>NC_046364.1:14587014-14951004 GCF_011125445.2 Fundulus heteroclitus | reverse complement strand
TTCCCTTTAAAGTTCTGCTGCTGTTGATTCACACCCGGTTCTGTCTCCACGTATCCATGTTCTGCCTAAGCAACAACTTGGACCAGCGGACAGAACGGCTGACTGAGCTGGGGCGGGTTTTGATGGAGACCGTTGACCATCAGACTGTGTTGAGCGCCACGATCGATTGATTGTCGCGCAAGAGAGGAGGTAAATGAAAGCTTAGTCGGACTCGGACCCCCCCCCCCCCCCCCCCCCCCCCCCATAAAAATGATCATGGTTTTTATGTTATTTTATCATTTCAATTTCCCCCTGAGAAGAATAAATCATGATTTGCATTCTAGAGAAAGAGGAAATGCAGCCTGAGCCAATCAGGGTCATGTGTGGCTCCAGGTCATTTCAGGCTGAATGTCCCCAAAGTTAGCTGCATGGAAAGCACATTTCAGGCCATCTTTGCTAAGAAGTCATTTGTTTTGTGGCTTTTTTCTCTGCCACCAGCTTAAGAAATCCTCCCCGTCATCTTCAGAAAATCTGATGAAAATAGAATTCTGCTGCAAATGAAAGAAAAAGATGGTTTATTTCTGTCCCTGTTCTAGTAAGATGAGCAGCTCAACTTTGTTGTCATGGAAAACCACATCATTAGCACACATTAGCTAATTGAAGTATTTTGCAAGCATTTTTAGTTATTTTGCGATCATCGTTTTTAAAAACCAGCTGAAAGCCGTTTTTGTTCCACCGGGCTTGTAGGTGGCGATTTTATTGAGCTTCTTTTAATCTCCATCTTTTAACTTTCCCTCCTTCTCTCCTCTCCAGCGTGAGTGCATCTCCGTCCACGTGGGCCAGGCCGGCGTCCAGATCGGGAAACGCCTGCTGGGAACTCTACTGCAGCCGGACGGCCAGATGCCGAGCGACGTGACCATCGGAGGAGGAGACGACTTCGTTCAACACCTTCTTCAGTGAGACGAGGCGGGGAAGCACGTCCCCAGAGCCGTCTTTGTGGACCTGTGAGCCCACCATCATCGGTGAGTAGCATCTTTTTTGGCCTGCCTCAGTCGTAACCGAAGCCACTAAATTGTTGATTAAACGAGCGTCTCTCCTCAGATGAGTGCGCAGAGGCACGTACCGGCAGCTGTTCCAGCAGCTGATCACCGGGAAGGGGACACAGCTTACAACTACGCCCGGGAGCACTACAATACACACCATCGGGAAGGAGATGATTGACCCGGTTCTGCACATGATCCGCAAAATGGTGGGTAGACGCGTGTGTTGTGAGGACCATGTTAACTGGTTCTGGTGAGCGTGAGTTGAATAATGCAGCTGCCTCTGAAGTGGGCTGAGAAACGTTCTGTGGGCTGAGAATGATCATGGTTTTTTATGTTATTTTATCATTTCAATTTCCCCACTGAAATTGTCCGTGGGCGAGGGCATGGAGGAGGGGGAGTTCTCCGAGGCCGCGCAAGACATGGCCGCCCTGGAGAAGGACTACGAGCGAGGCTGGGTCGACTCCATCGAGGAGATGAATGAGGAGTACGAGGAGCTAACCGGTCCTCCGCGGTCCAAACCTCCATTTTTTATTGTTCATTGTTCATGATTACATTAGACCAATAAAGAAAAAAAATCACAAAGAAATGTCGTTTTATATCTGCTTAATGGTTGATAATTTCAAAATAGATTTTTAACGTGAAAAGTGAGCCTCATCAGGCATTTTCTGGCTTATTTAGACCTTTCCTAGCAATGTTGGCTGGTTGTCTGATCCCATTACATCGAAAGTGGCCTCACAGCACTGACTGAGAAAAAACCCTGTTTAATAAACAAAAAAAAGGTTCTGTTTTGTGGTCTAAATTTTTGACAGAACATTTCCCTTCCCGAGCATTTACCAGTTTTCTTTGCCATCTTTGCCATTAACAGCGCTCTTCATCTGAACCCCAGCTCCATTCTTTCAGCACTGCGGAGCATTGTTGGGTATTTTTCTGCAGATATTATGTCTAGAAACTTCGACGACTACTGCTAGCATTAAAAAGGACTTAATTTCTTCTGAGTTACTCTGGTGTGTTTCTGAACCTATGAACTCTTAATGATTTTTGCTTATTGCATAATTTGTGTTTATCATTCACAACTAGGCAGGATACTGAGACTCTTCAATTATTCTCTTTAATCTGTATAAAAATCCTAATATTGTCCTAATATTGTTTGTTTTACAGAATCTAGACAAGCTATCATATAACTTTATATGGAGGAAGAAGCCCCATAAAATCAGAAAAAACATCTTGACTAATAAAATTGAGGAAGGGGTTTATCGGTAATCAACTTCTCTCTTTTTAATGAGATATTAAAAATTAACTGGTTTAAAAGATTCCTGAAAAATCCAAACAGTCTGTGAACATTGTTAAATTGTTCCAAACTTCATCTTTGAAAAACTCGGCAAAATCACATTCTTACTTCAGTTGCCCGTGCCCGTACTCCATCACAGACTGCCAATCAAACTGTCAAAACTTCCATAAACAGGCTCTAACTTGCTGGTCGCTTTTATACAAACACAATTTCTCCCCTCATAAATGTTTTATCTGGAACAATATGCACATCATACATAGAAACAAGACTCTCTTTATAGAAACTGGTTTAAAACATGATATTGTTCTGGTAGCCCAACTGTTAAATAACTCAAAACAAATTTTAACATATGACAATTCACTCATAAATTTCACTTCCATCCTCCAAAGAAAAGAATTTGACGTTGTAACCAGAGCCATACCCCATGGGATCATCACCCTACTTAGAGACGAGAAAGATTTGGATCAAATGACTTTTCTAGACAGAAAATCAACAACAAAGTAATTAAAACCTTATATGTGCAAACTCTATCCCTGGTTGAGCCGGGCCCAGGCCTCGGCGATGGCCGTGGTGTTGCTGACATGCACACGGCCCTCTGCACCTTGGCCAGATCTCCTCCAGGAACCACCGTGGGAGGCTGGTAGTTGATGCCTACCTTGAAGCCGGTGGGACACCAGTCCACGAACTGGATGCTGGCGCTTGGTCTTGATGGCGGCGTTGACGTCTTTGGGGCACCACGTCGCCACGGTACAGCCGGCAGCACGCCATGTACTTGCCGTGGCGAGGGTCGCACTTCACCATCTGGTTGGCCGGATCGAAGCAGGCGTTGGTGATCTCGGCCACAGTCAGCTGCTCGTGGTACGCCTTCTCGGCGGAGATGACCGGGGCGTAGGTGGCCAGGGGAAGTGGATCCGGGGTACGGCCACCAGGTTGGTCTGGAACTCAGTCAGGTCCACGTTCAGAGCGCCGTCGAAGCGCAGAGACGCGGTGATGGAGGACACGATCTGGCTGATCAGCCTGTTCAGGTTGGTGTAGGTGGGACGGCCGATGTCCAGGTTCCTGCGGCAGATGTCGTAGATGGCCTCGTTGTCCACCATGAAGGCGCAGTCCGAGTGCCCAGGGTGGTGTGGGTGGTGAGATGGCGTTGTAGGGCTCCACCACGGCCGTAGACCCCTGAGCGCCGGGTAGACGGCGAACTCCAGCTTGGACTTCTTGCCGTAGTCCACGACAGCAGCTCCATCAGCAGGGAGGTGAAACCGGGAGCCGGTTCCTCCACCGAAGCTGTGGAGAGCAGGAAGCCCTGAAGCCCGGTGCACTGGTCCGCCTGAGGACACACAACCAAGATGAGGCTTCAGAACGTTTCTCAGCCCACTTCAGAGGCAGCTGCATTATTCAACTCACGCTCACCAGAACCAGTTAACCATGGTCCTCACACACACGCGTCTACCCACCATTTTGGCGGATCCTGTGCAGACGGGTCAATGATCTCCTTCCCGATGGTGTAGTGTCCCCGGGCGTATTTGTAAGCGGCGTCCTCCTTCCCGGTGATCAGCTGCTCGGGGTGGTGCCGTGCGTGCTCTGCCGGTCGCACCTTCATCATGAGGAGAGACGCTCGTTTTAATCAACATTTAGTGGCTTCGGTTACGACTGAGGCCAAAAAGATGCTACTCACCACCGATGATGGTGGCTCCAGGTCCACAAAGACGGCTCTGGGGACGTGCTTCCCCGCCTCGGTCTCACTGAAGAAGGTGTTGAACGAGTCGTCTCCTCCTCCGATGGTCACGTCGCTCGGCATCTGGCCGTCCGCTGGATCCGTGTTCAAGGCAGTAGTTCCCAGCAGGCGTTCCCGATCTGGACGCCGGCCTGGCCCACGTGGACGGAGATGCACTCACGCTGGAGGAGGAAGGAGGGAAAGTTAAAAGATGGAGATAAAAAGAAGCTCAAAAAATCGCCACCTACAAGCCCGGTGGAACAAACGCTTTCAGCTGGTTTTTAAAAACGATGATCGCAAATAACTAAAAATGCTGCAAATACTTCAATTAGCTAATGTGTGCTAATGATGTGGTTTCCATGACAACAAAGGTTGAGCTGCTCATCTTACTAGAACAGGGACAGAAATAAACCATCTTTTTCTTTCATTTGCAGCAGAATTTCTATTTTTCATCAGATTTTCTGAAGATGACGGGGATTTCTTAAGCTGGTGGCAGAGAAAAAAGCCACAAAACAAATGACTTCTTAGCAAAGATGGCCTGAAATGTGCTTTCCATGCCAGCTAACTTTGGGACATTTCAGCCTGAAATGACCTGGAGCCACACATGACCCTGATTGGCTCCTGGCTGCATTTCCTCTTTCTCTAGAATGCAAATCATGATTTATTCTTCCTCAGTGGGGGAAATTGAAATGATAAATAACATAAAAACCATGATCATTTTTATGGGGGGGGGTCCGAGTCCGACTAAAGGGCCTTTCAGACAGGAAGCGATTTGCGCTGCGCTGGCCGCGGGGTTCAGCGCAGCGCATTTGCGGTTTCTATGGCAACGCGGGCATTCGTCACGGCGCGCCGCGCTCGCCGCGCTCAAAGTTCAACTATGTTGAACTTTGAGCGCGGCGCGCGAAGCGGTGCGCTGCGCTATGCTTGCGCTTTGCTCGACGCAGCGATAAACCGCCCTGGCGCGGCGCAAGCCATTGAAAAGAATGGGTTTCACAGCGCAGCAGTGCGGTCGTCGCAGCCTGTCTGAAAGGCCCATTAGCTTTCATTTACCTCCTCCTCTTGCGCGACAATCAATCGATCGTGGCGCTCAACACAGTCTGATTGGTCAACGGTCTCCATAAACCCGCCCCCAGCTCAGTCAGCCGGTTCTGTCCGCTGGTCCAAAGTTGTTGCTTAGGCAGAACATGGATACCTGTGGAGACAGAACCGGTGTTAATCAAGCAGCAGCAGAACTTTAAAGGGAAATCCATTTGGGTTCTCCGAGTTCCGCGTTTTTCAAACGGGTTCCCTGATCACGTGACTGGCATCGCGACCGTTTGGATCAACGGCGGGAACTAAAACCGTTAGAGACGTTGGATCAGTTTTAAAAAGGCACAAAGACTGACTAACGGCAATAACGGTGAATATTAAAGCAGTTTTCAGAAAAAAAAAGCCCAGATAAACCTAAAAATGACGAAATTTTCTCCTTATTATATGTTATACTTTCAATTATTTTATACCGTATCGATATTTATGGTTCTCTTTCTACTCGGGAGCAGTGAAACGTAATTTAGCTCAAATGTGCACCGTTAATGTGCAGCTGAACGAAAATAATTTATTGAATAAAGTCTGACTAAGTATTTTTGTGCCTAAAGACGTCAGGAAAAATCAGTAAGTGAACTAAAATCTTCTTCGCTACGCTTCTGCGGAGTTAAAACTGTCGTTTTTGACACAATGAACAACCGGTTCATCTTCCCTGAAATAACTCTATAAGCTTACATTCCAATAAAACTCTCCTTAAACCTTTAAAACTACTCTTACCATGTTTTCGTCGTGGTATAGACTTCAACGGAAGTGTAGAAATTTGGAAATGTATATCGGCTTGTTTGTAGCTTCGATGGAAGACAAAATGAGAAAAGTTCGGAAGGTTCGTTCCAAGACTTAAAGTGGACTGTTCCATTAGGCTGTGTGTGTGGGGGGGTGGACTTTACCACTGAGGGAGCGAAATCACAAGACCAACTAAAACATCATAAATCAAACCTAAAAACTAAAAAATATATATTTATAATGTTTTATCAAGAGTCCCATCATTGTATATACTTCATTTATACAGGTTTTATCCGGTTTAAGTCTCCGATTTGATAGTTTTAATGAAGAACTATATTACCCAGAGTGCTATGCAAAACCATCGCCTTGTTGCCTGGCAACAAGTTAACGGCCATGAAGAAGTGCCAGTTCTTCGGCTAACAGTAAAAACGTATCGATTAAAAATTGTAACAGAAGGAGAAAATATATAGTTGACCATATATATCATTAGATTTCAATAGATTTTTAGTTTGACTGCTAAGAAATCTTTAACATTAGTTGTTTTTCCTTGATGTGAAAGAAACTGTTTTGCTGTCTTAGTTAAAGGAAAATACTGGAGAACTGTCTTTCTATCCATTTACCCATCTTTACCACTGGGGTGAGGAGGGAAATCACAAAATAAAACTACACCTAGTTAATTACGAATCTCGCATGTTTGTCAGCCAAAAATCAAAGCATAAAACAGAGGGATTATTATTATTATTATTATTATTATTATTATTATTATTATTATTATTATTATTATTATTCTTATATTATTATTATGGCTTTTCTGGAGTTTTAGCTCTAAATGCATTTTAAATATATACATAGATGGATTAAATTGATGCCATCGTTTTTTTCTGTCCAGTATTTGTATCTCAATTCTGCTTCACACGGTCCATTCATCATGATCTCATTTCAGACCTATTTGGCCCAGACCTGGCCCGGTACAGTAACTAGAGTCACAAAATGCAGCGCTGTCAGATTTAAATATAAT
Source organism: Fundulus heteroclitus (assembly GCF_011125445.2). Taxonomy (NCBI): domain Eukaryota; kingdom Metazoa; phylum Chordata; class Actinopteri; order Cyprinodontiformes; family Fundulidae; genus Fundulus; species Fundulus heteroclitus. The sequence goes on along the minus strand of NC_046364.1, from coordinate 14,944,159 downwards.
ATAATATAATATAATATATTTATATATATATTGTAATGTTTTGTGTTATTTGGTTAGTGTTGTTTCCTGCCTCTTGGGTTATTTGTGTTCTAGGTTCGTGAGTCCTGTTAGCCGGTTCATTATTTGTTATCTGTTTTCTGTATTAGTTCTGCGCTTTGTCCTCATTGATGTCCTTGGACTCTAGGTTTTTTCCCCCCCAGCTCCGTGTCAGTTTCTGTATTGCTTCCACCTCTGTGTTAATTAGTTTCAATTCCGCTCACCTGTTATCCGTCTATTTAAGCCTCACTCCCTCCTCAGTTAGTTGTCGGGTCGTCCACATTTACATACCATGCGCTGTTCCTTGTGTTCTGCATTCTGCCTCGGTAAGAGCCCTGACACCTTACGTCTGTTTTTGATTAACCTGTTTTCTGTTTATCCTGCCCAGTTTGTTCGCCTGTTCCCGTCAGTTGTTTTTGGATGTCTGCCTTTTTTGGATCCTTTTTGTGTTCATCATATCCCTGAATAAATCCCTTTAATGAATTTCTGTTTCGGATGATTATCGGGTTCAGTCCCACACCACTCATGACATATATGAGTAAAATTCTGTTTATAATAGTATCCATCTCTATATTTATTCAGTAAAAAACCCATATCCTGTACTTATGGAACCATTGTTTATCCTGCACTTGCTGCTATTGTACTTCTGGGTAGACCTAAACTGCATTTCGTTGCCTTGTACCTGTACCTGTGTAATGACAATAAAGTTGAATCTAATCTAATCTAATAATATAATATAATATAATACAGCACACGTTTGTTGCTTAAGAAATTTTTATTTTAATGTGAAACAAAACAAAAATTCTATGATGGTAAATAAAAGTGAAGCTTAGAATGATAACATTCCATAAACTAGGGCTGGACAATAATTCAATAACAATATATATGGATCGACAGACGTATATCGATGACAGAAAAAAAGGGTCAATAAAAAGTTCAATAGAATAGCAGTTTTTCTTCCTTTTGCATTCTAGCCATGTCAGTTAATATTACAGTCATTACATCCTCCCAACTAATCACGAACGCAGACCCAGGAACGCTTCGTCTCCTTCAAAGAGTTCAGAGAGCACGCATTCTTTCTTAAAATCTAGCAGTTTTTGTAAAACCTTGGTTGAATAAAGGGTTTAGTTTGAATTCGGTGTTTGTGCGTTCTGTATCTAAAAAAAGGTCAAATAAAATAAAATGGCCAGGGCTGCACTTAAAATATACATTTGAATTTGTTGATAATTATCGATGTGGATCAATATGATTTCTTTTTTACCGATATGCTTTTTTTCTCTATCATCCAGCCCTGACGTAAACATTATATAAGTACCAATATCAAAAACTCCTGTGGGTCCTTTTGTGACAGTCCTCAGTGTCCTTGAGTTAGTTTGAAACAGCCATTTGCAGCCAAGGAAAGGAACGTGCAATAAAACAAATTACAGAAAAGGAGAAAACATTACCAGCTTAGTTTGAAGTGAACTACAAGCTACTACTCTAATGTACACAGAGTACATCAGAACTAGCGATGGTAGCGATGACACCTGCTGGATCCTAAACACCATTGCAGGCTACTCATAGCATTTAGTGTTGTATTATTGTATATCTCTTTCTAAGTTATATACATTTAAAATATCTTTGGTAGCTTTAAAATATACAGTTAATAGATGAATTAATGTGTCATAAAAAAGTTTTGGACGACTCCCACTCACGGAACTGATGAGACTGGTGTGCATGAAAAATGAAGGGACAGGCAGAAAAGTTTTATTCTGTTATTATGTGTTTAAATAAACAGTAAATTCAATATTCTTAAAATGTTTCATAGGGTCAACAGTGAGAACACTATAGAGGAAAGGAGCTTTGGATTGCTGTGCCGATTTCGGACAGCCTTTAACTCCGTCATTAAGCTTTTACAAAGGATTGTGAGTCAGAAAAAGCTTTGTTAAAGGAGTTTTTTTGGAGAGAATTTTGAAATAACAGATGTTTATATGAAAGACATGATGGACTGGCAGCTTCACTCCTTCGTTTCTCACTGGATGCCCCAGTGCAAAGACAATCACTTACCTGAAGGCTTCCTTACAAACTTAAAGAAACATGACAGTTTGCATGGGATTTACGAGAGAGAACAAAAAGGCGAGTTAAGTTAAGGATTTTGTTGATTTTATTCCAAAACCAACAAGCTGTGTCTCTCCTCCGTGTCAGGATAATTAATCATAGTTCTGGGGTTTCCGTCTGCCACAGCTTCTTCAGTCTTCTTCTTGTTCCCCTGCATGGTTGTGAGGATGTAATGACTGTAATATTAACTGACATGGCTAAAATGCAAAAGAGTGCTATAATATATTATATTATATTATATTTAAATCTGACGGTACATGTAGGAGCTCTGCAGCACCTGCGGCCCACTTCTGGCCCAGATCCGTGCTGATTTCTGCCCGTTGTGAAAAAAGACCCAGATCCAGCTCGGTTTTACAGATCCGGGCCCGATGCTGTCCTTAAGGTGATGATCTTGTAGAAAAAAGTGTCATTAAATTAAAGAGAAAAAAACGATGGCGTTCATTTTATCCATCTATGATATATATTTAAAATGCATTTAGAGCTAAAACTCCAGTTAAGCTACAATAAAATAATAATAATAATAATAATAACAATAATCCCTCTGTTTTATGCTTTGATTTTTGGCTGACAAACATGCGAGATTCGTAATTAACTAGGTGTAGTTTATTTTGTGATTTCCCTCCTCACCCCAGTGGTAAAGATGGGTAAATGGATAGAAAGACAGTTCTCCAGTATTTTCCTTTAACCAAGACAGCAAAACCAGTTTCTTTCACAACAAGGAAAAAAAAAACTAATGTTAAAGATTTCTTAGCCAGTCAAACTAAAAATCTATTGAAACCTAATTATATATGTGGTCAACTGTATATTTTCTCCTTCAGTTACAATTTTTAATCCATACGTTTTTACTGTTAGCCGAAGAACTGGCACTTCTTCATGGCCGTTAACTTGTTGCCTAGCAACAAGGCGGTGATTTGTTGCACTAACTTTAAATTCACAAAGAAATCTAAAAAAAACTAACACATGTTGTCTTTTTTGCAGACCTGGTCAGATCCAGGCAAGGCTCGGCGTTCTGCACAACCTCCTTTTAGCCAGCAGAGGACTCTGAGGCATGCCTGGATGATTTCTTTGTCTGGATTAGAACAGCAAGTGAAACGCCAGTGAAGGCTGCCATTAAAGTGGTGATGAAATAACAGATGAAAGCCCCATTTTCCCCAAAGCCACCCTTGTCAACATTTAACATGTCTGAAATTGAAAGAAGAAATAAATTTGAACCGTTTGTTACTGTTTCTATTAAACTTATATCACCCTCAACGCAAAACAAAGTAAGCTACCTTAGTAAGTATAAAAAAAATGAGTTAGATCATATTCTTCTGTGCAGATCTTTAGCATTGTTTTTCAGGATGTTTGAGGGCTATTGATGAGAGGTTTAACACACAGACTCATGACTGGCAGGAATACCATCTTAATTCTGAAGGGAAAAAGTTATACAGCACAAACACGATAATTTTCAAAAAGTAGAAACTGGTTAAAAAGTTGTAATTTAATGTTATTTTTCTTACAGAGTCAAAATAATACATACAGTCTCAAATATACATATAACACCACTAAGATTTGGGCAAGTATCTTCAACAAGGTCCTATATTTCTGACAGCATATTTGACCACTCTTCTAGTTAACATTGGTAGAGGATTTCTTATTTATTTATAGGCCCAAACTTCTCTTTTAAGCCTCATGGTTTGTTTCCCTGCCCTGTTTCTCATGCCTGCTGTAAATAGTTTTTTTTTCATTATTAAAATCTTGTACCTTCCAGTTTATCTGCATTTGAGTCCAGCCTGACAAAGCCAGGCTTCTGTGGACTAGAAGTTGCTTGAGCACCGTTGAAGGCAGTTTTAACAGCAATGTACTCTGAGTCCTGACCAAAAGAGAAGCCCTTTCTTGAAGATGTACACCTCAGAGTTTAACCAATATTGGAGCTGCTCAAATGGAGAGGTTTTAGGGTCAGTGGGGACAACAAAAACATTAGCAGTTTGCCCACAACGACAGGAATGTTTGGAAGTTCAAAGCTCACGTTCATCAGAGAGGTTGTAACAGACTTTAAGCTAGCGCTAGCTGCTATTAGCTTCACAGACAGCCCAGTAACAGGGTTCTGTGGCGCTCTGTTTCCTTGGAGCTGCACCACACAACACTCTGCTGCGTGAATGCAGACTGAAACAGGAAAACAACAGACATGTGTTCAGTCTTTGTTGTTTATAAGTTAATGTTTCAATAAAGGTTTAAGTGTCAAAGGAGCAGGATAGTTTTCACACGCCTAGACCACCCTCTTGTTGCTATAGACCAGGGGTGGCGAACACGCGGCTCTTGAGCCGCATGCGGCTCTCGACCAATAAGAATGCGGCTCTTTGCCTGTTACCATATTTTCTATATACTGTGGCTCTTTCATCGTTTCATGTTTCTTTTCTTCTTTTTTTTATATCTTAAACACACTTAAATCCATCAGGGGTTATTAAAAACAAATAATATTTTAAAATTAATAAATTAATTTGACAGATTGGGTGTTTTTTATGAGACGTAAGACGTAAGAGACGTAAGTGACCGCCAATCATATGCGCGGATTACGTCTCATGCCGGGAAATTAGGTAAACATTATATATGCATGCAGACCGCAGACTTACCTTCTTGTACAGTAGGTGGCGGTATGCACCTTAAAGTTGCTTGTGATCCGCCATAATAGAAAAGAAGAAGAAGAAGAAGAAGAAGAAGAAGAAGAAGAAGAAGAAGAAGACGACGACGACGACAACCACTGAGCTATATAATACACTGGAGTGCTGATTTTGCCGAAAAACTGAAGTCACTGGCCGCCATCTTGCTACTCCCTACTCTCACAGAATCCCATAGGATTTGGTTGCAACAACAAGCAGTTTTCTGGCTGAGTGAAAACGTGTCATAGGTAATTCTACATTCAGTGGATGTACTAACACTGTCAACTACTAGGAAATTAGGTGCTGAAATATTTTACATGTTATTCATATTAAATATATGTATATATAAGTATGTGTATATGTATATATGTATATATATGTATAAACATATGTAAATATATGTTTTTGTATATTGCTATTTATATATTTATAAATGATAAACATATATATTTAAATGAATAAAATGCAAAATATTTCAGCACATGACTTTCTCAGTACTTGATATTTTTAGAACATAACATAAAACTATATGGCATTTGACATTTTAAAAGTCTTAAGCCCCCCTGAACATGAGAAAATCCTCGTTATTTGATGCTGTAGCGCACATATTCCCTAGTTACTGAGGGGAAATAGGGAGTACCAATATGGCGGCTGGTGGCTTCAAAGCGACTCGTTCAAACAGACGGTGATTAGCACTCCAGTGTATTATATAGCTCAGTGACGACAACGACGACTTACCTTCTTTGTAAAAATGGCAAAATGCAAAGCTAAACGAAAATATGACGATGAACACAGGACATTTCTGGAAGAATGGGAAGATGCTTACTTTTTTATTGAACGGAATGGCAAATCGCTCTGTTTATTATGCGATACCACGATATCACATTACAAGGCTTCAAACCTTCAGCGTCATTTTAGCACACTCCATGCTAATATTGACAAGGATTTCCCCAAAGGTACTGAACTACGGAAGCAAAAATTGAGCACATTGAAAAGCCAGGTAAAAAGACAGTCTCAAATGTTTCAGCAATTGACCAAGCGTGGAGAAGCTGTGACACTTGCATCCTATAAAGTGGCATGGAATATTGCCCGTGCTAAAAAACCATACAACGAAGGCGAGTTTTTAAAACAGTGTTTTGGAGATTTAATTGACATTTTGGCTCCAGATAACAAACAACTCAAAGATTCCATCACTGATCTCCAGATGTCACGACACACAGTTGAAACCAGAATATCAGACATAAATAATGCGCTTGAATCTGATCTACATGCAGACCTGAACGCATGTGCTTATTTTAGTGTAGCATTAGACGAGTCATGCGACATACAGGACAAGCCACAGTTGGCAATATTTGTACGAATGATTTCTGAGGACTGCGTGGTGAAAGAAGAGCTTCTCGATATTGTCCCATTAAAAGACAGAACTCGCGGCACTGACGTAAAAGAAGCGATGATGGAAGTATTCAAAACAGCGAATATGTCTTTAGAAAAACTCACCGCAATAGCCACGGATGGAGCGCCATCGATGATTGGTTCTGTGAACGGCCTTGTGGGCCTTTGTAAGGGTGATGACCTCTTCCCCGATTTTTGGAATTCTCCTGATTTTTCCTGACGTCTTTAGGCACAAAAATACTTAGTCAGACTTTATTCAATAAATTATTTTCGTTCAGCTGCACATTAACGGTGCACATTTGAGCTAAATTACGTTTCACTGCTCCCGAGTAGAAAGAGAACCATAAATATCGATACGGTATAAAATAATTGATAGTATAACATATAATAAGGAGAAAATTTCGTCATTTTTAGGTTTATCTGGGCTTTTTTTCTGAAAACTGCTTTAATATTCACCGTTATTGCCGTTAGTCAGTCTTTGTGCCTTTATATTCTTCCAAACATTGAGCCAATTGTCAAATATTTGTTGTTTTTTTTATTTATTTGTAAAATGGCTTGAATATTTGTTCAAGCTTTTGAGAAAAAAGAAACCGCTAAATTAACTTAATAAAATTGATTCGTTACAAATGCAGACCGCGGGCTCTATGTAGTTTGTTTGAGTGGCGTTGCCATAAGGTGACGTCATCGGGAGGCGCAAGGCCCACGGAGAATCTGGTGACGTCATCGGGAGGCGCAGGGACCATGGCGATTTTCTTCGTAAAATTGTCCGTTTACAAGCCGCAATCCCGCTCTCGAATAAAACCTACACCCCGCTATAATTACTTTAGTAAGTTGTCCAGACCAATTACAATATTTTGCGCAATTGAGCAAACGTTAAACCAACAATGTATAGTGACGTCATCAGAAGACGCAGGACCCGAGTCAATCTGGCAGCCCGAGTCAATCTGGTACCTACACCCATAGACATATATAAAGAGTAGACCCCGCATCGACCGCTCTCGCCTATAGGCGCTGACGAGATTTAGGGGCACCATCTTGGGGCGGTCGACAACTCCGCTAAGTCTAATGTGTTAACCAGGTGCAGAATCAATTTTAATCAACTATAACTCGTTTAATGTTGAACTAATTTTCACATTTGTTTTGCTTAAAACTTTAAAACTATAGCTATTATAACAAATGGTCCAATGCGTTTAAATAATCTTAGTGGGGTTAAAAGTAATAGAATATTCTGACATGATGTATGTATGTTTCAAAACACAGCCACGCACACATTTTTTATAATTTTTTTATTGCTATATAAACAAACACATTTGTACATGTACATATGTACATATACTTCCCAAAAAGAACCCGTGATGGGCGAAATCTGTAAAGTAGAAACCTTTATTTATTTTTTTACAATTATTATATACAATGAAATACACTATAGTATATTAAAACCATAGAACAAAACCTTTTTACCGGCCCAAGCATTTGTTTAACAAATGAAAGTACTATATAAACGTTTTTTTATTATTATTTACAAATAAGCTGTAAAATAATAATTTTAATCAATACGAACTGAAGGCTTCAAATTGCGGAGATCAGCGCGGCCCACCGCGACCCGAGTCATTGGATTAGAACGGGAGAAAATGAAAAATTTATATAAAAAAATACAAAGTACAGTAGGACAAATAGTGACTCGTGTGTATTTCACTGCTCTTTTGACTGAGGCGCTGCATCCGTGACTCCGCTCTGTAGCGTTTTTTTCTTCTAAAGCCCGCGGTGCATGTGAGGTTTTTTTTCGGGAGAAGAACACATTTTTATCGGTAGTTGTCACTATTTTTTCTTCTGGGCAAAAAGATTCTTATAAACCGACACGCCACCTGATGAGAACTGTAATGAACGGCTCATCAATGCAAATCCGTGAAGCAGCGAGACCGTGAAAGGTGAACCGCAATATAGCGAGGGTTCACTATATATATATATATATATATATATATATATATATATATATATATATATATATATATATATATATATATATATATATATATGCTGTTTATTCACTAATGTCTAACAACAACTTTGTATCTCCTATAGAAAACTTACATTCTGATCAAAAATATAAACAATGTCTTTTCATCTTGCTTGTGAAAGTTATCCCTCGAGCCCTGACATAAATAGTCCCTCGATTTAAACAAAAATGAGCCGCACAGTGCTGAGGCATCATTAGTGTGTCAACTTGAATCAGCAGGATTAGGTATCAAGTCGACCGCCCCAAGGTGGCGCCCGTAATTCCTGCGCAGCGACAGTCAATGCGGGGTCTACTCTTATATTATGTCTATGGGTGTAGGTACCAGATTGACTCGGGCTGCCAGATTGACTCGGGTCCTGCGTCTTCTGATGACGTCACTATACATTGTTGGTTTAACGTTTGCTCAATTGCGCAAAATATTGTAATTGGTCTGGACAACTTACTAAAGTAATTATAGCGGGGTGTAGGTTTTATTCGAGAGCGGGATTGCGGCTTGTAAACGGACAATTTTACGAAGAAAATCGCCATGGTCCCTGCGCCTCCCGATGACGTCACCAGATTCTCCGTGGGCCTTGCGCCTCCCGATGACGTCACCTTATGGCAACGCCACTCAAACAAACTACATAGAGCCCGCGGTCTGCATTTGTAACGAATCAATTTTATTAAGTTAATTTAGCGGTTTCTTTTTTCTCAAAAGCTTGAACAAATATTCAAGCCATTTTACAAATAAATAAAAAAAACAACAAATATTTGACAATTGGCTCAATGTTTGGAAGAATATAAAGGCACAAAGACTGACTAACGGCAATAACGGTGAATATTAAAGCAGTTTTCAGAAAAAAAGCCCAGATAAACCTAAAAATGACGAAATTTTCTCCTTATTATATGTTATACTATCAATTATTTTATACCGTATCGATATTTATGGTTCTCTTTCTACTCGGGAGCAGTGAAACGTAATTTAGCTCAAATGTGCACCGTTAATGTGCAGCTGAACGAAAATAATTTATTGAATAAAGTCTGACTAAGTATTTTTGTGCCTAAAGACGTCAGGAAAAATCAGGAGAATTCCAAAAATCGGGGAAGAGGTCATCACCCTTACAAAGGCCCACAAGGCCGTTCACAGAACCAATCATCGATGGCGCTCCATCCGTGGCTATTGCGGTGAGTTTTTCTAAAGACATATTCGCTGTTTTGAATACTTCCATCATCGCTTCTTTTACGTCAGTGCCGCGAGTTCTGTCTTTTAATGGGACAATATCGAGAAGCTCTTCTTTCACCACGCAGTCCTCAGAAATCATTCGTACAAATATTGCCAACTGTGGCTTGTCCTGTATGTCGCATGACTCGTCTAATGCTACACTAAAATAAGCACATGCGTTCAGGTCTGCATGTAGATCAGATTCAAGCGCATTATTTATGTCTGATATTCTGGTTTCAACTGTGTGTCGTGACATCTGGAGATCAGTGATGGAATCTTTGAGTTGTTTGTTATCTGGAGCCAAAATGTCAATTAAATCTCCAAAACACTGTTTTAAAAACTCGCCTTCGTTGTATGGTTTTTTAGCACGGGCAATATTCCATGCCACTTTATAGGATGCAAGTGTCACAGCTTCTCCACGCTTGGTCAATTGCTGAAACATTTGAGACTGTCTTTTTACCTGGCTTTTCAATGTGCTCAATTTTTGCTTCCGTAGTTCAGTACCTTTGGGGAAATCCTTGTCAATATTAGCATGGAGTGTGCTAAAATGACGCTGAAGGTTTGAAGCCTTGTAATGTGATATCGTGGTATCGCATAATAAACAGAGCGATTTGCCATTCCGTTCAATAAAAAAGTAAGCATCTTCCCATTCTTCCAGAAATGTCCTGTGTTCATCGTCATATTTTCGTTTAGCTTTGCATTTTGCCATTTTTACAAAGAAGGTAAGTCGTCGTTGTCGTCACTGAGCTATATAATACACTGGAGTGCTAATCACCGTCTGTTTGAACGAGTCGCTTTGAAGCCACCAGCCGCCATATTGGTACTCCCTATTTCCCCTCAGTAACTAGGGAATATGTGCGCTACAGCATCAAATAACGAGGATTTTCTCATGTTCAGGGGGGGCTTAAGACTTTTAAAATGTCAAATGCCATATAGTTTTATGTTATGTTCTAAAAATATCAAGTACTGAGAAAGTCATGTGCTGAAATATTTTGCATTTTATTCATTTAAATATATATGTTTATCATTTATAAATATATAAATAGCAATATACAAAAACATATATTTACATATGTTTATACATATATATACATATATACATATACACATACTTATATATACATATATTTAATATGAATAACATGTAAAATATTTCAGCACCTAATTTCCTAGTAGTTGACAGTGTTAGTACATCCACTGAATGTAGAATTACCTATGACACGTTTTTCACTCAGCCAGAAAACTGCTTGTTGTTGCAACCAAATCCTATGGGATTCTGTGAGAGTAGGGAGTAGCAAGATGGCGGCCAGTGACTTCAGTTTTTCGGCAAAATCAGCACTCCAGTGTATTATATAGCTCAGTGGTTGTCGTCGTCGTCGTCTTCTTCTTCTTCTTCTTCTTCTTCTTCTTCTTCTTCTTCTTCTTCTTTTCTATTATGGCGGATCACAAGCAACTTTAAGGTGCATACCGCCACCTACTGTACAAGAAGGTAAGTCTGCGGTCTGCATGCATATATAATGTTTACCTAATTTCCCGGCATGAGACGTAATCCGCGCATATGATTGGCGGTCACTTACGTCTCTTACGTCTTACGTCTCATAAAAAACACCCAATCTGTCAAATTAATTTATTAATTTTAAAATATTATTTGTTTTTAATAACCCCTGATGGATTTAAGTGTGTTTAAGATATAAAAAAAAGAAGAAAAGAAACATGAAACGATGAAAGAGCCACAGTATATAGAAAATATGGTAACAGGCAAAGAGCCGCATTCTTATTGGTCGAGAGCCGCATGCGGCTCAAGAGCCGCGTGTTCGCCACCCCTGGTCTATAGCAACAAGAGGGTGGTCTAGGCGTGTGAAAACTATCCTGCTCCTTTGACACTTAAACCTTTATTGAAACATTAACTTATAAACAACAAAGACTGAACACATGTCTGTTGTTTTCCTGTTTCAGTCTGCATTCACGCAGCAGAGTGTTGTGTGGTGCAGCTCCAAGGAAACAGAGCGCCACAGAACCCTGTTACTGGGCTGTCTGTGAAGCTAATAGCAGCTAGCGCTAGCTTAAAGTCTGTTACAACCTCTCTGATGAACGTGAGCTTTGAACTTCCAAACATTCCTGTCGTTGTGGGCAAACTGCTAATGTTTTTGTTGTCCCCACTGACCCTAAAACCTCTCCATTTGAGCAGCTCCAAATATTGGTTAAACTCTGAGGTGTACATCTTCAAGAAAGGGCTTCTCTTTTGGTCAGGACTCAGAGTACATTGCTGTTAAAACTGCCTTCAACGGTGCTCAAGCAACTTCTAGTCCACAGAAGCCTGGCTTTGTCAGGCTGGACTCAAATGCAGATAAACTGGAAGGTACAAGATTTTAATAATGAAAAAAAAACTATTTACAGCAGGCATGAGAAACAGGGCAGGGAAACAAACCATGAGGCTTAAAAGAGAAGTTTGGGCCTATAAATAAATAAGAAATCCTCTACCAATGTTAACTAGAAGAGTGGTCAAATATGCTGTCAGAAATATAGGACCTTGTTGAAGATACTTGCCCAAATCTTAGTGGTGTTATATGTATATTTGAGACTGTATGTATTATTTTGACTCTGTAAGAAAAATAACATTAAATTACAACTTTTTAACCAGTTTCTACTTTTTGAAAATTATCGTGTTTGTGCTGTATAACTTTTTCCCTTCAGAATTAAGATGGTATTCCTGCCAGTCATGAGTCTGTGTGTTAAACCTCTCATCAGTAGCCCTCAAACATCCTGAAAAACAATGCTAAAGATCTGCACAGAAGAATATGATCTAACTCATTTTTTTTATACTTACTAAGGTAGCTTACTTTGTTTTGCGTTGAGGGTGATATAAGTTTAATAGAAACAGTAACAAACGGTTCAAATTTATTTCTTCTTTCAATTTCAGACATGTTAAATGTTGACAAGGGTGGCTTTGGGGAAAATGGGGCTTTCATCTGTTATTTCATCACCACTTTAATGGCAGCCTTCACTGGCGTTTCACTTGCTGTTCTAATCCAGACAAAGAAATCATCCAGGCATGCCTCAGAGTCCTCTGCTGGCTAAAAGGAGGTTGTGCAGAACGCCGAGCCTTGCCTGGATCTGACCAGGTCTGCAAAAAAGACAACATGTGTTAGTTTTTTTTTAGATTTCTTTTGTGAATTTAAAGTTAGTGCAACAAATCACCGCCTTGTTGCTAGGCAACAAGTTAACGGCCATGAAGAAGTGCCAGTTCTTCGGCTAACAGTAAAAACGTATGGATTAAAAATTGTAACTGAAGGAGAAAATATACAGTTGACCACATATATAATTAGGTTTCAATAGATTTTTAGTTTGACTGGCTAAGAAATCTTTAACATTAGTTTTTTTTTTCCTTGTTGTGAAAGAAACTGGTTTTGCTGTCTTGGTTAAAGGAAAATACTGGAGAACTGTCTTTCTATCCATTTACCCATCTTTACCACTGGGGTGAGGAGGGAAATCACAAAATAAACTACACCTAGTTAATTACGAATCTCGCATGTTTGTCAGCCAAAAATCAAAGCATAAAACAGAGGGATTATTGTTATTATTATTATTATTAGTTTTTTGTAGCTTAACTGGAGTTTTAGCTCTAAATGCATTTTAAATATATATCATAGATGGATAAAATGAACGCCATCGTTTTTTTCTCTTTAATTTAATGACACTTTTTTCTACAAGATCATCACCTTAAGGACAGCATCGGGCCCGGATCTGTAAAACCGAGCTGGATCTGGGTCTTTTTTCACAACGGGCAGAAATCAGCACGGATCTGGGCCAGAAGTGGGCCGCAGGTGCTGCAGAGCTCCTACATGTACCGTCAGATTTAAATATAATATAATATAATATATTATAGCACTCTTTTGCATTTTAGCCATGTCAGTTAATATTACAGTCATTACATCCTCACAACCATGCAGGGGAACAAGAAGAAGACTGAAGAAGCTGTGGCAGACGGAACCCCAGAACTATGATTAATTATCCTGACACGGAGGAGAGACACAGCTTGTTGGTTTTGGAATAAAATCAACAAAATCCTTAACTTAACTCGCCTTTTTGTTCTCTCTCGTAAATCCCATGCAAACTGTCATGTTTCTTTAAGTTTGTAAGGAAGCCTTCAGGTAAGTGATTGTCTTTGCACTGGGGCATCCAGTGAGAAACGAAGGAGTGAAGCTGCCAGTCCATCATGTCTTTCATATAAACATCTGTTATTTCAAAATTCTCTCCAAAAAAACTCCTTTAACAAAGCTTTTTCTGACTCACAAATCCTTTGTAAAAGCTTAATGACGGAGTTAAAGGCTGTCCGAAATCGGCACAGCAATCCAAAGCTCCTTTCCTCTATAGTGTTCTCACTGTTGACCCTATGAAACATTTTAAGAATATTGAATTTACTGTTTATTTAAACACATAATAACAGAATAAAACTTTTCTGCCTGTCCCTTCATTTTTCATGCACACCAGTCTCATCAGTTCCGTGAGTGGGAGTCGTCCAAAACTTTTTTATGACACATTAATTCATCTATTAACTGTATATTTTAAAGCTACCAAAGATATTTTAAATGTATATAACTTAGAAAGAGATATACAATAATACAACACTAAATGCTATGAGTAGCCTGCAATGGTGTTTAGGATCCAGCAGGTGTCATCGCTACCATCGCTAGTTCTGATGTACTCTGTGTACATTAGAGTAGTAGCTTGTAGTTCACTTCAAACTAAGCTGGTAATGTTTTCTCCTTTTCTGTAATTTGTTTTATTGCACGTTCCTTTCCTTGGCTGCAAATGGCTGTTTCAAACTAACTCAAGGACACTGAGACTGTCACAAAAGGACCACAGGAGTTTTTGATATTGGTACTTATATAATGTTTACGTCAGGGCTGGATGATAGAGAAAAAAAGCATATCGGTAAAAAAGAAATCATATTGATCCACATCGATAATTATCAACAAATTCAAATGTATATTTTAAGTGCAGCCCTGGCCATTTTATTTTATTTGACCTTTTTTTAGATACAGAACGCACAAACACCGAATTCAAACTAAACCCTTTATTCAACCAAGGTTTTACAAAAACTGCTAGATTTTAAGAAAGAATGCGTGCTCTCTGAACTCTTTGAAGGAGACGAAGCGTTCCTGGGTCTGCGTTCGTGATTAGTTGGGAGGATGTAATGACTGTAATATTAACTGACATGGCTAGAATGCAAAAGGAAGAAAAACTGCTATTCTATTGAACTTTTTATTGACCCTTTTTTTCTGTCATCGATATACGTCTGTCGATCCATATATATTGTTATTGAATTATTGTCCAGCCCTAGTTTATGGAATGTTTATCATTCTAAGCTTCACTTTTATTTACCATCATAGAATTTTTGTTTTGTTTCACATTAAAATAAAAATTTCTTAAGCAACAAACGTGTGCTGTATTATATTATATTATATTATTAGATTAGATTAGATTCAACTTTATTGTCATTACACAGGTACAGGTACAAGGCAACGAAATGCAGTTTAGGTCTACCCAGAAGTACAATAGCAGCAAGTGCAGGATAAACAATGGTTCCATAAGTACAGGATATGGGTTTTTTACTGAATAAATATAGAGATGGATACTATTATAAACAGAATTTTACTCATATATGTCATGAGTGGTGTGGGACTGAACCCGATAATCATCCGAAACAGAAATTCATTTAAAGGGATTTATTCAGGGAATGATGAACACAAAAAGGATCCAAAAAAGGCAGACATCCAAAAACAACTGACGGGAACAGGCGAACAAACTGGGCAGGATAAACAGAAACAGGTTAATCAAAAACAGACGTAAGGTGTCAGGGCTCTTACCGAGGCAGAATGCAGAACACAAGGAACAGCGCATGGGTATGTAAATGTGACGACCCGACAACTAACTGAGGAGGGAGTGAGGCTTAAATAGACGGATAACAGGTGAGCGGAATTGAAACTAATTAACCAGAGGTGGAAGCAATACAGAAACTGACAGGAGCTGGGGGGGAAAAAACCTAGAGTCCAAGGACATCAATGAGGACAAAGCGCAGAACTAATACAGAAAACAGATAACAAAATAATGAACCGGCTAAACAGGACTCACGAACCTAGAACACAAATAACCCAAGAGGCAGGAAAACAACACTAACCAAATAACACAAAACATTACAATATATATATAAATATATTATATTATATTATATTTAAATCTGACAGCGCTGCATTTTGTGACTCTAGTTACTGTACCGGGCCAGGTCTGGGCCAAATAGGTCTGAAATGAGATCATGATGAATGGACCGTGTGAAGCAGAATTGAGATACAAATACTGGACAGAAAAAAACGATGGCATCAATTTAATCCATCTATGGTATATATTTAAAATGCATTTAGAGCTAAAACTCCAGAAAAGCCATAATAATAATAATAATAATAATAATAATAATAATAATAATAATCCCTCTGTTTTATGCTTTGATTTTTGGCTGACAAACATGCGAGATTCGTAATTAACTAGGTGTAGTTTATTTTGTGATTTCCCTCCTCACCCCAGTGGTAAAGATGGGTAAATGGATAGAAAGACAGTTCTCCAGTATTTTCCTTTAACTAAGACAGCAAAAACAGTTTCTTTCACATCAAGGAAAAACAACTAATGTTAAAGATTTCTTAGCCAGTCAAACTAAAAATCTATTGAAATCTAATGATATATATGGTCAACTATATATTTTCTCCTTCTGTTACAATTTTTAATCGATACGTTTTTACTGTTAGCCGAAGAACTGGCACTTCTTCATGGCCGTTAACTTGTTGCCAGGCAACAAGGCGATGGTTTTGCATAGCACTCTGGGTAATATAGTTCTTCATTAAAACTATCAAATCGGAGACTTAAACCGGATAAAACCTGTATAAATGAAGTATATACAATGATGGGACTCTTGATAAAACATTATAAATATATATTTTTTTGTTTTTAGGTTTGATTTATGATGTTTTAGTTGGTCTTGTGATTTCGCTCCCTCAGTGGTAAAGTCCACCCCCCCACACACACAGCCTAATGGAACAGTCCACTTTAAGTCTTGGAACGAACCTTCCGAACTTTTCTCATTTTGTCTTCCATCGAAGAGAAGTCAACACCACGACGAAAACATGGTAAGAGTAGTTTTAAAGGTTTAAGGAGAGTTTTATTGGAATGTAAGCTTATAGAGTTATTTCAGGGAAGATGAACCGGTTGTTCATTGTGTCAAAAACGACAGTTTTAACTCCGCAGAAGCGTAGCGAAGAAGATTTTAGTTCACTTACTGATTTTTCCTGACGTCTTTAGGCACAAAAATACTTAGTCAGACTTTATTCAATAAATTATTTTCGTTCAGCTGCACATTAACGGTGCACATTTGAGCTAAATTACGTTTCACTGCTCCCGAGTAGAAAGAGAACCATAAATATCGATACGGTATAAAATAATTGAAAGTATAACATATAATAAGGAGAAAATTTCGTCATTTTTAGGTTTATCTGGGCTTTTTTTTTCTGAAAACTGCTTTAATATTCACCGTTATTGCCGTTAGTCAGTCTTTGTGCCTTTTTAAAACTGATCCAACGTCTCTAACGGTTTTAGTTCCCGCCGTTGATCCAAACGGTCGCGATGCCAGTCACGTGATCAGGGAACCCGTTTGAAAAACGCGGAACTCGGAGAACCCAAATGGATTTCCCTTTAAAGTTCTGCTGCTGCTTGATTAACACCGGTTCTGTCTCCACAGGTATCCATGTTCTGCCTAAGCAACAACTTTGGACCAGCGGACAGAACCGGCTGACTGAGCTGGGGGCGGGTTTATGGAGACCGTTGACCAATCAGACTGTGTTGAGCGCCACGATCGATTGATTGTCGCGCAAGAGGAGGAGGTAAATGAAAGCTTAGTCGGACTCGGCCCCCCCCCCCCCCCCCCAATAAAAATGATCATGGTTTTTATGTTATTTTATCATTTCAATTTCCCCACTGAGGAAGAATAAATCATGATTTGCATTCTAGAGAAAGAGGAAATGCAGCCAGGAGCCAATCAGGGTCATGTGTGGCTCCAGGTCATTTCAGGCTGAAATGTCCCAAAGTTAGCTGGCATGGAAAGCACATTTCAGGCCATCTTTGCTAAGAAGTCATTTGTTTTGTGGCTTTTTTCTCTGCCACCAGCTTAAGAAATCCCCGTCATCTTCAGAAAATCTGATGAAAAATAGAAATTCTGCTGCAAATGAAAGAAAAAGATGGTTTATTTCTGTCCCTGTTCTAGTAAAGATGAGCAGCTCAACCTTTGTTGTCATGGAAACCACATCATTAGCACACATTAGCTAATTGAAGTATTTTGCAGCATTTTTAGTTATTTTGCGATCATCGTTTTTAAAAACCAGCTGAAAGCCGTTTTGTTCCACCGGGCTTGTAGGTGGCGATTTTATTGAGCTTCTTTTTATCTCCATCTTTTAACTTTCCCTCCTTCCTCCTCCAGCGTGAGTGCATCTCCGTCCACGTGGGCCAGGCCGGCGTCCAGATCGGGAACGCCTGCTGGGAACTCTACTGCAGCCGGACGGCCAGATGCCGAGCGACGTGACCATCGGAGGAGGAGACGACTTGTTCAATACCTTCTTCAGTGAGACCGAGGCGGGGAAGCACGTCCCCAGAGCCGTCTTTGTGGACCTGGAGCCCACCATCATCGGTGAGTAGCATCTTTTTTGGCCTCAGTCGTAACCGAAGCCACTAAATTGTTGATTAAAACGAGCGTCTCTCCTCAGATGAAGTGCGCAGAGGCACGTACCGGCAGCTGTTCCAGCAGCTGATCACCGGGAAGGGGGACACAGCTTACAACTACGCCCGGGGACACTACACCATCGGGAAGGAGATCATTGACCCGGTTCTGCACAGGATCCGCAAAATGGTGGGTAGACGCGTGTGTGTGTGAGGACCATGTTAACTGGTTCTGGTGAGCGTGAGTTGAATAATGCAGCTGCCTCTGAAGTGGGCTGAGAAACGTTCTGTGGGCTGAGAAATGATCATGGTTTTTATGTTATTTTATCATTTCAATTTCCCCACTGAAATTGTACGTGGGCAAGGGCATGGAGGAGGGGGAGTTCTCCGAGGCCCGCGAAGACATGGCCGCCCTGGAGAAGGACTACGAGGAGGCGGGGGTCGACTCCATCGAGGGAGATGATGAGGAGGGGGAGGAGTACTAGACGGGCCGGCCGGTCCAAAGCCTCCATGTTTTTATTGTTCATTGTTCATGATTACATTAGACCAATAAAGAAAAAAAATCACAAAGAAATGTCTGTTTAATATCTGCTTAATGGTTGATAATTTCAAAATAGATTTTTAACGTGAAAAGTGAGCCTCATCAGGCATTTTCTTGGCTTATTTAGACCTTTCCTAGCAATGTTGGCTGGTTGTCTGATCCCATTACATCGAAAGTGGCCTACAGCACTGACTGAGAAAAAAACCCTGTTTAATAAACAAAAAAAAGGTTCTGTTTTGTGGTCTAAATTTTTGACAGAACATTTCCCGAGCAATTTACCAGTTTTTCTTTGCCATCATTAACAGCGCTCTTCATGCTGAACCCCAGCTCCATTCTTTCAGCACTGCGGAGCATTGTTGGGTATTTTTCTGCAGATATTATGTCTAGAAACTTCGACTACTGCATTAAAAAAGGACTTAATTTCTTCTGAGTTACTCTGGTGTGTTTCTGAACCTATGAACTCTTAATGATTTTTGCTTATTGCATAATTTGTGTTTATCATTCACAACTAGGCAGGATACTGAGACTCTTCAATTATCTCTTTAATCTGTATAAAAATCCTAATATTGTCCTAATATTGTTTGTTTTACAGAATCTAGACAAGCTATCATATAACTTTATATGGAGGAAGAAGCCCCATAAAATCAGAAAAAACATCTTGACTAATAAAATTGAGGAAGGGGGTTTATCGGTAATCAACTTCTCTCTTTTTAATGAGATATTAAAAATTAACTGGTTTAAAAGATTCCTGAAAAATCCAAACAGTCTGTGGAACATTGTTCCAAACTTCATCTTTGAAAAACTCGGCAAAATCACATTCTTACTTCAGTGCCCGTACTCCATCAACAGACTGCCAATCAAACTGTCAAACTTCCATAAACAGGCTCTAACTTGCTGGTCGCTTTTATACAAACACAATTTCTCCCCTCATAAATGTTTTATCTGGAACAATATGCACATCATACATAGAAACAAGACTCTCTTTATAGAAAACTGGTTTAAACATGATATTGTTCTGGTAGCCCAACTGTTAAATAACTCAAAACAAACTTTAACATATGACGAATTCACTCATAAATTTCACTTCCATCCTCCAAGAAAAGAATTTGACGTTGTAACCAGAGCCATACCCCATAGGATCATCACCCTACTTAGAGACGAGAAAGATTTGGATCAAATGACTTTTCTAGACAGAAAAATCAACAACAAAGTAATTAAAAACCTTATATGTGCAAACTCTATCCCTGGTTGAGCCGGGCCCAGGCCTCGGCGATGGCCGTGGTGTTGCTGAGCATGCACACGGCCCTCTGCACCTTGGCCAGATCTCCTCCAGGAACCACCGTGGGAGGCTGGTAGTTGATGCCTACCTTGAAGCCGGTGGGACACCAGTCCACGAACTGGATGCTGCGCTTGGTCTTGATGGCGGCGTTGACGTCTTTGGGCACCACGTCGCCACGGTACAGCAGGCAGCACGCCATGTACTTGCCGTGGCGAGGGTCGCACTTCACCATCTGGTTGGCCGGATCGAAGCAGGCGTTGGTGATCTCGGCCACAGTCAGCTGCTCGTGGTACGCCTTCTCGGCGGAGATGACCGGGGCGTAGGTGGCCAGGGGGAAGTGGATCCGGGGGTACGGCACCAGGTTGGTCTGGAACTCAGTCAGGTCCACGTTCAGAGCGCCGTCGAAGCGCAGAGACGCGGTGATGGAGGACACGATCTGGCTGATCAGCCTGTTCAGGTTGGTGTAGGTGGGACGGCCGATGTCCAGGTTCCTGCGGCAGATGTCGTAGATGGCCTCGTTGTCCACCATGAAGGCGCAGTCCGAGTGCTCCAGGGTGGTGTGGGTGGTGAGGATGGCGTTGTAGGGCTCCACCACGGCCGTAGACACCTGAGGCGCCGGGTAGACGGCAAACTCCAGCTTGGACTTCTTGCCGTAGTCCACGGACAGGCGCTCCATCAGCAGGGAGGTGAAACCGGAGCCGGTTCCTCCACCGAAGCTGTGGAAGAGCAGGAAGCCCTGAAGCCCGGTGCACTGGTCCGCCTGAGGACACACAACCAAGATGGAGGCTTCAGAACGTTTCTCAGCCCACTTCAGAGGCAGCTGCATTATTCAACTCACGCTCACCAGAACCAGTTAACATGGTCCTCACACACACACGCGTCTACCCACCATTTTGCGGATCCTGTGCAGAACCGGGTCAATGATCTCCTTCCCGATGGTGTAGTGTCCCCGGGCGTAGTTGTAAGCGGCGTCCTCCTTCCCGGTGATCAGCTGCTCGGGGTGGAACAGCTGCCGGTACGTGCCTCTGCGCACTTCATCTGAGGAGAGACGCTCGTTTTAATCAACAATTTAGTGGCTTCGGTTACGACTGAGGCCAAAAAAGATGCTACTCACCGATGATGGTGGGCTCCAGGTCCACAAAGACGGCTCTGGGGACGTGCTTCCCCGCCCCGGTCTCACTGAAGAAGGTGTTGAACGAGTCGTCTCCTCCTCCGATGGTCACGTCGCTCGGCATCTGGCCGTCCGGCTGCAGTAGAGTTCCCAGCAGGCGTTCCCGATCTGGACGCCGGCCTGGCCCACGTGGACGGAGATGCACTCACGCTGGAGGAGGAAGGAGGGAAAGTTAAAAGATGGAGATAAAAAGAAGCTCAATAAAATCGCCACCTACAAGCCCGGTGGAACAAAACGGCTTTCAGCTGGTTTTTAAAAACGATGATCGCAAAATAACTAAAAATGCTGCAAAATACTTCAATTAGCTAATGTGTGCTAATGATGTGGTTTCCATGACAACAAAGGTTGAGCTGCTCATCTTTACTAGAACAGGGACAGAAATAAACCATCTTTTTCTTTCATTTGCAGCAGAATTTCTATTTTTCATCAGATTTTCTGAAGATGACGGGGATTTCTTAAGCTGGTGGCAGAGAAAAAAGCCACAAAACAAATGACTTCTTAGCAAAGATGGCCTGAAATGTGCTTTCCATGCCAGCTAACTTTGGGACATTTCAGCCTGAAATGACCTGGAGCCACACATGACCCTGATTGGCTCCTGGCTGCATTTCCTCTTTCTCTAGAATGCAAATCATGATTTATTCTTCCTCAGTGGGGAAATTGAAATGATAAAATAACATAAAAACCATGATCATTTTTATGGGGGGGGTCCGAGTCCGACTAAAGGGCCTTTCAGACAGGAAGCGATTTGCGCTGCGCTGGCCGCGGGGTTCAGCGCAGCGCATTTGCGGTTTCTATGGCAACGCGGGCATTCGTCACGGCGCGCCGCGCTCGCCGCGCTCAAAGCGCGGCGCGCGAAGCGGTGCGCTGCGCTATGCTTGCGCTTTGCTCGACGCAGCGATAAACCGCCCTGGCGCGGCGCAAGCCATTGAAAAGAATGGGTTTCACAGCGCAGCAGTGCGGTCGTCGCAGCCTGTCTGAAAGGCCCATTAGCTTTCATTTACCTCCTCCTCTTGCGCGACAATCAATCGATCGTGGCGCTCAACACAGTCTGATTGGTCAACGGTCTCCATAAACCCGCCCCCAGCTCAGTCAGCCGGTTCTGTCCGCTGGTCCAAAGTTGTTGCTTAGGCAGAACATGGATACCTGTGGAGACAGAACCGGTGTTAATCAAGCAGCAGCAGAACTTTAAAGGGAAATCCATTTGGGTTCTCCGAGTTCCGCGTTTTTCAAACGGGTTCCCTGATCACGTGACTGGCATCGCGACCGTTTGGATCAACGGCGGGAACTAAAACCGTTAGAGACGTTGGATCAGTTTTAAAAAGGCACAAAGACTGACTAACGGCAATAACGGTGAATATTAAAGCAGTTTTCAGAAAAAAAAAAGCCCAGATAAACCTAAAAATGACGAAATTTTCTCCTTATTATATGTTATACTTTCAATTATTTTATACCGTATCGATATTTATGGTTCTCTTTCTACTCGGGAGCAGTGAAACGTAATTTAGCTCAAATGTGCACCGTTAATGTGCAGCTGAACGAAAATAATTTATTGAATAAAGTCTGACTAAGTATTTTTGTGCCTAAAGACGTCAGGAAAAATCAGTAAGTGAACTAAAATCTTCTTCGCTACGCTTCTGCGGAGTTAAAACTGTCGTTTTTGACACAATGAACAACCGGTTCATCTTCCCTGAAATAACTCTATAAGCTTACATTCCAATAAAACTCTCCTTAAACCTTTAAAACTACTCTTACCATGTTTTCGTCGTGGTGTTGACTTCTCTTCGATGGAAGACAAAATGAGAAAAGTTCGGAAGGTTCGTTCCAAGACTTAAAGTGGACTGTTCCATTAGGCTGTGTGTGTGGGGGGGTGGACTTTACCACTGAGGGAGCGAAATCACAAGACCAACTAAAACATCATAAATCAAACCTAAAAACAAAAAAATATATATTTATAATGTTTTATCAAGAGTCCCATCATTGTATATACTTCATTTATACAGGTTTTATCCGGTTTAAGTCTCCGATTTGATAGTTTTAATGAAGAACTATATTACCCAGAGTGCTATGCAAAACCATCGCCTTGTTGCCTGGCAACAAGTTAACGGCCATGAAGAAGTGCCAGTTCTTCGGCTAACAGTAAAAACGTATCGATTAAAAATTGTAACAGAAGGAGAAAATATATAGTTGACCATATATATCATTAGATTTCAATAGATTTTTAGTTTGACTGGCTAAGAAATCTTTAACATTAGTTGTTTTTCCTTGATGTGAAAGAAACTGTTTTTGCTGTCTTAGTTAAAGGAAAATACTGGAGAACTGTCTTTCTATCCATTTACCCATCTTTACCACTGGGGTGAGGAGGGAAATCACAAAATAAACTACACCTAGTTAATTACGAATCTCGCATGTTTGTCAGCCAAAAATCAAAGCATAAAACAGAGGGATTATTATTATTATTATTATTATTATTATTATTATTATTATTATTATTATTATTATTATTATTATTATTATTATTATGGCTTTTCTGGAGTTTTAGCTCTAAATGCATTTTAAATATATACCATAGATGGATTAAATTGATGCCATCGTTTTTTTCTGTCCAGTATTTGTATCTCAATTCTGCTTCACACGGTCCATTCATCATGATCTCATTTCAGACCTATTTGGCCCAGACCTGGCCCGGTACAGTAACTAGAGTCACAAAATGCAGCGCTGTCAGATTTAAATATAATATAATATAATATATTTATATATATATTGTAATGTTTTGTGTTATTTGGTTAGTGTTGTTTTCCTGCCTCTTGGGTTATTTGTGTTCTAGGTTCGTGAGTCCTGTTTAGCCGGTTCATTATTTTGTTATCTGTTTTCTGTATTAGTTCTGCGCTTTGTCCTCATTGATGTCCTTGGACTCTAGGTTTTTCCCCCCCCAGCTCCTGTCAGTTTCTGTATTGCTTCCACCTCTGGTTAATTAGTTTCAATTCCGCTCACCTGTTATCCGTCTATTTAAGCCTCACTCCCTCCTCAGTTAGTTGTCGGGTCGTCACATTTACATACCCATGCGCTGTTCCTTGTGTTCTGCATTCTGCCTCGGTAAGAGCCCTGACACCTTACGTCTGTTTTTGATTAACCTGTTTCTGTTTATCCTGCCCAGTTTGTTCGCCTGTTCCCGTCAGTTGTTTTTGGATGTCTGCCTTTTTTGGATCCTTTTTGTGTTCATCATTCCCTGAATAAATCCCTTTAAATGAATTTCTGTTTCGGATGATTATCGGGTTCAGTCCCACACCACTCATGACATATATGAGTAAAATTCTGTTTATAATAGTATCCATCTCTATATTTATTCAGTAAAAAAACCCATATCCTGTACTTATGGAACCATTGTTTATCCTGCACTTGCTGCTATTGTACTTCTGGGTAGACCTAAACTGCATTTCGTTGCCTTGTACCTGTACCTGTGTAATGACAATAAAGTTGAATCTAATCTAATCTAATAATATAATATAATATAATACAGCACACGTTTGTTGCTTAAGAAATTTTTATTTTAATGTGAAACAAAACAAAAATTCTATGATGGTAAATAAAAGTGAAGCTTAGAATGATAAACATTCCATAAACTAGGGCTGGACAATAATTCAATAACAATATATATGGATCGACAGACGTATATCGATGACAGAAAAAAAGGGTCAATAAAAAGTTCAATAGAATAGCAGTTTTTCTTCCTTTTGCATTCTAGCCATGTCAGTTAATATTACAGTCATTACATCCTCCCAACTAATCACGAACGCAGGCCCAGGAACGCTTCGTCTCCTTCAAAGAGTTCAGAGAGCACGCATTCTTTCTTAAAATCTAGCAGTTTTTGTAAAACCTTGGTTGAATAAAGGGTTTAGTTTGAATTCGGTGTTTGTGCGTTCTGTATCTAAAAAAAGGTCAAATAAAATAAAATGGCCAGGGCTGCACTTAAAATATACATTTGAATTTGTTGATAATTATCGATGTGGATCAATATGATTTCTTTTTTACCGATATGCTTTTTTTCTCTATCATCCAGCCCTGACGTAAACATTATATAAGTACCAATATCAAAAACTCCTGTGGTCCTTTTGTGACAGTCTCAGTGTCCTTGAGTTAGTTTGAAACAGCCATTTGCAGCCAAGGAAAGGAACGTGCAATAAAACAAATTACAGAAAAGGAGAAAACATTACCAGCTTAGTTTGAAGTGAACTACAAGCTACTACTCTAATGTACACAGAGTACATCAGAACTAGCGATGGTAGCGATGACACCTGCTGGATCCTAAACACCATTGCAGGCTACTCATAGCATTTAGTGTTGTATTATTGTATATCTCTTTCTAAGTTATATACATTTAAAATATCTTTGGTAGCTTTAAAATATACAGTTAATAGATGAATTAATGTGTCATAAAAAAGTTTTGGACGACTCCCACTCACGGAACTGATGAGACTGGTGTGCATGAAAAATGAAGGGACAGGCAGAAAAGTTTTATTCTGTTATTATGTGTTTAAATAAACAGTAAATTAAATATTCTTAAAATGTTTCATAGGGTCAACAGTGAGAACACTATAGAGGAAAGGAGCTTTGGATTGCTGTGCCGATTTCGGACAGCCTTTAACTCCGTCATTAAGCTTTTACAAAGGATTTGTGAGTCAGAAAAAGCTTTGTTAAAGGAGTTTTTTTGGAGAGAATTTTGAAATAACAGATGTTTATATGAAAGACATGATGGACTGGCAGCTTCACTCCTTCGTTTCTCACTGGATGCCCCAGTGCAAAGACAATCACTTACCTGAAGGCTTCCTTACAAACTTAAAGAAACATGACAGTTTGCATGGGATTTACGAGAGAGAACAAAAAGGCGAGTTAAGTTAAGGATTTTGTTGATTTTATTCCAAAACCAACAAGCTGTGTCTCTCCTCCGTGTCAGGATAATTAATCATAGTTCTGGGGTTCCGTCTGCCACAGCTTCTTCAGTCTTCTTCTTGTTCCCCTGCATGGTTGTGAGGATGTAATGACTGTAATATTAACTGACATGGCTAAAATGCAAAAGAGTGCTATAATATATTATATTATATTATATTTAAATCTGACGGTACATGTAGGAGCTCTGCAGCACCTGCGGCCCACTTCTGGCCCAGATCCGTGCTGATTTCTGCCCGTTGTGAAAAAAGACCCAGATCCAGCTCGGTTTTACAGATCCGGGCCCGATGCTGTCCTTAAGGTGATGATCTTGTAGAAAAAAGTGTCATTAAATTAAAGAGAAAAAAACGATGGCGTTCATTTTATCCATCTATGATATATATTTAAAATGCATTTAGAGCTAAAACTCCAGTTAAGCTACAATAAAATAATAATAATAATAATAATAACAATAATCCCTCTGTTTTATGCTTTGATTTTTGGCTGACAAACATGCGAGATTCGTAATTAACTAGGTGTAGTTTATTTTGTGATTTCCCTCCTCACCCCAGTGGTAAAGATGGGTAAATGGATAGAAAGACAGTTCTCCAGTATTTTCCTTTAACCAAGACAGCAAAACCAGTTTCTTTCACAACAAGGAAAAAAAAAACTAATGTTAAAGATTTCTTAGCCAGTCAAACTAAAAATCTATTGAAACCTAATTATATATGTGGTCAACTGTATATTTTCTCCTTCAGTTACAATTTTTAATCCATACGTTTTTACTGTTAGCCGAAGAACTGGCACTTCTTCATGGCCGTTAACTTGTTGCCTAGCAACAAGGCGGTGATTTGTTGCACTAACTTTAAATTCACAAAAGAAATCTAAAAAAAAACTAACACATGTTGTCTTTTTTGCAGACCTGGTCAGATCCAGGCAAGGCTCGGCGTTCTGCACAACCTCCTTTTAGCCAGCAGAGGACTCTGAGGCATGCCTGGATGATTTCTTTGTCTGGATTAGAACAGCAAGTGAAACGCCAGTGAAGGCTGCCATTAAAGTGGTGATGAAATAACAGATGAAAGCCCCATTTTCCCCAAAGCCACCCTTGTCAACATTTAACATGTCTGAAATTGAAAGAAGAAATAAATTTGAACCGTTTGTTACTGTTTCTATTAAACTTATATCACCCTCAACGCAAAACAAAGTAAGCTACCTTAGTAAGTATAAAAAAAATGAGTTAGATCATATTCTTCTGAGCAGATCTTTAGCATTGTTTTTCAGGATGTTTGAGGGCTACTGATGAGAGGTTTAACACACAGACTCATGACTGCCAGGAATACCATCTTAATTCTGAAGGGAAAAAGTTATACAGCACAAACACGATAATTTTCAAAAAGTAGAAACTGGTTAAAAAGTTGTAATTTAATGTTATTTTTCTTACAGAGTCAAAATAATACATACAGTCTCAAATATACATATAACACCACTAAGATTTGGGCAAGTATCTTCAACAAGGTCCTATATTTCTGACAGCATATTTGACCACTCTTCTAGTTAACATTGGTAGAGGATTTCTTATTTATTTATAGGCCCAAACTTCTCTTTTAAGCCTCATGGTTTGTTTCCCTGCCCTGTTTCTCATGCCTGCTGTAAATAGTTTTTTTTTTCATTATTAAAATCTTGTACCTTCCAGTTTATCTGCATTTGAGTCCAGCCTGACAAAGCCAGGCTTCTGTGGACTAGAAGTTGCTTGAGCACCGTTGAAGGCAGTTTTAACAGCAATGTATTCTGAGTCCTGACCAAAAGAGAAGCCCTTTCTTGAAGATGTACACCTCAGAGTTTAACCAATATTTGGAGCTGCTCAAATGGAGAGGTTTTAGGGTCAGTGGGGACAACAAAAACATTAGCAGTTTGCCCACAACGACAGGAATGTTTGGAAGTTCAAAGCTCACGTTCATCAGAGAGGTTGTAACAGACTTTAAGCTAGCGCTAGCTGCTATTAGCTTCACAGACAGCCCAGTAACAGGGTTCTGTGGCGCTCTGTTTCCTTGGAGCTGCACCACACAACACTCTGCTGCGTGAATGCAGACTGAAACAGGAAAACAACAGACATGTGTTCAGTCTTTGTTGTTTATAAGTTAATGTTTCAATAAAGGTTTAAGTGTCAAAGGAGCAGGATAGTTTTCACACGCCTAGACCACCCTCTTGTTGCTATAGACCAGGGGTGGCGAACACGCGGCTCTTGAGCCGCATGCGGCTCTCGACCAATAAGAATGCGGCTCTTTGCCTGTTACCATATTTTCTATATACTGTGGCTCTTTCATCGTTTCATGTTTCTTTTCTTCTTTTTTTTATATCTTAAACACACTTAAATCCATCAGGGGTTATTAAAAACAAATAATATTTTAAAATTAATAAATTAATTTGACAGATTGGGTGTTTTTTATGAGACGTAAGACGTAAGTGACCGCCAATCATATGCGCGGATTACGTCTCATGCCGGGAAATTAGGTAAACATTATATATGCATGCAGACCGCAGACTTACCTTCTTGTACAGTAGGTGGCGGTATGCACCTTAAAGTTGCTTGTGATCCGCCATAATAGAAAAGAAGAAGAAGAAGAAGAAGAAGATTTTTGATTTTTAACAATACATTTATTTACAATTCATGAAATGCACGAAATACAATTAAAAACACAATGTATCACATCAGGACAAGTTTTTAAAAAAGATTAAATAAGGTGCTGGTTAAATTCTAATTTTCCTTGAGTTGATATACTGCACAATATCCCATTAAAACCCCATAACTGTATAAAATTTTTCATATTCCCAGTGGCTCTGTGGAAACAAAACTCTAGTCTCAATCTGGCCTTTATATTAACCTTCCACAGAACCACGGCATCGAGTTGAGGTCCAGCCTGGAGTCTGTCTCTACGAGATATATAAATAGCCATTTTTGCTTCTGCAATTAAATAATTTAAAATCTGACCTTTTGACTTATTGGCTTTGTTAAAACGCAGTCCATTAATAAAAATAGAACTGGTAAAAACAAAACCAAAGTGGCTAAAAACAGTCATCAATAAACTAAAAAAAGTCGTCAGTCTCCTACAATCAATAAAAACATGAAAAACATTCTCAGGCAGACCACAGAAAGGACACTCGTTTAAAACCCCTGGACTAATAATTGATAAATACGAGTTCGTAGCGATGGCACCATGTAAAATTCTCCATTGGAGATCACCAGTTCGTTTTCTTATAGGAGGTTTATAAAGGGTCCTCCACTGAGGGGTTTGTCCTTCCAGTCGGTCCGCCCACACGCTCATGGCTCGACCTCGCAGAGTTCTTTCATTCAGGACTTTAACACAATTTTTATAGAGTACTTTTGGGCCTGTACTCTGAAGGCTCATCTGTGAACTTTCTGTGGCGAGGAGAGGACCGCTATCTTTTGTGAAGCCGGTATTCAAGGTCAACTCAGGGATCGGGTCTGTCGGGTCCGGTGAAGCTTCTCCCTCTTTGAGCAGCTGCAGGAGACGCCTCTCCCCAGCTGTCAGTCTTTCTTTCACCAGACTCAGGAAGCGCTGCACCAGTCTAGCAGATCGGACTCCAAGTAGAGGAGCGACGGCCTGGGCGTTGGCAAAGTCTGGTCCAGCCGTCTCCACCAGGTGCTTCAATTTTGTCGTCTTGGACTTGCACAACGCCTCTGACAGTCCAGGTATTTTGCCATGACATACATCCAGTCTGGCCCCACAGACTAAAGGCTCGTTTAAAAGCCAATGCAGAGAGTTCTGCGCCTGCGAACGACATAGTTTAAAAAGACCACAGGATTTAAAAACACCCTGATAAAATTGAGGCAACCCCTTTAACTTAAAAAAATTAAAATCAGTTAAAAACAGAGCAGCATCCAGCCCCAGAAAATTAACACGTCTGAGAATGCAACTGGCCACATCCTTCCATACAGGTGAACCTGTCAAATACTTCTGGATGAACTGTAATCTAAAAGTAGCCGTTCTACTGGCCAGATGAACGAGGCCCTGACCCCCCTCCTCTCTCGGTAAAAACAAAACAGACTGTGGCACCCAGTGTAGTCCGTTCCAAAAAAAATTAACCATCTCCGATTGGATTTTTACAAGTAGCCCAGATGGTGGGTCTAACACTGCTAGTTTGTGCCACAGCTGTGAAGCAACTAGATTGTTTAAAACCAGCACTCTGCCTCGGTAGGACATTTGTGAGTGTAACCATTTCCACTTTGATAACTTGTTTTGAATTTTTTCTTCAATATATTCCCAGTTCTTTTTCACAACATGTTTATCACCTAAAAACACACCGAGATACTTAAAACCATCCTTTTTCCATAAAAGACCCTGAGGGAGAACTGGGAGCCCGTCGGACCACTCGCCAACTGCCAGGGCTTCGCTTTTTCTCCAGTTCACCCTCGCAGCGGACAGAGTTGAAAACTTTTTCGTGATCTCAGTTAAAACAGTGACATCCCGCTGATCTTTAATAAAAACAACGACATCATCAGCATAGGCAGATAAAACCATATTATTCTTAAAACCGGGTAAAACCAGACCATGAACAGTCAAGCGTATTTTCTGGAGGAGGGGTTCCAGGGAGAGTGCGTAGAGCATCCCCGAGAGCGCGCAGCCCTGTCGAACGCCTCTACACACCCTAAAAGGAGCACACAGGCTGCCGTTGATCTTCAGCACACTCTCAATATCACTATACAAAACCTGGATCTTAGCAATAAGACCCTCGCCGAACCCAAACCTCCTCATGGTTTCCCAGAGGAAGCCGTGTTCGACGCGGTCGAATGCCTTTTCTTGATCTAATGAAATCAAGCCCGTTTGCAAACCCAATGAACCGGAGACCTCCAAAACGTCCCGAATTAGGTAGATGTTATCTACCAGGGACCTGCTGGGGACACAATAGGTCTGGTCCCGGTGGATGACCTGCTCCATAGCTCTTCCCAGCCTAGTGGCCAGGGCCTTGGAGAGGATTTTATAGTCGGTACAGAGGAGGGACACGGGGCGCCAGTTCTTGATGTCCTGCAGGTTCCCCTTTTTTGGCAGCAGGGTGATCACTGCCCTGCGGCATGACAAGGGGAGTGAACCAGCAAGCAGGCTCTCGTTGTAGACGTCCAGCAAGTCTTGGGCCAGAAGATCCCAGTAGGCCTTGTAGAACTCCACAGTGAGCCCGTCAACGCCCGGGGACTTCTGGCCCTGCATGCTGAGGAGGGCTGTGTGGAGCTCCTGGAGCCCCAGGGAGCGCTCTAGCTCAGCATTGGTCTCCTCAGAGACCTGAGGCAGTTCGTCACAGAACTCCTTCAGCAGTTCCTCGTTCTCCTTATATTCACTGTGAAACAGAGAACGGTAAAAACCCACAGCCCTCCTCCTGATCTGCCCTGGTTCACTCAGTTGCTGCCCCGTGTCCGACAGCAAAGAGTGGATCTGCTTCCTCTGCCCGTGCTTCCTCTCTAAGCTAAAAAAGAAGCTAGAGGGAGCATCCATCTCTGTGATGTTCTGGATCCGGGACCTGACCAATGTGCCTTGGACTTTATTCTCCAGCAGGTTTGCTAAAACTAGCCTTTTAGATTTGAGAGCTTCAATGTGCTCTCGATTTCCTGTGGATTCACTAAGTCGTTCTAACTCCACGATGTTCATCTCCAGATCTCTAATAGATCCGGTGATGTCACGAGTGACATTGAGAGTATACTGCTGACTCAGCAGTTTTATTTGCACTTTACCATGGTCCCACCACTGTCTCAGGCTGGTAAAATCAGACTTTCTCTGTCTAAAACCCGTCCAAAAATAACCTAAAATCTCTTTAAAACCCAGATCATAAGTTAAAGCTGAGTTAAAATGCCAGTAAGCGCTTCTAGGTAAAATGTTTCTGATAAAAACACTACCTAAAAGCAACGAGTGATCGGTAAAAGCCACTGGTAAAATCTGGCATGTTTTAAACACGTTAAAATGGTGTTTAAAACAATAAAAACGATCAAGACGAGCTAAAGTGATTCGGTTTTCTTTAATATGAGACCATGTGTACTGCCTGGAGCCTGCATGCATCCTCCTCCATATGTCCACTAGGCCGTGAGACGAGACCAGCTGCCGCAGAGCATGTTGGGCCGCTGAATGCGGCTCTGCATGATTACGATCTAAAAACTCGTTTTCCGTACAATTAAAATCCCCACCAATAAAAACATAATCTTCCGACCCACAATCACCCAGCATTTCCCCAATTTTTTCAAAAAAAACGCTTTTTCTCTGCATTGGTGATGGGAGCATAAATATTAATAAAAACAAGGTTAAAATGATCAAACTTTGCTTTGACTAAAAGACACCTCCCCTGAACGACGTGCTCAACTTCTGTAGAGTTTGGGGTGAAAGCTCTGGAGAACAGGAAACCCACCCCTGCACTCTGGGAGGTGCCGTGACTTAAAATGACCTCCCCCCTCCACTCTCTACCCCAGTCTGTTTCTATTAAAGAATCACTATGAGTTTCTTGCAAAAATAAAACATCAATTCTTTTATGGTTTATTGTTTGATAAATCTGTGCTCGTTTTACTGCCTCTCTAGCCCCATTGATGTTCAAGGATGCTATTTTAAAAAAATCCATAATGGGTGAGAGATTAAAAGCAACATACCAAACAGCTATACAGAATATTAAAGTGCATGTGCGTTTCATGAGATTCAAAATTGCTTTCTAACTTTACACATAACTTTTTTCAATCTGTAAACTTGTTGTTCTGTAAGACCAACCTCTTCCTTGTTTCTAATAATGTGTCTGGCTGAAAAATAAAAAGTTCTCAAATCAGGAAAATAACTTTCAACTTTTACCCCTCTTAAACCTTTTGTTTGTTGCAGAAAAGTTAAAAACGATTCTACAGGATATCTTGTCTCTCCACAGCTGCTCTGTGACAGAGACACCACGCTGCTGTCAGACAGCTCGCCATCACTATCGCTGCTGTCAGAAATGACTTTCCTTTCTGTGGTCAGCTTGCTGACCTGCCTGCTAGCCTGCACAGCAGCCACCACGTTTTTCCTTTTACTACGCCTTTTAGGAGCTTCCAGCTCCATCACCTGCTCCCCCTCGCCTTTCTCCTCCACAGGCTCCTCCACAATCACCTCCCCTCCACCTTTCTCTCCCTGATCGCCACGCATACCATCCTGCTCCATTTCACCCTGATCCTCCCCCTCTTCACCAGTCACACAAGTTTCTCCACCACCACACACCACCGTGCTGCCTTCATTCACCACACAATCACTCTTTTGTAAATTAGATGGTTCCTCCACAGTCTTGTCTTCCACCAAATTTTCTTCCTGATCTCCAGCGACCGGGCCAGACGCCACGGGTTCCTCCGCGGTTACGCTGGAGTTCCCCGCAGCGCCAGACTCCTCCACCGCGGCAGGAGCTCCAGCCTCGCCGGACACACCCACCTGCTCTCCGGCTGCTGCAGGCTGCTGCTCCACTGTGTCTGACGGAGCCGACCCGGCTCTGTTTGGACACATTCTTATCAAATGTCCCTCCCCTCCGCAACCAAAGCACTTCATGTTTGAAGATGTTGCAAACAATACATAGTCAAAATCATCGATTTTAACTTTAAAACACAGATTGAGTTCCTCGTCACGCTTATTTAAAATCATGTAAAGCTGTCTCCTGTGCGAAACGACATGCTTTAACAATGGTGATTTACATCCTGATAATATTTTTCTAATAGGAGAAACTAATTTTCCATGTCGAGACAACTCCTTGACGAGGAACTCATCACTGACGAAGGGAGGGACATTTGACAAAATAACCTTTGTAGTGGGCTGCACGAGCGGCAACACCTGCAGGAACGAGCCGTTCACGGAGATGCCCGTCTCGACCAACAGGTGTGCCTGCTCCACCTTCTCCACAAACAAGACCACCGCTCCGTTCATTCGGGCCGCGGACTTAATCGCACCATGACCAATAACCTCCCCCACCGCCAAACAAACTTCCTCCACGCTGCACGGAGAACCAGCACCCACCTTGATGCCGTTCTTCCGTGTCAGCGTGGAGAAAACCCCACCACCAACCACCATGGCGTTCAAAACGCCGACCTGCCGCCGGGCAACACCCGACGGCTCCAAAACCCACAAAACCCACCAACAAAATCCAAAAATCACAACAAACACCTATATACACAATATTTACATACACCCTGTGAAAGATAGAAAAAAGTAGGAAAAAAACACTCAAACAGATAACTCACGCTCTCTCCCTTCTCCTCCACTCACACTCCTCCCACAAGAAGAAGAAGAAGAAGAAGAAGAAGACGACGACGACGACGACAACCACTGAGCTATATAATACACTGGAGTGGGGGTCCGATTCAAGATGGTGGCCGGACCAATCGCTGTGTGATATAGCTGAGACGCAGATTTCAATCTTCACTCCTCCTTGCTAACATTATGCTCTCTTTTTGAGCCAGGAATGTTTATAACTCCTAACTTCTATTTTCTGCTCTACTCAACCTGATCAAGAGTGTCATTTTTGCTAAGACTGCGTTCAAGCACGTCGTCGAGCTAGCAGCTAACAAGCTAACTTCTGAATTCAACGGTTATCTTCCAGAACCTATCGATACTGCGATGCAACGGTTGGAGCACGGCTTTAAAAGGAAAGAGAAGGGGAAAACTAAAACTACAACTATAGTCTTGCACAAAGACACTATGTCATCGGCTGCAACCAGTGGTCCCAAGATTTGCTCTCCATCGGATCCAGCTGCAGGTGTCTCTGCCTCCGATCACAACTATATAGGTTCCCTGGACAGACAGAGCCCTGATCTATCTCCTCTACCGGATTCTGACCCAGATACCCCTGCTAAACCAGAGGAAAAGAAGCTAAAAGGTGACTTGTCTCTCTGTCAACTGCAAGACAACATTGTTAAGATAATCAATGATCGCTCTGATAAGCTAGAAAATATGGTCACCCTTAACACCGTTAGCATCGATGCTCTGAAGAAGTCAATTGACTTCATATTTATGGAAGTCGAAACGTTGAAGTCTGACATGAAAACTATGAGCTCCATATCCAAGAACACTGTACAGAAACTATCTGAAGTAGAAATGAGAATAAATGAAACGGAGCGATATCAGCGTAGATGGAATTTAAGGCTACACGGAATCCCAGAGGATAAACATGAGGACATCAGAGCCAAAGTTAGCGACATCTGCTGTGCCGTTGTTGGAGAGAACCAGGTAAAGATAAAAGAACATATTGATATCGCTCATCGTCTGGGTCGTTTCAACGATCAGCAGAGGGCGCCGAGAACCACTATGATCCGATTCACCAACAGAACATCCCGCGACCTGGTGTGGAAAATGGCTAAAACCAGCAGCTATCTGAAGGAAAACAGGCTGAGATTTACGGAGGATCTCACCACAGCTGACAAAGCTCTGCGTGAAAATCTGTGGCCATTAATTGAGGCAGCCAGGAAGGAAGGAAAAAAGGCCCACTTTGCTGGAGTCCGAGTGATCATTGAAGGAAAAGAAGTCAAGTCACCGCTACCCTCAACTGGACAGAAATTCAGTCCTGTCCTAATGGACACTACAAGCCCTTCATAAGTAAGATCTCAGGTTCTGCTCAGATGGTCACCTACACAACCTACACATTAATATTTGGCTTCCTTTCTATTTTCCAATCCTTGGAAGCAGTTTATCTATTCATTTGCATCATCTTAATTCACTCCACGGTTTAAGAATTGGCTATATGTTTGTTATTGAATTCTGGTTGACTGTGCTCTGCTGAATGTGTTTAAGTGTTGGGTGCCTCAGCGTTTCAGCACCTTTACATCAATTTGAGTTTGTCCTTTCTAGTTATTAATGCAGCCATAGTGTTCCAAACTGCAGGCTTCTCCTAGATGTTTTGACATGCTGAGTCACTTCAGCTCCAATCAGTTCATGGTTTAAATCCCACCATTCGGGATCTGAAGATTGTTTTCTGTGTTCACTTCTCCTATATTGTCCCTTTCAATCTTCTCATTAAATGCCAGGGGTTTAAGAGAAAATGTTAAAAGAAAAGCTTTATTTTTATTTGCAAAACAACAAAAGTCAGATTTTTGTTTTTTTCAAGAATCACATAGTGTAAGAAATGATGCATCCTTTTGGAAAACTCAATGGGGAAATGATTTATGGTTTTCTCATGGTTCAGAAAGGTCAGCAGGGGTCACTATTTTAAAAAACAAATTTAATGGTTCTGTTCTACACTCAGAAAGTGATCCTAATGGCCACTATATAATATTAATCCTGAATGTCAACAACAGCATTATCCTTCTTGCCAATATATATGGATATAATTCAAAACCTGAAAATGATTTCTTACTTGATGGATTAGAATCTAGTTTTCTACACTGGTTATCAAAATACCCAAATGCTCTGATTTTAATGGGAGGGGATTTCAACATTGCTTTGAATAGCTCCTTAGACCGATGGCCTCCGAATGTTAATAATACTTCTTCTGTTAACTTGTCCTCCTTTATAAAAAAATTTAATCTCATAGATATATGGAGAGTCAAAAATCCAAGTTCTAGAGATTATACCTGGTCTAATAAGAATCGCACGTTAATGTCTCGCATAGATTACTGGTTAGTTTCTGATTACTTGGATAAGAATAACGTTAATCCTAGAATATTAATAACACCTTTAACCGATCATAAAGCAATATCATTGATTGCCTCACTCAGTCCTCACATTTCTCCCACATTCAAAAGTTATTATTGGAAACTTAACAATTCTATCTTAACAAATGAATTAATAATTAATAAAGTAAATTCATTAATAAACCATTTCTGGAAAAAGGCCTTAATTGATAACAATTTCACTAGAAATTGGGAACTCCTTAAATTTGAGGTTTCACAATATTTCAGAGAATTTGGTGCTTCTCTATCTAAATCCAGGAAAGATGAAGAAACAAATGTAATATCCAGAATAACTGCAATTACTCAAATCTTACCTGAAAATTTATCTGAAAATGATTTAAAGGATTTAACCATTCAACAGAACAAATTAAATGAAATATACAGAAGGAAAGCAGAGGGGGCCTTTGTGAGATCGAGGGGAAAATGGCTGGAGAAAGGGGAACAAAACACTGCATATTTCTTTCAATTAGAAAAAACCCGTGGTCAATTCAACTCAATTCAAAAACTTAACATTAACAACTTTATCACTGATGATCCCAAAACAATAGCAAAGTATTGCTCCACTTTTTACAGTGAGTTGTATGAATCACAATACAATAAATCTGAATCTGAAACTTTCTTTACATATCTTACTGAAACTAAATCAATTAATGATGACCAAAGAGATATATGTGATAGTCCCCTTTCTCCTGCTGAAGTCCTGTCTGCCATTAAGCACCTAAAACTCAATAAATCTCCAGGAGTTGATGGCCTAACTTCAGAGTTTTACATCACCTTTGCAGATCAACTGGCCCCGTTCCTCCACCGGCTGTTTGCAGAAAGCATCCATAACCAAACCCTTCCTCCTACTCTGTGTCAAGGCCTTCTGACTTTAATTCCTAAACCTAAAAAAGACCCCCTTCTGATCGATAACTGGCGTCCGATCTGCCTTCTTAACAATGACTATAAAATACTAGCTCGAATTTTTGCGATGAGGATGAAAAGTGCTCTTAACTTTATAATTGATGAAACTCAAAATGGTTTCATGACACAAAGACATATAGCTAACAACATCAGGCTAGTGTTGGATCTGATTGACTATGCAGATTTGTGTCATGATGACAGCCTTATATTATTTTTAGATTTCCGTAAAGCTTTTGACACCATTGAACATAATTTTATTTTCAAAACATTAGAGAAATTTGGTTTTGGCCCTTACTTTTTTGCAGCAATCAAAACCTTGTATAAAAATGCTAATTGTTCAATCAAGCTTCATACTGGTACCTCTCCCAGATTCGATCTTAAGCGAGGAGTGAGGCAAGGTTGCCCGGTGTCCCCATACCTCTTTTTGATCTGCTCTCAATTACTTACAGATTTCATTAAACTCAACCACTTGAAAGGTATCACTATTGCTGAAAAAGAGATTATAATTAGTCAATTAGCTGACGATACCACTTTATTCTTAAAAGATGCTTCTCAGGTTTCTTTAGCAATTAATACAGTTGAGAAATTTTCTAGAGCGTCTGGACTCTACCTTAACATTGGTAAATGTGAACTTTTAGCCCTTAAAAATTGTAACACATCCTCCATCTATAATATTCCTGTAAAAGACTCTGTCACCTATCTCGGCATAAAGATCAACAAAGATCAAATCTCTAGAAATGCTCTGAATTTTAACCCTATTATAGAAAATGTACAAAAGAAACTCAATTCTTGGCTCCAAAGAGATTTATCAATTCAAGGAAGAATTTTATTAGCAAAAGCAAAAGGTATCTCCCGTTTAACTTATCCAGCTTTGTCTCTTTCTGTAAATAAACAAACATCTGACATCATTGATAAAATGCTTTACAGATTTGTATGGAAAAATAGAATTCATTATATCAGGAAATCAGTTTTAATGAACTCATTGGAACTTGGTGGCCTCAATTTTCTTGATTTTTCGACCTTAAACAATACATTCAAAATAAATTGGATTAAACAGTTTCTTAAAAATTCATCCTCAATCTGGAATTTTATACCAAACTATTTATTCTCAAAACTTGGTGGCCTTAAATTTATTCTTCTTTGCAACTACAACATTGAAAAACTCCCTATAAAGTTATCTAATTTCCACAAACAAATGCTTCTGTCCTGGTCTCTAATTTACAAACACAATTTTTCGCCCCATCGCTATCATATTTGGAACAATGGAGACATTCTGTACAAACATAAATCTTTGTTCTTGGAAAATTGGTTCGAACATGGAATCATTTTAGTTCAGCAGCTTTTCAGTCCTGATGGAGTCTTAATGTCATATTCTGAACTTCTAGAAAAGTTTGGTCTCCCCATACCTCCTAAAGAATATGCACTTGTTTTTGATGCCATCCCGTCTGGTGTCATAATGCTTTTTAAATCTTCTAGAACTTCTGTTCTGACTCCACCGGATCTGGACCCTGCTAACACTAATGTTGGTCAAATCTGTTTTTCTACTATAAAACAAAAGAACAACCGTGATATACGTGCCTTATTCCAGAAGGACATTGTCTCTGCTCCAAATGCTATTTCGTATTGGAATAACTTTGCCTCCAACCTGGACTGGGGAAAAATCTGGTGTCTTCCATCTAAATATTTGATTATTAATAAGATCAAAGAAGTATCTTTTAAGATTATCCATCGTTTTTATCCCTGTAAATTTTTCCTGCAACGATACAAAAAAGACATTGACACAAACTGTTCATTCTGCCAACTCCATGAAGAAGATCTCTGTCATTTATTCTGGTCATGTAATTTCTCATGTATTTTCTGGCAAGATATTTGTACATTTATTTCCCAAACAATTCTTGATGGCTTTTCTCTTAACTATATAAATGTGTTGTTTGGATTCTTCTCTTATCCCACTAATAAAACTAAACATTTTTATATTATCAATCTAATTTTATTCGTTGCCAAATATCATATACATAAATCTAAATTTTCAAATCAGAAACCTCGCTTTGCAGCCTTTAGAGAGGAATTCAAACAATATATTAGATCTCTCGAATATTCAAAAAATAGAAAAGCCATTAAGACAATGGATTTGTGCTCCTACTTTAATATCTTTCTCAGTTAATTTTTCATTTATTTATTGGCTTTTCGATTTGTTTGTGCTTGATATGTAACACCCTGGCATTACTGTCTTGTCTGTTTTATTACTCATTTGTATTGTTAATTTTACTTGTTTGTAAACCCCTTTATTATCAATAAAAAAAAAAAAAAAAAAAAAAAAAAAAAAAAAAAATACACTGGAGTGCTGATTTTGCCGAAAAACTGAAGTCACTGGCCGCCATCTTGCTTCTCCCTACTCTCACAGAATCCCATAGGATTTGGTTGCAACAACAAGCAGTTTTCTGGCTGAGTGAAAACGTGTCATAGGTAATTCTACATTCAGTGGATGTACTAACACTGTCAACTACTAGGAAATTAGGTGCTGAAATATTTTACATGTTATTCATATTAAATATATGTATATGTATATATAAGTATGTGTATATGTATATATGTATATATATGTATAAACATATGTAAATATATGTTTTTGTATATTGCTATTTATATATTTATAAATGATAAACATATATATTTAAATGAATAAAATGCAAAATATTTCAGCACATGACTTTCTCAGTACTTGATATTTTTAGAACATAACATAAAACTATATGGCATTTGACATTTTAAAAGTCTTAAGCCCCCCTGAACATGAGAA
This sequence comes from Fundulus heteroclitus, assembly GCF_011125445.2. Classification (NCBI taxonomy): domain Eukaryota; kingdom Metazoa; phylum Chordata; class Actinopteri; order Cyprinodontiformes; family Fundulidae; genus Fundulus; species Fundulus heteroclitus. The sequence goes on along the minus strand of NC_046364.1, from coordinate 14,903,743 downwards.
AATCCTCGTTATTTGATGCTGTAGCGCACATATTCCCTAGTTACTGAGGGGAAATAGGGAGTACCAATATGGCGGCTGGTGGCTTCAAAGCGACTCGTTCAAACAGACGGTGATTAGCACTCCAGTGTATTATATAGCTCAGTGACGACAACGACGACTTACCTTCTTTGTAAAAATGGCAAAATGCAAAGCTAAACGAAAATATGACGATGAACACAGGACATTTCTGGAAGAATGGGAAGATGCTTACTTTTTTATTGAACGGAATGGCAAATCGCTCTGTTTATTATGCGATACCACGATATCACATTACAAGGCTTCAAACCTTCAGCGTCATTTTAGCACACTCCATGCTAATATTGACAAGGATTTCCCCAAAGGTACTGAACTACGGAAGCAAAAATTGAGCACATTGAAAAGCCAGGTAAAAAGACAGTCTCAAATGTTTCAGCAATTGACCAAGCGTGGAGAAGCTGTGACACTTGCATCCTATAAAGTGGCATGGAATATTGCCCGTGCTAAAAAACCATACAACGAAGGCGAGTTTTTAAAACAGTGTTTTGGAGATTTAATTGACATTTTGGCTCCAGATAACAAACAACTCAAAGATTCCATCACTGATCTCCAGATGTCACGACACACAGTTGAAACCAGAATATCAGACATAAATAATGCGCTTGAATCTGATCTACATGCAGACCTGAACGCATGTGCTTATTTTAGTGTAGCATTAGACGAGTCATGCGACATACAGGACAAGCCACAGTTGGCAATATTTGTACGAATGATTTCTGAGGACTGCGTGGTGAAAGAAGAGCTTCTCGATATTGTCCCATTAAAAGACAGAACTCGCGGCACTGACGTAAAAGAAGCGATGATGGAAGTATTCAAAACAGCGAATATGTCTTTAGAAAAACTCACCGCAATAGCCACGGATGGAGCGCCATCGATGATTGGTTCTGTGAACGGCCTTGTGGGCCTTTGTAAGGGTGATGACCTCTTCCCCGATTTTTGGAATTCTCCTGATTTTTCCTGACGTCTTTAGGCACAAAAATACTTAGTCAGACTTTATTCAATAAATTATTTTCGTTCAGCTGCACATTAACGGTGCACATTTGAGCTAAATTACGTTTCACTGCTCCCGAGTAGAAAGAGAACCATAAATATCGATACGGTATAAAATAATTGAAAGTATAACATATAATAAGGAGAAAATTTCGTCATTTTTAGGTTTATCTGGGCTTTTTTTCTGAAAACTGCTTTAATATTCACCGTTATTGCCGTTAGTCAGTCTTTGTGCCTTTATATTCTTCCAAACATTGAGCCAATTGTCAAATATTTGTTGTTTTTTTTTATTTATTTGTAAAATGGCTTGAATATTTGTTCAAGCTTTTGAGAAAAAAGAAACCGCTAAATTAACTTAATAAAATTGATTCGTTACAAATGCAGACCGCGGGCTCTATGTAGTTTGTTTGAGTGGCGTTGCCATAAGGTGACGTCATCGGGAGGCGCAAGGCCCACGGAGAATCTGGTGACGTCATCGGGAGGCGCAGGGACCATGGCGATTTTCTTCGTAAAATTGTCCGTTTACAAGCCGCAATCCCGCTCTCGAATAAAACCTACACCCCGCTATAATTACTTTAGTAAGTTGTCCAGACCAATTACAATATTTTGCGCAATTGAGCAAACGTTAAACCAACAATGTATAGTGACGTCATCAGAAGACGCAGGACCCGAGTCAATCTGGCAGCCCGAGTCAATCTGGTACCTACACCCATAGACATATATAAAGAGTAGACCCCGCATCGACCGCTCTCGCCTATAGGCGCTGACGAGATTTAGGGGCACCATCTTGGGGCGGTCGACAACTCCGCTAAGTCTAATGTGTTAACCAGGTGCAGAATCAATTTTAATCAACTATAACTCGTTTAATGTTGAACTAATTTTCACATTTGTTTTGCTTAAAACTTTAAAACTATAGCTATTATAACAAATGGTCCAATGCGTTTAAATAATCTTAGTGGGGTTAAAAGTAATAGAATATTCTGACATGATGTATGTATGTTTCAAAACACAGCCACGCACACATTTTTTATAATTTTTTTATTGCTATATAAACAAACACATTTGTACATGTACATATGTACATATACTTCCCAAAAAGAACCCGTGATGGGCGAAATCTGTAAAGTAGAAACCTTTATTTATTTTTTTACAATTATTATATACAATGAAATACACTATAGTATATTAAAACCATAGAACAAAACCTTTTTACCGGCCCAAGCATTTGTTTAACAAATGAAAGTACTATATAAACGTTTATTTTATTATTATTTACAAATAAGCTGTAAAATAATAATTTTAATCAATACGAACTGAAGGCTTCAAATTGCGGAGATCAGCGCGGCCCACCGCGACCCGAGTCATTGGATTAGAACGGGAGAGAAATGAAAAATTTATATAAAAAAATACAAAGTACAGTAGGACAAATAGTGACTCGTGTGTATTTCACTGCTCTTTTGACTGAGGCGCTGCATCCGTGACTCCGCTCTGTAGCGTTTTTTTCTTCTAAAGCCCGCGGTGCAGGTGAGGTTTTTTTTTCGGGAGAAGAACACATTTTTATCGGTAGTTGTCACTATTTTTTCTTCTGGGCAAAAAGATTCTTATAAACCGACACGCCACCTGATGAGAACTGTAATGAACGGCTCATCAATGCAAATCCGTGAAGCAGCGAGGACCGTGAAAGGTGAACCGCAATATAGCGAGGGTTCACTATATATATATATATATATATATATATATATATATATATATATATATATATATATATATATATATATATATATATATATGCTGTTTATTCACTAATGTCTAACAACAACTTTGTATCTCCTATAGAAAACTTACATTCTGATCAAAAATATAAACAATGTCTTTTCATCTTGCTTGTGAAAGTTATCCCTCGAGCCCTGACATAAATAGTCCCTCGATTTAAACAAAAATGAGCCGCACAGTGCTGAGGCATCATTAGTGTGTCAACTTGAATCAGCAGGATTAGGTATCAAGTCGACCGCCCCAAGGTGGCGCCCGTAATTCCTGCGCAGCGACAGTCAATGCGGGGTCTACTCTTATATTATGTCTATGGGTGTAGGTACCAGATTGACTCGGGCTGCCAGATTGACTCGGGTCCTGCGTCTTCTGATGACGTCACTATACATTGTTGGTTTAACGTTTGCTCAATTGCGCAAAATATTGTAATTGGTCTGGACAACTTACTAAAGTAATTATAGCGGGGTGTAGGTTTTATTCGAGAGCGGGATTGCGGCTTGTAAACGGACAATTTTACGAAGAAAATCGCCATGGTCCCTGCGCCTCCCGATGACGTCACCAGATTCTCCGTGGGCCTTGCGCCTCCCGATGACGTCACCTTATGGCAACGCCACTCAAACAAACTACATAGAGCCCGCGGTCTGCATTTGTAACGAATCAATTTTATTAAGTTAATTTAGCGGTTTCTTTTTTCTCAAAAGCTTGAACAAATATTCAAGCCATTTTACAAATAAATAAAAAAAAACAACAAATATTTGACAATTGGCTCAATGTTTGGAAGAATATAAAGGCACAAAGACTGACTAACGGCAATAACGGTGAATATTAAAGCAGTTTTCAGAAAAAAAGCCCAGATAAACCTAAAAATGACGAAATTTTCTCCTTATTATATGTTATACTTTCAATTATTTTATACCGTATCGATATTTATGGTTCTCTTTCTACTCGGGAGCAGTGAAACGTAATTTAGCTCAAATGTGCACCGTTAATGTGCAGCTGAACGAAAATAATTTATTGAATAAAGTCTGACTAAGTATTTTTGTGCCTAAAGACGTCAGGAAAAATCAGGAGAATTCCAAAAATCGGGGAAGAGGTCATCACCCTTACAAAGGCCCACAAGGCCGTTCACAGAACCAATCATCGATGGCGCTCCATCCGTGGCTATTGCGGTGAGTTTTTCTAAAGACATATTCGCTGTTTTGAATACTTCCATCATCGCTTCTTTTACGTCAGTGCCGCGAGTTCTGTCTTTTAATGGGACAATATCGAGAAGCTCTTCTTTCACCACGCAGTCCTCAGAAATCATTCGTACAAATATTGCCAACTGTGGCTTGTCCTGTATGTCGCATGACTCGTCTAATGCTACACTAAAATAAGCACATGCGTTCAGGTCTGCATGTAGATCAGATTCAAGCGCATTATTTATGTCTGATATTCTGGTTTCAACTGTGTGTCGTGACATCTGGAGATCAGTGATGGAATCTTTGAGTTGTTTGTTATCTGGAGCCAAAATGTCAATTAAATCTCCAAAACACTGTTTTAAAAACTCGCCTTCGTTGTATGGTTTTTTAGCACGGGCAATATTCCATGCCACTTTATAGGATGCAAGTGTCACAGCTTCTCCACGCTTGGTCAATTGCTGAAACATTTGAGACTGTCTTTTTACCTGGCTTTTCAATGTGCTCAATTTTTGCTTCCGTAGTTCAGTACCTTTGGGGAAATCCTTGTCAATATTAGCATGGAGTGTGCTAAAATGACGCTGAAGGTTTGAAGCCTTGTAATGTGATATCGTGGTATCGCATAATAAACAGAGCGATTTGCCATTCCGTTCAATAAAAAAGTAAGCATCTTCCCATTCTTCCAGAAATGTCCTGTGTTCATCGTCATATTTTCGTTTAGCTTTGCATTTTGCCATTTTTACAAAGAAGGTAAGTCGTCGTTGTCGTCACTGAGCTATATAATACACTGGAGTGCTAATCACCGTCTGTTTGAACGAGTCGCTTTGAAGCCACCAGCCGCCATATTGGTACTCCCTATTTCCCCTCAGTAACTAGGGAATATGTGCGCTACAGCATCAAATAACGAGGATTTTCTCATGTTCAGGGGGGCTTAAGACTTTTAAAATGTCAAATGCCATATAGTTTTATGTTATGTTCTAAAAATATCAAGTACTGAGAAAGTCATGTGCTGAAATATTTTGCATTTTATTCATTTAAATATATATGTTTATCATTTATAAATATATAAATAGCAATATACAAAAACATATATTTACATATGTTTATACATATATATACATATATACATATACACATACTTATATATACATATACATATATTTAATATGAATAACATGTAAAATATTTCAGCACCTAATTTCCTAGTAGTTGACAGTGTTAGTACATCCACTGAATGTAGAATTACCTATGACACGTTTTCACTCAGCCAGAAAACTGCTTGTTGTTGCAACCAAATCCTATGGGATTCTGTGAGAGTAGGGAGTAGCAAGATGGCGGCCAGTGACTTCAGTTTTTCGGCAAAATCAGCACTCCAGTGTATTATATAGCTCAGTGGTTGTCGTCGTCGTCGTCGTCTTCTTCTTCTTCTTCTTCTTCTTCTTCTTCTTCTTCTTCTTCTTCGTGTGGGAGGAGTGTGAGTGAAGGAGCGGAAGAGAGAGCGCGTGAGAAAACTCTGTTTGAGTGGTTTTTCTTACTTTTTTCTGTCCTTTTCACTGGGTGAGTGTATATATTGTGTATATAGTTGTTTTATTTTGGTTGTTAGGGTTTTTTTGGTGGGGTTTGTGGGGTTTGGTGGCCGTCGGGTTTTGCCCGGCGGCAGGTCGGCGTCTTGAACGCCATGGTGGCGGGTGGTGGTTCCGGCGTCTTCTCCGCGCTGACACGGAGGAACGGCATCAAGGTGGGTGCCGGGTCTCCGTGCAGCGTGGAGGACGTTTGTTTGGCGGTGGGTGAGGTGATTGGACATGGTTCCATCAAGTCCGCGGCTCGAATGAACGGAGCCGCGGTATTGTTTGTTGAGCGGGTTGAGCAGGCGAACCTGTTGGTCGAGTCGGGCATTTCTGTGAACGGCTCGTTCCTTCAGGTGTCGCCGCTCACGCAGCCCGCTACCAGGGTGATTTTATCGAATGTCCCTCCGTTCATTAGCGACGAGTTCCTCGTTAAAGAGCTCTCTCGTCACGGAAAGGTGGTTTCCCCCGTTAAAAAGATTCTGTCGGGGTGTAAATCACCTTTGCTGAAGCATGTTGTCTCCCACCGGAGACAACTCTTCATGATCCTCAACAAACGTGACGAGGAGCTAAACCTGCGTTTCCGGGTGAGAGTGGACGAATTTGACTATGTCTTGTTCGCCACCTCATCCGGCATGAAGTGCTTCGGCTGTGGACAGGAGGGACATTTGATAAAATCGTGCCCAAACAGAGCCGGGGCGGCTCCGTCGAGCTCCGCGGAGCAGCAGCCTGTGGCAGCCGGGGAGCAGGTGGGTGTGTCCGGCGAGGCTGGAGCTCCTGCCGCGGTGGAGGAGTCTGGCGCTGCGGGGAACTCCAGCGTAGCCGCGGAGGAAGCCGTGGCGTCGGCTCCGGTCGCTGGAGACCAGCAGGAGAGTTTAGTGGAGGAGAAAAATGTGGATGAAACATCTGATCCACAAAGGAGTGATTGTGTGGTGAGTGAGGGCAGCACGGTGGTGTGTGGTGGTGGGGAAACTTGTGTGACTGGTGAGGAAGTGGAGACTCAGGGTGAGATGGAGCAGGATGGTGTGTGTGAAGAGCAGGAGGGTGTGACTGGTGTGTGTGGAGAGCAGGGAGGGAAAGGTGAAGTGGTGGTAGGTGGAGGGGAGGTGAGTGTGGAGGAGCATGTGGTGGCTCCTGTGGAGGAGTCTGTGGGGGAGCCTGTGGTGGCTCCTGTGGAGGAGAAAGGCGAGGGAGAGCAGGTGATGGAGCAGGAGGCGCCTATGAATTTAAAAAGGCGCAGTAAAAGGAAAAATGTGATGACTGCTGTTCAGAGCAGTAAGCAGGTCAGCAAGCTGACCACAGAGAGAAAAGGTGTGTCAGACAGCAGCGACAGTGAGGGTGAACTGTCTGACAGCAGTGAGGTGTCTCTGTCACAGGGTAGCAGTGCAGAGGCACGTTATCCTGTTGAATCTTTTAATCATTTTCTCCAAGAAACAAAAGGATTAAGAGGGATAAAAGTAGAAAAATATTTTCCCAATTTAAAAATATTTTATTTCTCTGCGAGACATTATATTAGAAGAAAAGAAGAGTCTGGGTTTTCTGATCAGGAGGTTTTTAGACTAAAGAAAATTATGGGAAAAGTGAGAAAACAATTTTGAATATAATAATGAGCACTAACTTCTTATTATTTTTATTGTGCGTATTATATTGTGGTGTTGTTTTTAGCTTTTTACCCAACATGGATAATTTTAAAATAGCTTCTTTAAACGTTAACGGGGCTAGGGAGGCTGTTAAACGCACCATGATTTATGAAACAGCAAAACAGAAAAGAATTAGTGTTTTATTTTTACAAGAGACGCACAGTGATCTTAACAATGAAGCAGACTGGCGCAAGGAATGGAAGGGAGAAGTTTTTTTTAGCCACGGCACCTCCCAGAGTTCTGGGGTGGGCCTCCTCTTTTCCTCAGCTTTCACCCCGAACTCTTTTAATGTAGAAAGTATCGTCCAGGGAAGGTGTCTTTTAGTAAAAGCTCAGTTTGACCATTTTACCGTAGTTTTTATCAATATTTATGCTCCTAACGTCGGTGCAGAGAGGAAGCGTTTTTTAGAGAAAATTGGGGAGAGGTTGGGAGATTGCGGGTCTGATGTTTATGTTTTTTTAGGTGGGGATTTTAATTGTACAGAAAACGAATTGTTAGACCGGAATCATAAAGAGCCTCACCAAGCTTCCCAGCAAGCCATGCAGAAGCTTGTCTCGTCTCACGGCCTGGTGGACGTGTGGAGGAGGATGCACACAGGCTCCAGACAGTACACTTGGTCCCACAGTAAAGAAAACCGCCTCTCTTTAGCACGTATTGACCGTTTTTATTGTTTTAAATATCATTTTAATGTGTTTAAAGCATGTCAGATTTTACCAGTAGCTTTTACAGACCACTCTTTGCTTTTAGGGAATGTTTTTATAACAAACATTTTACCTAAAAGCGCCTACTGGCATTTTAATCTGGCTTTAACTCATGATCGTAGTTTTAGAGAAGCTTTAAGTTATTTTTGGGCTGTTTTTAGACAAAGAAAGGGTGATTTTACTTGTCTAAGGCAGTGGTGGGACCATGGAAAAGTTCAAATAAAACAACTTTGTCAACAGCATACTCTTAATGTCACTCGTGACGTCACCAGATCTATCAGAGATCTGGAGATGAATATAGTGGAACTAGAACATTTAAGTGAGTCCACAGGAAATCGAGAGCATATTGAAGCTCTCAAATCCAAAAGGCTAGTTTTAGCCAACCTGCTGGAGTCTAAAGTCCAAGGCGTGTTGGTCAGGTCTCGGGTTCAGAACATCACAGAGATGGATGCTCCCTCTAGCTTCTTTTTCAGCTTGGAGAGGAAGCGCGGGCAGAGGAAGGTGATCCATTCCCTACTATCTGACACAGGGCAGCAGGTGAGTGAACCGGGCCAGATCAGGAGGAGGGCTGTTGAGTTTTACTCCTCTCTGTTTGAGAGTGAGTATAAGGAGAATGAGGAGTTGTTTGGGGAGTTCTGTGGTGGGCTGCCCCAGGTCTCTGAGGAGACCAATGTACAGCTGGAGCGCCCCCTGGGGGTACAAGAGCTCCATACAGCCCTCCTGAATATGCAGGGCCAGAAGGCCCCAGGCATCGATGGTCTTACAGTAGAGTTTTTCAAAGCCTACTGGGACATCCTGGCGGAAGACCTACTGGAGGTCTATAATGAGAGTTTGGCCGCTGGTTCACTCCCGCTTTCGTGCCGCAGGGCAGTCATCACCCTCCTGCCCAAGAAAGGGAACCTGCAGGACATTAAGAACTGGCGCCCTGTGTCTCTCCTCTGCACCGACTACAAGATCCTCTCCAAAGCCTTGGCAACGCGGCTGAGAGAAGCTATGGAGCAGGTCATCCACCGGGACCAGACCTACTGCGTCCCCGGCAGGTCCATGGTAGATAACGTCTACCTAATTCGGGATGTTTTGGAGGTCTCCGGTTCATTGGGTTTAAGAACGGGCTTGATCGCATTAGATCAAGAAAAGGCGTTTGATCGCGTCGAACACGGCTTCCTGTGGAAAACTATGGAGAAGTTTGGGTTCGCCGCTGGTCTGATCGCCAAGATCCAGGTGATGTACAGTGGCATTGAGAGTATGCTAAAGATTAACGGTGGTCTGTGTGCTCCTTTTAGGGTGCGTAGAGGTGTTCGCCAAGGCTGCGCCATGTCCGGGATGCTCTACGCGCTCTCCCTGGAACCCCTGCTTCAAAAGATACGTTCTACTGTTCATGGTTTGGTTTTACCTGGTTTTAATAGTAGAGTGGTTTTATCTGCCTATGCTGATGACGTCGTTGTTTTTACTAAAAACCAGCAAGATGTCGACATACTGAACAAGATAACAACTAAGTTCTCTGTTTTATCTTCTGCGAGGGTGAACTGGGGAAAAAGTGAAGCCCTGGCAGTGGGCGAATGGCGTGATGGGCTCCCGGTTCTCCCTCAGGGACTTTTATGGAAAAAAGATGGTTTTAAATATCTCGGTCTGTTTTTAGGCAATGAAAACACTGAGAAAAAGAACTGGGAAAACTTGGAACAGAAAATAGAATGTAAACTAGAAAAGTGGAGATGGCTACACTCCCACATGTCGTACAGGGGAAGGGTTTTGGTTTTAAATAACCTCGTAGCATCTCAGCTGTGGCACAAACTTTCCTGTTTAGACCCACCGTCTGGTTTGTTGGCCAACATACAAGCAAAAATGGTTAACTTTTTTTGGAACGGTTTTCATTGGGTGCCACAGTCTGTGTTGTTTTTACCCAGAGAAGAGGGGGGCCAGGGCCTTGTCCACTTAGCCGGGAGAACAGTGGCTTTTAGATTACGTTTTGTTCAGAAATACCTGGCAGGGCCCTCTGACTTAGTGTGGAGGGACGTGGCCAGCTGTATTTTAAGACGTGTAAATAACCTGGGGCTGGATGCGGCTCTGTTTTTAACTGATTTAAATCTTTTAAAGTTAAGGGGATTACCGAGGTTTTATCAGGGTGTTTTTAAATCATGTACCCTGTTCAATTTAAAGCCATCCCAAACGACTAACTCTCTGCACTGGCTTTTACAGGAGCCTTTAATCTGTGGGTCCAGGCTGGACGTGTGTGACGGCGCTGGACCAGGGCTGTCGGAGGCGCTGCGCCGGTCAAAGATAACAACCGTGAGACAGCTGGTGGTGACTGCAGGACCGTCCCTCTCCAACGTCGAGGCCATGGGTTCCGTGATGGGGGTACGGTCTGCCAGGCTGGTGCGGCGCTTCCTGGACCTCCTGAGGGGAAAGATGTCGGCCAAGGAGAGGAGCCTCCTCCGTGACTACTGTGAGGGACAGAGCCAGCCAGACCCGAAGGACTCCTTTCCTGGCCTGATCCTGGATCCTGGGTTCCCGGAGAGAAGTGGACCTCTGCTCTCCAGCCTGGACCCACAGAAGATGGTTTTAACCACTATGGACCAAAAAACTGTCTATAGAGTTTGCTCCAAAGTGATAAATCGAAGACATTTCGAGAACCGCGCAGTCTGTGTATGGACTGATAGACTTGCTGGTAGAGCACCCCAGTGGAGGACTTTATATAAGCCTCCAATTAAAAAGAGAACTGGTGATCTCCAATGGAGGATTTTACACGGTGCCATCGCCACAAACTCTTTTTTTATCCGTTATTAATCGGGCTGTTTTAAATGAGTGTCCTTTCTGCAGTCTGTCTGAGAACGTTTTTCATGTTTTTATGGACTGTAACAGACTAAAGACCATTTTTAGCCTTTTAACAAATGTTTTTAGTCTCTTTGGCACTGTTTTTACTACCTCTTTATTTATTGGAGGAGTGTGCCAAAATAAAAGTAATAAGGCAAAGGCCAGACTTTTAAACTTTTTAATCAGCGAGGCGAAGATGGCTATTTATTTGTCCCGTAGAGACAGACTGCAGGGAGGACCTCACCTTGATGCTGTGGCTCTGTGGAAGTGCAACGTTAAAGCCAGAATTAGGCTGGAGTTTCACTTCCACAGAGCCACGCAGAACATGGAGGATTTTATGCAGTTGTGGGGTTTTAAAAAGATTTTATGTGAAGTGTCTGAAAGAAAAGAACTTCAATTTAACAAGCTTCTTATTTAAGAATTTTATGTAAATGACACTTGGTTTTAACTCAATTGTTTAATTGTCTGGCGTTTTGTAATTAAAGTTTTGTTAAAAGTCAAAAAAGTCTTCTTCTTCTTCTTCTTCTTCTTCTTCTTCTTCTTCTTCTTCTTCTTCTTCTTCTTCTTCTTTTCTATTATGGCGGATCACAAGCAACTTTAAGGTGCATACCGCCACCTACTGTACAAGAAGGTAAGTCTGCGGTCTGCATGCATATATAAGGCCCGTTTACACTACACCTAAAAACCGAGCCATGCCGAGACCGGTCCGAGCTTGGTCCAGTTAACTGAGATAAATGCAGCCGTTTACACACACGAGTTATCTCGGTTTTTTGTTCCTTGGTTGCTCCTCGCCCCCTAGTGGCGATCTGCGGTACTACCGCTCTCTGGGATTGAAGGCGGGACCGAGCAAATCAAATTGGCGGCACCCGTAATATTCAGGATGTTATTGTTAGACATAGAGTCGGCTTTTGGGACGTGGATAAGACAAGTGAACGTCTAATAAGGATTTACAGACGCAGGAAACAGCAACAGACGCTGAGGTTCATAAGCAGAGTCATCTCTGGAAACCGTGTGGCACGGTAAGGAAGCTAGTATTATTATGAATGTCTGAAATTTGTCTGAATGGAGTGTGAATCGGGACGTGCAGCCAGACACGCCGGGAAACCCGCTGACAGTCAGCTGACTGTAAGGGGATGACGCGGTCTGCTCATGCGCTCCTCGTTCTCAGGGAACCGGGCTAAAAAAAACCAGTCCGAGACCTGGTGATGAACTGGTCTGCAGTTAGCGCGGTCCGGTTATCGTTAGCGCGGTCTGGTTCAGTCTGCTGACCGTTTACACACAAGAGTTATCTCGGTTACCGAGCTCGGACTGGTCTCAGCTCGGTTAAAAAAGTGTAGTGTAAACGGGCCTATAATGTTTACCTAATTTCCCGGCATGAGACGTAATCCGCGCATATGATTGGCGGTCACTTACGTCTCTTACGTCTTACGTCTCATAAAAAACACCCAATCTGTCAAATTAATTTATTAATTTTAAAATATTATTTGTTTTTAATAACCCCTGATGGATTTAAGTGTGTTTAAGATATAAAAAAAAGAAGAAAAGAAACATGAAACGATGAAAGAGCCACAGTATATAGAAAATATGGTAACAGGCAGAGAGCCGCATTCTTATTGGTCGAGAGCCGCATGCGGCTCAAGAGCCGCGTGTTCGCCACCCCTGGTCTATAGCAACAAGAGGGTGGTCTAGGCGTGTGAAAACTATCCTGCTCCTTTGACACTTAAACCTTTATTGAAACATTAACTTATAAACAACAAAGACTGAACACATGTCTGTTGTTTTCCTGTTTCAGTCTGCATTCACGCAGCAGAGTGTTGTGTGGTGCAGCTCCAAGGAAACAGAGCGCCACAGAACCCTGTTACTGGGCTGTCTGTGAAGCTAATAGCAGCTAGCGCTAGCTTAAAGTCTGTTACAACCTCTCTGATGAACGTGAGCTTTGAACTTCCAAACATTCCTGTCGTTGTGGGCAAACTGCTAATGTTTTTGTTGTCCCCACTGACCCTAAAACCTCTCCATTTGAGCAGCTCCAAATATTGGTTAAACTCTGAGGTGTACATCTTCAAGAAAGGGCTTCTCTTTTGGTCAGGACTCAGAGTACATTGCTGTTAAAACTGCCTTCAACGGTGCTCAAGCAACTTCTAGTCCACAGAAGCCTGGCTTTGTCAGGCTGGACTCAAATGCAGATAAACTGGAAGGTACAAGATTTTAATAATGAAAAAAAAAACTATTTACAGCAGGCATGAGAAACAGGGCAGGGAAACAAACCATGAGGCTTAAAAGAGAAGTTTGGGCCTATAAATAAATAAGAAATCCTCTACCAATGTTAACTAGAAGAGTGGTCAAATATGCTGTCAGAAATATAGGACCTTGTTGAAGATACTTGCCCAAATCTTAGTGGTGTTATATGTATATTTGAGACTGTATGTATTATTTTGACTCTGTAAGAAAAATAACATTAAATTACAACTTTTTAACCAGTTTCTACTTTTTGAAAATTATCGTGTTTGTGCTGTATAACTTTTTCCCTTCAGAATTAAGATGGTATTCCTGCCAGTCATGAGTCTGTGTGTTAAACCTCTCATCAGTAGCCCTCAAACATCCTGAAAAACAATGCTAAAGATCTGCACAGAAGAATATGATCTAACTCATTTTTTTTATACTTACTAAGGTAGCTTACTTTGTTTTGCGTTGAGGGTGATATAAGTTTAATAGAAACAGTAACAAACGGTTCAAATTTATTTCTTCTTTCAATTTCAGACATGTTAAATGTTGACAAGGGTGGCTTTGGGGAAAATGGGGCTTTCATCTGTTATTTCATCACCACTTTAATGGCAGCCTTCACTGGCGTTTCACTTGCTGTTCTAATCCAGACAAAGAAATCATCCAGGCATGCCTCAGAGTCCTCTGCTGGCTAAAAGGAGGTTGTGCAGAACGCCGAGCCTTGCCTGGATCTGACCAGGTCTGCAAAAAAGACAACATGTGTTAGTTTTTTTTTAGATTTCTTTTGTGAATTTAAAGTTAGTGCAACAAATCACCGCCTTGTTGCTAGGCAACAAGTTAACGGCCATGAAGAAGTGCCAGTTCTTCGGCTAACAGTAAAAACGTATGGATTAAAAATTGTAACTGAAGGAGAAAATATACAGTTGACCACATATATAATTAGGTTTCAATAGATTTTTAGTTTGACTGGCTAAGAAATCTTTAACATTAGTTTTTTTTTTCCTTGTTGTGAAAGAAACTGGTTTTGCTGTCTTGGTTAAAGGAAAATACTGGAGAACTGTCTTTCTATCCATTTACCCATCTTTACCACTGGGGTGAGGAGGGAAATCACAAAATAAACTACACCTAGTTAATTACGAATCTCGCATGTTTGTCAGCCAAAAATCAAAGCATAAAACAGAGGGATTATTGTTATTATTATTATTATTATTATTTTATTGTAGCTTAACTGGAGTTTTAGCTCTAAATGCATTTTAAATATATATCATAGATGGATAAAATGAACGCCATCGTTTTTTTCTCTTTAATTTAATGACACTTTTTTCTACAAGATCATCACCTTAAGGACAGCATCGGGCCCGGATCTGTAAAACCGAGCTGGATCTGGGTCTTTTTTCACAACGGGCAGAAATCAGCACGGATCTGGGCCAGAAGTGGGCCGCAGGTGCTGCAGAGCTCCTACATGTACCGTCAGATTTAAATATAATATAATATAATATATTATAGCACTCTTTTGCATTTTAGCCATGTCAGTTAATATGACAGTCATTACATCCTCACAACCATGCAGGGGAACAAGAAGAAGACTGAAGAAGCTGTGGCAGACGGAACCCCAGAACTATGATTAATTATCCTGACACGGAGGAGAGACACAGCTTGTTGGTTTTGGAATAAAATCAACAAAATCCTTAACTTAACTCGCCTTTTTGTTCTCTCTCGTAAATCCCATGCAAACTGTCATGTTTCTTTAAGTTTGTAAGGAAGCCTTCAGGTAAGTGATTGTCTTTGCACTGGGGCATCCAGTGAGAAACGAAGGAGTGAAGCTGCCAGTCCATCATGTCTTTCATATAAACATCTGTTATTTCAAAATTCTCTCCAAAAAAACTCCTTTAACAAAGCTTTTTCTGACTCACAAATCCTTTGTAAAAGCTTAATGACGGAGTTAAAGGCTGTCCGAAATCGGCACAGCAATCCAAAGCTCCTTTCCTCTATAGTGTTCTCACTGTTGACCCTATGAAACATTTTAAGAATATTGAATTTACTGTTTATTTAAACACATAATAACAGAATAAAACTTTTCTGCCTGTCCCTTCATTTTTCATGCACACCAGTCTCATCAGTTCCGTGAGTGGGAGTCGTCCAAAACTTTTTTATGACACATTAATTCATCTATTAACTGTATATTTTAAAGCTACCAAAGATATTTTAAATGTATATAACTTAGAAAGAGATATACAATAATACAACACTAAATGCTATGAGTAGCCTGCAATGGTGTTTAGGATCCAGCAGGTGTCATCGCTACCATCGCTAGTTCTGATGTACTCTGTGTACATTAGAGTAGTAGCTTGTAGTTCACTTCAAACTAAGCTGGTAATGTTTTCTCCTTTTCTGTAATTTGTTTTATTGCACGTTCCTTTCCTTGGCTGCAAATGGCTGTTTCAAACTAACTCAAGGACACTGAGACTGTCACAAAAGGACCACAGGAGTTTTTGATATTGGTACTTATATAATGTTTACGTCAGGGCTGGATGATAGAGAAAAAAAGCATATCGGTAAAAAAGAAATCATATTGATCCACATCGATAATTATCAACAAATTCAAATGTATATTTTAAGTGCAGCCCTGGCCATTTTATTTTATTTGACCTTTTTTTAGATACAGAACGCACAAACACCGAATTCAAACTAAACCCTTTATTCAACCAAGGTTTTACAAAAACTGCTAGATTTTAAGAAAGAATGCGTGCTCTCTGAACTCTTTGAAGGAGACGAAGCGTTCCTGGGTCTGCGTTCGTGATTAGTTGGGAGGATGTAATGACTGTAATATTAACTGACATGGCTAGAATGCAAAAGGAAGAAAAACTGCTATTCTATTGAACTTTTTATTGACCCTTTTTTTCTGTCATCGATATACGTCTGTCGATCCATATATATTGTTATTGAATTATTGTCCAGCCCTAGTTTATGGAATGTTTATCATTCTAAGCTTCACTTTTATTTACCATCATAGAATTTTTGTTTTGTTTCACATTAAAATAAAAATTTCTTAAGCAACAAACGTGTGCTGTATTATATTATATTATATTATTAGATTAGATTAGATTCAACTTTATTGTCATTACACAGGTACAGGTACAAGGCAACGAAATGCAGTTTAGGTCTACCCAGAAGTACAATAGCAGCAAGTGCAGGATAAACAATGGTTCCATAAGTACAGGATATGGGTTTTTTACTGAATAAATATAGAGATGGATACTATTATAAACAGAATTTTACTCATATATGTCATGAGTGGTGTGGGACTGAACCCGATAATCATCCGAAACAGAAATTCATTTAAAGGGATTTATTCAGGGAATGATGAACACAAAAAGGATCCAAAAAAGGCAGACATCCAAAAACAACTGACGGGAACAGGCGAACAAACTGGGCAGGATAAACAGAAACAGGTTCATCAAAAACAGACGTAAGGTGTCAGGGCTCTTACCGAGGCAGAATGCAGAACACAAGGAACAGCGCATGGGTATGTAAATGTGACGACCCGACAACTAACTGAGGAGGGAGTGAGGCTTAAATAGACGGATAACAGGTGAGCGGAATTGAAACTAATTAACCAGAGGTGGAAGCAATACAGAAACTGACAGGAGCTGGGGGGGGAAAAACCTAGAGTCCAAGGACATCAATGAGGACAAAGCGCAGAACTAATACAGAAAACAGATAACAAAATAATGAACCGGCTAAACAGGACTCACGAACCTAGAACACAAATAACCCAAGAGGCAGGAAAACAACACTAACCAAATAACACAAAACATTACAATATATATATAAATATATTATATTATATTATATTATATTTAAATCTGACAGCGCTGCATTTTGTGACTCTAGTTACTGTACCGGGCCAGGTCTGGGCCAAATAGGTCTGAAATGAGATCATGATGAATGGACCGTGTGAAGCAGAATTGAGATACAAATACTGGACAGAAAAAAACGATGGCATCAATTTAATCCATCTATGGTATATATTTAAAATGCATTTAGAGCTAAAACTCCAGAAAAGCCATAATAATAATAATAATAATAATAATAATAATAATAATAATAATAATAATAATAATAATAATAATAATCCCTCTGTTTTATGCTTTGATTTTTGGCTGACAAACATGCGAGATTCGTAATTAACTAGGTGTAGTTTATTTTGTGATTTCCCTCCTCACCCCAGTGGTAAAGATGGGTAAATGGATAGAAAGACAGTTCTCTAGTATTTTCCTTTAACTAAGACAGCAAAAACAGTTTCTTTCACATCAAGGAAAAACAACTAATGTTAAAGATTTCTTAGCCAGTCAAACTAAAAATCTATTGAAATCTAATGATATATATGGTCAACTATATATTTTCTCCTTCTGTTACAATTTTTAATCGATACGTTTTTACTGTTAGCCGAAGAACTGGCACTTCTTCATGGCCGTTAACTTGTTGCCAGGCAACAAGGCGATGGTTTTGCATAGCACTCTGGGTAATATAGTTCTTCATTAAAACTATCAAATCGGAGACTTAAACCGGATAAAACCTGTATAAATGAAGTATATACAATGATGGGACTCTTGATAAAACATTATAAATATATATTTTTTTGTTTTTAGGTTTGATTTATGATGTTTTAGTTGGTCTTGTGATTTCGCTCCCTCAGTGGTAAAGTCCACCCCCCCCACACACACAGCCTAATGGAACAGTCCACTTTAAGTCTTGGAACGAACCTTCCGAACTTTTCTCATTTTGTCTTCCATCGAAGCTACAAACAAGCCGATAAACATTTCCAAATTTCAACACTACCGTTGAAGTCAATACCACGACGAAAACATGGTAAGAGTAGTTTTAAAGGTTTAAGGAGAGTTTTATTGGAATGTAAGCTTATAGAGTTATTTCAGGGAAGATGAACCGGTTGTTCATTGTGTCAAAAACGACAGTTTTAACTCCGCAGAAGCGTAGCGAAGAAGATTTTAATTCACTTACTGATTTTTCCTGACGTCTTTAGGCACAAAAATACTTAGTCAGACTTTATTAAATAAATTATTTTCGTTCAGCTGCACATTAACGGTGCACATTTGAGCTAAATTACGTTTCACTGCTCCCGAGTAGAAAGAGAACCATAAATATCGATACGGTATAAAATAATTGAAAGTATAACATATAATAAGGAGAAAATTTCGTCATTTTTAGGTTTATCTGGGCTTTTTTTCTGAAAACTGCTTTAATATTCACCGTTATTGCCGTTAGTCAGTCTTTGTGCCTTTTTAAAACTGATCCAACGTCTCTAACGGTTTTAGTTCCCGCCGTTGATCCAAACGGTCGCGATGCCAGTCACGTGATCAGGGAACCCGTTTGAAAAACGCGGAACTCGGAGAACCCAAATGGATTTCCCTTTAAAGTTCTGCTGCTGCTTGATTAACACCGGTTCTGTCTCCACAGGTATCCATGTTCTGCCTAAGCAACAACTTTGGACCAGCGGACAGAACCGGCTGACTGAGCTGGGGGCGGGTTTATGGAGACCGTTGACCAATCAGACTGTGTTGAGCGCCACGATCGATTGATTGTCGCGCAAGAGGAGGAGGTAAATGAAAGCTTAGTCGGACTCGGACCCCCCCCCCCCCAATAAAAATGATCATGGTTTTTATGTTATTTTATCATTTCAATTTCCCCACTGAGGAAGAATAAATCATGATTTGCATTCTAGAGAAAGAGGAAATGCAGCCAGGAGCCAATCAGGGTCATGTGTGGCTCCAGGTCATTTCAGGCTGAAATGTCCCAAAGTTAGCTGGCATGGAAAGCACATTTCAGGCCATCTTTGCTAAGAAGTCATTTGTTTTGTGGCTTTTTTCTCTGCCACCAGCTTAAGAAATCCCCGTCATCTTCAGAAAATCTGATGAAAAATAGAAATTCTGCTGCAAATGAAAGAAAAAGATGGTTTATTTCTGTCCCTGTTCTAGTAAAGATGAGCAGCTCAACCTTTGTTGTCATGGAAACCACATCATTAGCACACATTAGCTAATTGAAGTATTTTGCAGCATTTTTAGTTATTTTGCGATCATCGTTTTTAAAAACCAGCTGAAAGCCGTTTTGTTCCACCGGGCTTGTAGGTGGCGATTTTATTGAGCTTCTTTTTATCTCCATCTTTTAACTTTCCCTCCTTCCTCCTCCAGCGTGAGTGCATCTCCGTCCACGTGGGCCAGGCCGGCGTCCAGATCGGGAACGCCTGCTGGGAACTCTACTGCCTTGAACACGGGATCCAGCCGGACGGCCAGATGCCGAGCGACGTGACCATCGGAGGAGGAGACGACTCGTTCAACACCTTCTTCAGTGAGACCGAGGCGGGGAAGCACGTCCCCAGAGCCGTCTTTGTGGACCTGGAGCCCACCATCATCGGTGAGTAGCATCTTTTTTGGCCTCAGTCGTAACCGAAGCCACTAAATTGTTGATTAAAACGAGCGTCTCTCCTCAGATGAAGTGCGCAGAGGCACGTACCGGCAGCTGTTCCACCCCGAGCAGCTGATCACCGGGAAGGAGGACGCCGCTTACAACTACGCCCGGGGACACTACACCATCGGGAAGGAGATCATTGACCCGGTTCTGCACAGGATCCGCAAAATGGTGGGTAGACGCGTGTGTGTGTGAGGACCATGTTAACTGGTTCTGGTGAGCGTGAGTTGAATAATGCAGCTGCCTCTGAAGTGGGCTGAGAAACGTTCTGAAGCCTCCATCTTGGTTGTGTGTCCTCAGGCGGACCAGTGCACCGGGCTTCAGGGCTTCCTGCTCTTCCACAGCTTCGGTGGAGGAACCGGCTCCGGTTTCACCTCCCTGCTGATGGAGCGCCTGTCCGTGGACTACGGCAAGAAGTCCAAGCTGGAGTTCGCCGTCTACCCGGCGCCACGGGTGTCTACGGCCGTGGTGGAGCCCTACAACGCCATCCTCACCACCCACACCACCCTGGAGCACTCGGACTGCGCCTTCATGGTGGACAACGAGGCCATCTACGACATCTGCCGCAGGAACCTGGACATCGGCCGTCCCACCTACACCAACCTGAACAGGCTGATCAGCCAGATCGTGTCCTCCATCACCGCGTCTCTGCGCTTCGACGGCGCTCTGAACGTGGACCTGACTGAGTTCCAGACCAACCTGGTGCCGTACCCCCGGATCCACTTCCCCCTGGCCACCTACGCCCCGGTCATCTCCGCCGAGAAGGCGTACCACGAGCAGCTGACTGTGGCCGAGATCACCAACGCCTGCTTCGATCCGGCCAACCAGATGGTGAAGTGCGACCCTCGCCACGGCAAGTACATGGCGTGCTGCCTGCTGTACCGTGGCGACGTGGTGCCCAAAGACGTCAACGCCGCCATCGCCGCCATCAAGACCAAGCGCAGCATCCAGTTCGTGGACTGGTGTCCCACCGGCTTCAAGGTAGGCATCAACTACCAGCCTCCCACGGTGGTTCCTGGAGGAGATCTGGCCAAGGTGCAGAGGGCCGTGTGCATGCTCAGCAACACCACGGCCATCGCCGAGGCCTGGGCCCGGCTCAACCAGGGATAGAGTTTGCACATATAAGGTTTTTAATTACTTTGTTGTTGATTTTTCTGTCTAGAAAAGTCATTTGATCCAAATCTTTCTCGTCTCTAAGTAGGGTGATGATCCCATGGGGTATGGCTCTGGTTACAACGTCAAATTCTTTTCTTGGAGGATGGAAGTGAAATTTATGAGTGAATTCGTCATATGTTAAAATTTGTTTTGAGTTATTTAACAGTTGGGCTACCAGAACAATATCATGTTTAAACCAGTTTTCTATAAAGAGAGTCTTGTTTCTATGTATGATGTGCATATTGTTCCAGATAAAACATTTATGAGGGGAGAAATTGTGTTTGTATAAAAGCGACCAGCAAGTTAGAGCCTGTTTATGGAAGTTTGACAGTTTGATTGGCAGTCTGTTGATGGAGTACGGGCACTGAAGTAAGAATGTGATTTTGCCGAGTTTTTCAAAGATGAAGTTTGGAACAATGTTCCACAGACTGTTTGGATTTTTCAGGAATCTTTTAAACCAGTTAATTTTTAATATCTCATTAAAAAGAGAGAAGTTGATTACCGATAAACCCCCTTCCTCAATTTTATTAGTCAAGATGTTTTTTCTGATTTTATGGGGCTTCTTCCTCCATATAAAGTTATATAATAGCTTGTCTAGATTCTGTAAAACAAACAATATTAGGACAATATTAGGATTTTTATACAGATTAAAGAGATAATTGAAGAGTCTCAGTATCCTGCCTAGTTGTGAATGATAAACACAAATTATGCAATAAGCAAAAATCATTAAGAGTTCATAGGTTCAGAAACACACCAGAGTAACTCAGAAGAAATTAAGTCCTTTTTTAATGCAGTAGTCGAAGTTTCTAGACATAATATCTGCAGAAAAATACCCAACAATGCTCCGCAGTGCTGAAAGAATGGAGCTGGGGTTCAGCATGAAGAGCGCTGTTAATGATGGCAAAGAAAAACTGGTAAATTGCTCGGGAAATGTTCTGTCAAAAATTTAGACCACAAAACAGAACCTTTTTTTTGTTTATTAAACAGGGTTTTTTTCTCAGTCAGTGCTGTAGGCCACTTTCGATGTAATGGGATCAGACAACCAGCCAACATTGCTAGGAAAGGTCTAAATAAGCCAAGAAAATGCCTGATGAGGCTCACTTTTCACGTTAAAAATCTATTTTGAAATTATCAACCATTAAGCAGATATTAAACAGACATTTCTTTGTGATTTTTTTTCTTTATTGGTCTAATGTAATCATGTTCTCATCTTGAATGAACAATGAAAACATGGAGGCTTTGGACCGGCCGGCCCGTCTAGTACTCCTCGCCATCATCTCCCTCGATGGAGTCGACCCCCGCCTCCTCGTAGTCCTTCTCCAGGGCGGCCATGTCTTCGCGGGCCTCGGAGAACTCCCCCTCCTCCATGCCCTTGCCCACGTACAATTTCAGTGGGGAAATTGAAATGATAAAATAACATAAAAACCATGATCATTTCTCAGCCCACAGAACGTTTCTCAGCCCACTTCAGAGGCAGCTGCATTATTCAACTCACGCTCACCAGAACCAGTTAACATGGTCCTCACACACACACGCGTCTACCCACCATTTTGCGGATCCTGTGCAGAACCGGGTCAATGATCTCCTTCCCGATGGTGTAGTGTCCCCGGGCGTAGTTGTAAGCTGCGTCCTCCTTCCCGGTGATCAGCTGCTGGAACAGCTGCCGGTACGTGCCTCTGCGCACTTCATCTGAGGAGAGACGCTCGTTTTAATCAACAATTTAGTGGCTTCGGTTACGACTGAGGCCAAAAAAGATGCTACTCACCGATGATGGTGGGCTCCAGGTCCACAAAGACGGCTCTTGGGACGTGCTTCCCCGCCTCGGTCTCACTGAAGAAGGTGTTGAACGAGTCGTCTCCTCCTCCGATGGTCACGTCGCTCGGCATCTGGCCGTCCGGCTGCAGTAGAGTTCCCAGCAGGCGTTCCCGATCTGGACGCCGGCCTGACCCACGTGGACGGAGATGCACTCACGCTGGAGGAGGAAGGAGGGAAAGTTAAAAGATGGAGATAAAAAGAAGCTCAATAAAATCGCCACCTACAAGCCCGGTGGAACAAAACGGCTTTCAGCTGGTTTTTAAAAACGATGATCGCAAAATAACTAAAAATGCTGCAAAATACTTCAATTAGCTAATGTGTGCTAATGATGTGGTTTCCATGACAACAAAGGTTGAGCTGCTCATCTTTACTAGAACAGGGACAGAAATAAACCATCTTTTTCTTTCATTTGCAGCAGAATTTCTATTTTTCAGCAGATTTTCTGAAGATGACGGGGATTTCTTAAGCTGGTGGCAGAGAAAAAAGCCACAAAACAAATGACTTCTTAGCAAAGATGGCCTGAAATGTGCTTTCCATGCCAGCTAACTTTGGGACATTTCAGCCTGAAATGACCTGGAGCCACACATGACCCTGATTGGCTCCTGGCTGCATTTCCTCTTTCTCTAGAATGCAAATCATGATTTATTCTTCCTCAGTGGGGAAATTGAAATGATAAAATAACATAAAAACCATGATCATTTTTATTGGGGGGGGGGGGGGGGGGGGGGGGGTCCGAGTCCGACTAAGCTTTCATTTACCTCCTCCTCTTGCGCGACAATCAATCGATCGTGGCGCTCAACACAGTCTGATTGGTCAACGGTCTCCATAAACCCGCCCCCAGCTCAGTCAGCCGGTTCTGTCCGCTGGTCCAAAGTTGTTGCTTAGGCAGAACATAGATACCTGTGGAGACAGAACCGGTGTTAATCAAGCAGCAGCAGAACTTTAAAGGGAAATCCATTTGGGTTCTCCGAGTTCCGCGTTTTTCAAACGGGTTCCCTGATCACGTGACTGGCATCGCGACCGTTTGGATCAACGGCGGGAACTAAAACCGTTAGAGACGTTGGATCAGTTTTTAAAAAGGCACAAAGACTGACTAACGGCAATAACGGTGAATATTAAAGCAGTTTTCAGGAAAAAAAAGCCCAGATAAACCTAAAAATGACGAAATTTTCTCCTTATTATATGTTATACTTTCAATTATTTTATACCGTATCGATATTTATGGTTCTCTTTCTACTCGGGAGCAGTGAAACGTAATTTAGCTCAAATGTGCACCGTTAATGTGCAGCTGAACGAAAATAATTTATTGAATAAAGTCTGACTAAGTATTTTTGTGCCTAAAGACGTCAGGAAAAATCAGTAAGTGAACTAAAATCTTCTTCGCTACGCTTCTGCGGAGTTAAAACTGTCGTTTTTGACACAATGAACAACCGGTTCATCTTCCCTGAAATAACTCTATAAGCTTACATTCCAATAAAACTCTCCTTAAACCTTTAAAACTACTCTTACCATGTTTTCGTCGTGTTATAGGCTTCAACGGTAGCGTAGAAACTTGGAAAAGTATTTCGGCTTAATTGTAGCTTCGATGGAAGACAAAATGAGAAAAGTTCGGAAGGTTCGTTCCAAGACTTAAAGTGGACTGTTCCATTAGGCTGTGTGTGTGGGGGGGGTGGACTTTACCACTGAGGGAGCGAAATCACAAGACCAACTAAAACATCATAAATCAAACCTAAAAACAAAAAAATATATATTTATAATGTTTTATCAAGAGTCCCATCATTGTATATACTTCATTTATACAGGTTTTATCCGGTTTAAGTCTCCGATTTGATAGTTTTAATGAAGAACTATATTACCCAGAGTGCTATGCAAAACCATCGCCTTGTTGCCTGGCAACAAGTTAACGGCCATGAAGAAGTGCCAGTTCTTCGGCTAACAGTAAAAACGTATCGATTAAAAATTGTAACAGAAGGAGAAAATATATAGTTGACCATATATATCATTAGATTTCAATAGATTTTTAGTTTGACTGGCTAAGAAATCTTTAACATTAGTTGTTTTTCCTTGATGTGAAAGAAACTGTTTTTGCTGTCTTAGTTAAAGGAAAATACTAGAGAACTGTCTTTCTATCCATTTACCCATCTTTACCACTGGGGTGAGGAGGGAAATCACAAAATAAACTACACCTAGTTAATTACGAATCTCGCATGTTTGTCAGCCAAAAATCAAAGCATAAAACAGAGGGATTATTATTATTATTATTATTATTATTATTATTATTATTATTATTATTATTATTATTATTATTATTATTATTATTATGGCTTTTCTGGAGTTTTAGCTCTAAATGCATTTTAAATATATACCATAGATGGATTAAATTGATGCCATCGTTTTTTTCTGTCCAGTATTTGTATCTCAATTCTGCTTCACACGGTCCATTCATCATGATCTCATTTCAGACCTATTTGGCCCAGACCTGGCCCGGTACAGTAACTAGAGTCACAAAATGCAGCGCTGTCAGATTTAAATATAATATAATATAATATAATATATTTATATATATATTGTAATGTTTTGTGTTATTTGGTTAGTGTTGTTTTCCTGCCTCTTGGGTTATTTGTGTTCTAGGTTCGTGAGTCCTGTTTAGCCGGTTCATTATTTTGTTATCTGTTTTCTGTATTAGTTCTGCGCTTTGTCCTCATTGATGTCCTTGGACTCTAGGTTTTTTCCCCCCCAGCTCCTGTCAGTTTCTGTATTGCTTCCACCTCTGGTTAATTAGTTTCAATTCCGCTCACCTGTTATCCGTCTATTTAAGCCTCACTCCCTCCTCAGTTAGTTGTCGGGTCGTCACATTTACATACCCATGCGCTGTTCCTTGTGTTCTGCATTCTGCCTCGGTAAGAGCCCTGACACCTTACGTCTGTTTTTGATTAACCTGTTTCTGTTTATCCTGCCCAGTTTGTTCGCCTGTTCCCGTCAGTTGTTTTTGGATGTCTGCCTTTTTTGGATCCTTTTTGTGTTCATCATTCCCTGAATAAATCCCTTTAAATGAATTTCTGTTTCGGATGATTATCGGGTTCAGTCCCACACCACTCATGACATATATGAGTAAAATTCTGTTTATAATAGTATCCATCTCTATATTTATTCAGTAAAAAACCCATATCCTGTACTTATGGAACCATTGTTTATCCTGCACTTGCTGCTATTGTACTTCTGGGTAGACCTAAACTGCATTTCGTTGCCTTGTACCTGTACCTGTGTAATGACAATAAAGTTGAATCTAATCTAATCTAATAATATAATATAATATAATACAGCACACGTTTGTTGCTTAAGAAATTTTTATTTTAATGTGAAACAAAACAAAAATTCTATGATGGTAAATAAAAGTGAAGCTTAGAATGATAAACATTCCATAAACTAGGGCTGGACAATAATTCAATAACAATATATATGGATCGACAGACGTATATCGATGACAGAAAAAAAGGGTCAATAAAAAGTTCAATAGAATAGCAGTTTTTCTTCCTTTTGCATTCTAGCCATGTCAGTTAATATTACAGTCATTACATCCTCCCAACTAATCACGAACGCAGACCCAGGAACGCTTCGTCTCCTTCAAAGAGTTCAGAGAGCACGCATTCTTTCTTAAAATCTAGCAGTTTTTGTAAAACCTTGGTTGAATAAAGGGTTTAGTTTGAATTCGGTGTTTGTGCGTTCTGTATCTAAAAAAAGGTCAAATAAAATAAAATGGCCAGGGCTGCACTTAAAATATACATTTGAATTTGTTGATAATTATCGATGTGGATCAATATGATTTCTTTTTTACCGATATGCTTTTTTTCTCTATCATCCAGCCCTGACGTAAACATTATATAAGTACCAATATCAAAAACTCCTGTGGTCCTTTTGTGACAGTCTCAGTGTCCTTGAGTTAGTTTGAAACAGCCATTTGCAGCCAAGGAAAGGAACGTGCAATAAAACAAATTACAGAAAAGGAGAAAACATTACCAGCTTAGTTTGAAGTGAACTACAAGCTACTACTCTAATGTACACAGAGTACATCAGAACTAGCGATGGTAGCGATGACACCTGCTGGATCCTAAACACCATTGCAGGCTACTCATAGCATTTAGTGTTGTATTATTGTATATCTCTTTCTAAGTTATATACATTTAAAATATCTTTGGTAGCTTTAAAATATACAGTTAATAGATGAATTAATGTGTCATAAAAAAGTTTTGGACGACTCCCACTCACGGAACTGATGAGACTGGTGTGCATGAAAAATGAAGGGACAGGCAGAAAAGTTTTATTCTGTTATTATGTGTTTAAATAAACAGTAAATTCAATATTCTTAAAATGTTTCATAGGGTCAACAGTGAGAACACTATAGAGGAAAGGAGCTTTGGATTGCTGTGCCGGTTTCGGACAGCCTTTAACTCCGTCATTAAGCTTTTACAAAGGATTTGTGAGTCAGAAAAAGCTTTGTTAAAGGAGTTTTTTTGGAGAGAATTTTGAAATAACATGTTTATATGAAAGACATGATGGACTGGCAGCTTCACTCCTTCGTTTCTCACTGGATGCCCCAGTGCAAAGACAATCACTTACCTGAAGGCTTCCTTACAAACTTAAAGAAACATGACAGTTTGCATGGGATTTACGAGAGAGAACAAAAAGGCGAGTTAAGTTAAGGATTTTGTTGATTTTATTCCAAAACCAACAAGCTGTGTCTCTCCTCCGTGTCAGGATAATTAATCATAGTTCTGGGGTTCCGTCTGCCACAGCTTCTTCAGTCTTCTTCTTGTTCCCCTGCATGGTTGTGAGGATGTAATGACTGTAATATTAACTGACATGGCTAAAATGCAAAAGAGTGCTATAATATATTATATTATATTATATTTAAATCTGACGGTACATGTAGGAGCTCTGCAGCACCTGCGGCCCACTTCTGGCCCAGATCCGTGCTGATTTCTGCCCGTTGTGAAAAAAGACCCAGATCCAGCTCGGTTTTACAGATCCGGGCCCGATGCTGTCCTTAAGGTGATGATCTTGTAGAAAAAAGTGTCATTAAATTAAAGAGAAAAAAACGATGGCGTTCATTTTATCCATCTATGATATATATTTAAAATGCATTTAGAGATAAAACTCCAGTTAAGCTACAATAAAATAATAATAATAATAATAACAATAATCCCTCTGTTTTATGCTTTGATTTTTGGCTGACAAACATGCGAGATTCGTAATTAACTAGGTGTAGTTTATTTTGTGATTTCCCTCCTCACCCCAGTGGTAAAGATGGGTAAATGGATAGAAAGACAGTTCTCTAGTATTTTCCTTTAACTAAGACAGCAAAAACAGTTTCTTTCACAACAAGGAAAAAAAAAACTAATGTTAAAGATTTCTTAGCCAGTCAAACTAAAAATCTATTGAAACCTAATTATATATGTGGTCAACTGTATATTTTCTCCTTCAGTTACAATTTTTAATCCATACGTTTTTACTGTTAGCCGAAGAACTGGCACTTCTTCATGGCCGTTAACTTGTTGCCTAGCAACAAGGCGGTGATTTGTTGCACTAACTTTAAATTCACAAAAGAAATCTAAAAAAAAAACTAACACATGTTGTCTTTTTTGCAGACCTGGTCAGATCCAGGCAAGGCTCGGCGTTCTGCACAACCTCCTTTTAGCCAGCAGAGGACTCTGAGGCATGCCTGGATGATTTCTTTGTCTGGATTAGAACAGCAAGTGAAACGCCAGTGAAGGCTGCCATTAAAGTGGTGATGAAATAACAGATGAAAGCCCCATTTTCCCCAAAGCCACCCTTGTCAACATTTAACATGTCTGAAATTGAAAGAAGAAATAAATTTGAACCGTTTGTTACTGTTTCTATTAAACTTATATCACCCTCAACGCAAAACAAAGTAAGCTACCTTAGTAAGTATAAAAAAAATGAGTTAGATCATATTCTTCTGAGCAGATCTTTAGCATTGTTTTTCAGGATGTTTGAGGGCTACTGATGAGAGGTTTAACACACAGACTCATGACTGGCAGGAATACCATCTTAATTCTGAAGGGAAAAAGTTATACAGCACAAACACGATAATTTTCAAAAAGTAGAAACTGGTTAAAAAGTTGTAATTTAATGTTATTTTTCTTACAGAGTCAAAATAATACATACAGTCTCAAATATACATATAACACCACTAAGATTTGGGCAAGTATCTTCAACAAGGTCCTATATTTCTGACAGCATATTTGACCACTCTTCTAGTTAACATTGGTAGAGGATTTCTTATTTATTTATAGGCCCAAACTTCTCTTTTAAGCCTCATGGTTTGTTTCCCTGCCCTGTTTCTCATGCCTGCTGTAAATAGTTTTTTTTTTCATTATTAAAATCTTGTACCTTCCAGTTTATCTGCATTTGAGTCCAGCCTGACAAAGCCAGGCTTCTGTGGACTAGAAGTTGCTTGAGCACCGTTGAAGGCAGTTTTAACAGCAATGTACTCTGAGTCCTGACCAAAAGAGAAGCCCTTTCTTGAAGATGTACACCTCAGAGTTTAACCAATATTTGGAGCTGCTCAAATGGAGAGGTTTTAGGGTCAGTGGGGACAACAAAAACATTAGCAGTTTGCCCACAACGACAGGAATGTTTGGAAGTTCAAAGCTCACGTTCATCAGAGAGGTTGTAACAGACTTTAAGCTAGCGCTAGCTGCTATTAGCTTCACAGACAGCCCAGTAACAGGGTTCTGTGGCGCTCTGTTTCCTTGGAGCTGCACCACACAACACTCTGCTGCGTGAATGCAGACTGAAACAGGAAAACAACAGACATGTGTTCAGTCTTTGTTGTTTATAAGTTAATGTTTCAATAAAGGTTTAAGTGTCAAAGGAGCAGGATAGTTTTCACACGCCTAGACCACCCTCTTGTTGCTATAGACCAGGGGTGGCGAACACGCGGCTCTTGAGCCGCATGCGGCTCTCGACCAATAAGAATGCGGCTCTTTGCCTGTTACCATATTTTCTATATACTGTGGCTCTTTCATCGTTTCATGTTTCTTTTCTTCTTTTTTTTATATCTTAAACACACTTAAATCCATCAGGGGTTATTAAAAACAAATAATATTTTAAAATTAATAAATTAATTTGACAGATTGGGTGTTTTTTATGAGACGTAAGACGTAAGAGACGTAAGTGACCGCCAATCATATGCGCGGATTACGTCTCATGCCGGGAAATTAGGTAAACATTATATATGCATGCAGACCGCAGACTTACCTTCTTGTACAGTAGGTGGCGGTATGCACCTTAAAGTTGCTTGTGATCCGCCATAATAGAAAAGAAGAAGAAGAAGACGACGACGACGACGACAACGACGACTTACCTTCTTTGTAAAAATGGCAAAATGCAAAGCTAAACGAAAATATGACGATGAACACAGGACATTTCTGGAAGAATGGGAAGATGCTTACTTTTTTATTGAACGGAATGGCAAATCGCTCTGTTTATTATGCGATACCACATTACAAGGCTTCAAACCTTCAGCGTCATTTTAGCACACTCCATGCTAATATTGACAAGGATTTCCCCAAAGGTACTGAACTACGGAAGCAAAAATTGAGCACATTGAAAAGCCAGGTAAAAAGACAGTCTCAAATGTTTCAGCAATTGACCAAGCGTGGAGAAGCTGTGACACTTGCATCCTATAAAGTGGCATGGAATATTGCCCGTGCTAAAAAACCATACAACGAAGGCGAGTTTTTAAAACAGTGTTTTGGAGATTTAATTGACATTTTGGCTCCAGATAACAAACAACTCAAAGATTCCATCACTGATCTCCAGATGTCACGACACACAGTTGAAACCAGAATATCAGACATAAATAATGCGCTTGAATCTGATCTACATGCAGACCTGAACGCATGTGCTTATTTTAGTGTAGCATTAGACGAGTCATGCGACATACAGGACAAGCCACAGTTGGCAATATTTGTACGAATGATTTCTGAGGACTGCGTGGTGAAAGAAGAGCTTCTCGATATTGTCCCATTAAAAGACAGAACTCGCGGCACTGACGTAAAAGAAGCGATGATGGAAGTATTCAAAACAGCGAATATGTCTTTAGAAAAACTCACCGCAATAGCCACGGATGGAGCGCCATCGATGATTGGTTCTGTGAACGGCCTTGTGGGCCTTTGTAAGGGTGATGACCTCTTCCCCGATTTTTGGAATTCTCCTGATTTTTCCTGACGTCTTTAGGCACAAAAATACTTAGTCAGACTTTATTCAATAAATTATTTTCGTTCAGCTGCACATTAACGGTGCACATTTGAGCTAAATTACGTTTCACTGCTCCCGAGTAGAAAGAGAACCATAAATATCGATACGGTATAAAATAATTGAAAGTATAACATATAATAAGGAGAAAATTTCGTCATTTTTAGGTTTATCTGGGCTTTTTTTTCCTGAAAACTGCTTTAATATTCACCGTTATTGCCGTTAGTCAGTCTTTGTGCCTTTTTAAAACTGATCCAACGTCTCTAACGGTTTTAGTTCCCGCCGTTGATCCAAACGGTCGCGATGCCAGTCACGTGATCAGGGAACCCGTTTGAAAAACGCGGAACTCGGAGAACCCAAATGGATTTCCCTTTAAAGTTCTGCTGCTGCTTGATTAACACCGGTTCTGTCTCCACAGGTATCCATGTTCTGCCTAAGCAACAACTTTGGACCAGCGGACAGAACCGGCTGACTGAGCTGGGGGCGGGTTTATGGAGACCGTTGACCAATCAGACTGTGTTGAGCGCCACGATCGATTGATTGTCGCGCAAGAGGAGGAGGTAAATGAAAGCTTAGTCGGACTCGGACCCCCCCCCCCCCCCCCCCCCCCCCAATAAAAATGATCATGGTTTTTATGTTATTTTATCATTTCAATTTCCCCACTGAGGAAGAATAAATCATGATTTGCATTCTAGAGAAAGAGGAAATGCAGCCAGGAGCCAATCAGGGTCATGTGTGGCTCCAGGTCATTTCAGGCTGAAATGTCCCAAAGTTAGCTGGCATGGAAAGCACATTTCAGGCCATCTTTGCTAAGAAGTCATTTGTTTTGTGGCTTTTTTCTCTGCCACCAGCTTAAGAAATCCCCGTCATCTTCAGAAAATCTGATGAAAAATAGAAATTCTGCTGCAAATGAAAGAAAAAGATGGTTTATTTCTGTCCCTGTTCTAGTAAAGATGAGCAGCTCAACCTTTGTTGTCATGGAAACCACATCATTAGCACACATTAGCTAATTGAAGTATTTTGCAGCATTTTTAGTTATTTTGCGATCATCGTTTTTAAAAACCAGCTGAAAGCCGTTTTGTTCCACCGGGCTTGTAGGTGGCGATTTTATTGAGCTTCTTTTTATCTCCATCTTTTAACTTTCCCTCCTTCCTCCTCCAGCGTGAGTGCATCTCCGTCCACGTGGGCCAGGCCGGCGTCCAGATCGGGAACGCCTGCTGGGAACTCTACTGCAGCCGGACGGCCAGATGCCGAGCGACGTGACCATCGGAGGAGGAGACGACTCGTTCAACACCTTCTTCAGTGAGACCGAGGCGGGGAAGCACGTCCCCAGAGCCGTCTTTGTGGACCTGGAGCCCACCATCATCGGTGAGTAGCATCTTTTTTGGCCTCAGTCGTAACCGAAGCCACTAAATTGTTGATTAAAACGAGCGTCTCTCCTCAGATGAAGTGCGCAGAGGCACGTACCGGCAGCTGTTCCACCCCGAGCAGCTGATCACCGGGAAGGAGGACGCCGCTTACAACTACGCCCGGGGACACTACACCATCGGGAAGGAGATCATTGACCCGGTTCTGCACAGGATCCGCAAAATGGTGGGTAGACGCGTGTGTGTGTGAGGACCATGTTAACTGGTTCTGGTGAGCGTGAGTTGAATAATGCAGCTGCCTCTGAAGTGGGCTGAGAAACGTTCTGAAGCCTCCATCTTGGTTGTGTGTCCTCAGGCGGACCAGTGCACCGGGCTTCAGGGCTTCCTGCTCTTCCACAGCTTCGGTGGAGGAACCGGCTCCGGTTTCACCTCCCTGCTGATGGAGCGCCTGTCCGTGGACTACGGCAAGAAGTCCAAGCTGGAGTTCGCCGTCTACCCGGCGCCACGGGTGTCTACGGCCGTGGTGGAGCCCTACAACGCCATCCTCACCACCCACACCACCCTGGAGCACTCGGACTGCGCCTTCATGGTGGACAACGAGGCCATCTACGACATCTGCCGCAGGAACCTGGACATCGGCCGTCCCACCTACACCAACCTGAACAGGCTGATCAGCCAGATCGTGTCCTCCATCACCGCGTCTCTGCGCTTCGACGGCGCTCTGAACGTGGACCTGACTGAGTTCCAGACCAACCTGGTGCCGTACCCCCGGATCCACTTCCCCCTGGCCACCTACGCCCCGGTCATCTCCGCCGAGAAGGCGTACCACGAGCAGCTGACTGTGGCCGAGATCACCAACGCCTGCTTCGATCCGGCCAACCAGATGGTGAAGTGCGACCCTCGCCACGGCAAGTACATGGCGTGCTGCCTGCTGTACCGTGGCGACGTGGTGCCCAAAGACGTCAACGCCGCCATCAAGACCAAGCGCAGCATCCAGTTCGTGGACTGGTGTCCCACCGGCTTCAAGGTAGGCATCAACTACCAGCCTCCCACGGTGGTTCCTGGAGGAGATCTGGCCAAGGTGCAGAGGGCCGTGTGCATGCTCAGCAACACCACGGCCATCGCCGAGGCCTGGGCCCGGCTCAACCACAAGTTTGACCTCATGTACGCCAAGAGGGCCTTCGTCCACTGGTACGTGGGCGAGGGCATGGAGGAGGGGGAGTTCTCCGAGGCCCGCGAAGACATGGCCGCCCTGGAGAAGGACTACGAGGAGGTGGGGGTCGACTCCATCGAGGGAGAAGATGAGGAGGGGGAGGAGTACTAGACGGGCCGGCCGGTCCAAAGCCTCCATGTTTTTATTGTTCATTGTTCATGATTACATTAGACCAATAAAGAAAAAAAATCACAAAGAAATGTCTGTTTAATATCTGCTTAATGGTTGATAATTTCAAAATAGATTTTTAACGTGAAAAGTGAGCCTCATCAGGCATTTTCTTGGCTTATTTAGACCTTTCCTAGCAATGTTGGCTGGTTGTCTGATCCCATTACATCGAAAGTGGCCTACAGCACTGACTGAGAAAAAAACCCTGTTTAATAAACAAAAAAAAGGTTCTGTTTTGTGGTCTAAATTTTTGACAGAACATTTCCCGAGCAATTTACCAGTTTTTCTTTGCCATCATTAACAGCGCTCTTCATGCTGAACCCCAGCTCCATTCTTTCAGCACTGCGGAGCATTGTTGGGTATTTTTCTGCAGATATTATGTCTAGAAACTTCGACTACTGCATTAAAAAAGGACTTAATTTCTTCTGAGTTACTCTGGTGTGTTTCTGAACCTATGAACTCTTAATGATTTTTGCTTATTGCATAATTTGTGTTTATCATTCACAACTAGGCAGGATACTGAGACTCTTCAATTATCTCTTTAATCTGTATAAAAATCCTAATATTGTCCTAATATTGTTTGTTTTACAGAATCTAGACAAGCTATTATATAACTTTATATGGAGGAAGAAGCCCCATAAAATCAGAAAAAACATCTTGACTAATAAAATTGAGGAAGGGGGTTTATCGGTAATCAACTTCTCTCTTTTTAATGAGATATTAAAAATTAACTGGTTTAAAAGATTCCTGAAAAATCCAAACAGTCTGTGGAACATTGTTCCAAACTTCATCTTTGAAAAACTCGGCAAAATCACATTCTTACTTCAGTGCCCGTACTCCATCAACAGACTGCCAATCAAACTGTCAAACTTCCATAAACAGGCTCTAACTTGCTGGTCGCTTTTATACAAACACAATTTCTCCCCTCATAAATGTTTTATCTGGAACAATATGCACATCATACATAGAAACAAGACTCTCTTTATAGAAAACTGGTTTAAACATGATATTGTTCTGGTAGCCCAACTGTTAAATAACTCAAAACAAATTTTAACATATGACGAATTCACTCATAAATTTCACTTCCATCCTCCAAGAAAAGAATTTGACGTTGTAACCAGAGCCATACCCCATGGGATCATCACCCTACTTAGAGACGAGAAAGATTTGGATCAAATGACTTTTCTAGACAGAAAAATCAACAACAAAGTAATTAAAAACCTTATATGTGCAAACTCTATCCCTGCCTCCAGGTACAAATGGTCCCCCCTGTATGAAAACATTAACTGGAATAGAGCGTGGAGTAACCCACATACATTTTTAATTACAAACAAAGTAAAAGAAATAACATTTAAAATCCTTCACCATTATTACCCCTGTAATGAGCTTATTTCAAAATTTATCCCCACTGTAGATGTAAAATGCTCCTTCTGCTCTTTGGACATAGAAACATTAGACCATTTATTCTATAGTTGTTCACATAGCTCTTCTCTGTGGAATGATATGCAATGCTTTATTAATGGTCACTTTGGCTCAAACATTCTTTTATCCAGTTTTGACATTTTCTTTTATTTCTCTGACTCAAACCCCTCTATACAATATATAGTCAATCTATTTATTTTGCTTGGTAAATTCTTCATCCATAAATCAAAATTTATGAAGAACAAACCTCTTTTCAGTGTTTTTAAAATTGACTTAAAAAATTATATAACCTGCATCTCTGGATTAAAGGGTAAATCAGCATCAAAATGATATGATATATATATATATTTGATATTTATATATATATATTTGATATATATAAATATGATCCGGCGTGATCATAGACATAGGCCGTTTCTCAATTCACGAGAACGCGAGTCCGTACTCGCGTTCTCGTGAAGCCTGTTCTCGGTAAGAACACAGGAAGATCGGACTTGACGAGAACGCGAGCACGCAGCACGTATTGTGCATTGGAACAGAAGTATACTCGTGACGTGATCACACTCGCAGCTCTTGAGCATTTCTTTAACGTTCAAAACTATTTATACACTACACCATCATATCTTATTGAAAACGTTTTTTATTTAAATTAATTTCTAAGTATAAGTATAAAAAATATCTAAAATAATTACAGAACTGTGGGTATAAAACCAGCAATAGCGTGAATTTCTTTGTGGGGAGTTGTAATTGTTGTAGTTGCAGAGGCGATTGAATCTTTAAAAATCAGCACTTTGTAGAAGCAAAATGAGCGATACGAGCAATATTGCTGTTGCTTCGGTCGTTGGTCAGCTTTATCAGCAGGCTGAAGAGGAGGTGATGCAGTTGAGGAGGCAAATCCAAGCAAGGAGAAGATTGATGCGGCAGAGGAGGCTCAGAAGGCAGGCTTTGCTCACCCATCTATTGCCAACTGGTAGGCATTTTAAGATTAACAGCCTATTTCCTACTTTTATTTTTTTTTTAAACCCATTGATGATGATATTAAAAACGTGATCAGGTTGAAATTGTGACTATTTTTCCTATATTAATAAAAATGAAGACCCAGTTTTAACATTAATAACAATAGGGTTAAGCTACTTTATTGCACCTCCTGACCTTCACAGCATTGATCATTAAGGAAAAAAAAATTTTTTTATGTCTGTCCACCTTTACAGTGATTAATCTATAAATTATGTGCAGTTAGTTCAGCCCATTTTTTCAGTGAAATGGTAAAAATACCAGAGAAGGGAAGCCATTTGTTACATTTACTATACAACACTATACATTTTACCTTTTCTTTCTTGAGAACTATAATAATCTGCATGTTAAACAGGTATAGTTTTATGCATAGAAAAGGTGACAAAAAAAAAACAATTATGGTAACATTTGGCATTTTTTATTTACATGAAGAAACAGAAACAAAATATGTGAGGATAAACACCTCTGTGCCAATCCTCCAAATATTTTTTAATGAAGGGGACCTGAAACCAGCCTTCAGGCTAAACAGGTCCACCATCGTCCTCCTCCTTCAGCTGCTGCCCATCCAGAAGGTCCATGGATGGCCACAGGAGATAGAGGTGCTGGTGACCCTCTGCTGGCTGGCCTGTGGTGCATCCTATAGGGAAACAGCTTGCCAGTAACATCTCTTACCTTCTTGTCCTTAAATAGAGCCAGCAATGACATACAATTGATAGATGATATTAATTGGATAGAAGATTAAGACAGATCAGCATATTACCTAAATTACAAGTTAATTTTATATTTGGTACAGGTCTAG
This sequence comes from Fundulus heteroclitus, assembly GCF_011125445.2. Taxonomy (NCBI): domain Eukaryota; kingdom Metazoa; phylum Chordata; class Actinopteri; order Cyprinodontiformes; family Fundulidae; genus Fundulus; species Fundulus heteroclitus. Next base: position 14,867,077 of record NC_046364.1, on the reverse strand, counting down.
TGGAGGCACGCTACAACAGGCACCACGCCAAGGCTGATAAACATCATTGAGCGTGTCTTTGGTGATCTGAAGACACGGTGGCGTTCCATCTTCTTCAGGGTGCTGGAGGTCCGCCTGACGTTTGCCCAAAAAGTAATCGCCGCCTGCTGCATCCTTCACGATATTAGTATAGGGGCAGGGGACCAGCTGGACGTGGAGGATGAGGAGGTGGACCCAGAGGAGGACGAGGAGGTTGATCCAGAGGAGGACGGCCATCCAGCGGCTGAAGATAGGGAGCTGCTCCAGCTGGCTGCATGTTTAAGTGAACATGACTACACCTGACCTAATGTAGATCAGTTGGAGTCTTGTTCACATGCTGCTTCATTCCTTTTTTTTTTCACCACCTGGAAAAATACATAAAATAATGCGTAAATTAATTTCCATTCCAACTATTTTTAATTGTAAGTTTATAGGCACCGTCTGTTTGTATGAGATCTTAATGAGTTATTTCTTTGTTTTAAACCATGTTAGTAACTGTTAATAATTTGTTGAATATATTACACCTTCATTCTGTTCCAAAGATAAAACATTTGTATAAAATAAATGTCTGTTTTTTCATATACTATTATTACTATTATTTTCTTTCCCTCTTTCTCCTCTCAATTATTCGTGTCCTGACTCAGAAGAAACTCACTTAGATAGGAAAAACATTTATAGAATGTATTTATTTATTTCTTTTATATGCTGCTGCCGTCCTAGGGAGACATTTACAATTTATTCCAGCAAGTATTGAGTTAATAAAGCAACACATGTCAGTCAGATAAACACAAAACAAATAAATCATAACCATCGGTATTATGCACACTACTTTTTTTAATTACGCACTAACTCTGTAAACAAGCCACATAGGAAAGCTTAAAAGTATAATGTTCTCGTCTCAAATGATCTGAAAAGGTACTTTTGAAGAACAACAGCAGCAGAAAAGGGAATTTTTAACTTACCGCTGTGAGCTCTGTTTGCGCTGTCTCGAGTCAAGCTGCGGCCGCGGTGCATTCTGGGCAAGCGGTCAGTCTGAAGAACGCACAAGTCTGCTCTGATGCATGCTCGATAAAGAGGGCGGGCGAGAACAACATCCGGGGAATTCGGCGCGTTCTCGATTTGGCGTTCTCAGCATTGGAACAGTGCTCGGGCTGAGGCTGATGACGTGTCACGAGCACACGAGCACACAAGAACGCTCAAGAACGCATATAAGGACGCAGCCGCCGAATTGAGACACAGAGAAACGGCCTCTCTCTAGCTGTGTCTCAATTCGGCGGCTGCGTCCTTCGAAGGACCCAGCCTACTTAGCCTTAGGAGGACCCAGCCATCGGAGGATGCTCCGGAGGATCCTCAGCCGTTGGTAAATGGGACGGTCTAGCCTTTGGAGCACTTCCTGGTTGCGACACGACGTCATCACGTCTACCCCAAGCCCGGCGAAAACTTTAGGTTAAGGATTTAACCCCGGTTCTCTGAAACATGAGTGAGGTATCTCACTATGGGACACGACCCCAGCGCTGTCCCCCAGAAGCTCTATTACACTACGCAAGTCCTGACTGGCCAGCAAAAGTGACTTTGGCTCCAGGAGGAGGTACTTCCTCCCTCTATAAAAGCTGACGTCATGCAAGCGATCTTCAGTCTCATAAGCACACCTCTTCCTCGCTCCAGGCAAGGAGGGTGATCTGGTGAGATACCTCACTCATGTTTCAGAGAACCGGGGTTAAATCCTTAACCTAAAGTTCTCTTTCAACATTCGTTTCGGTATCTCACTATGGGATATGGCGACTCCCGTATTGCCAGATAAGCTTACTCGAAGACCAAAAGATGCATGCTGCAGTCATTTAAATGTGGATCCCACACCCAAAACCGCGTGAGCCAGATTTGGTGCTGTGACATCCAGTCTATAGAACCTAGTGAAGGTGTGAGGGGTTGCCCAGCTGGCAGCATCACATACGTCCTCCAAAGGTATACCCTGAAACAGTGCCCAGGATGAGGCCATGCCACGAGTAGAATGGGCTCGCAGACCTGCAGGTGGTGTCAGGCCTTTACTCTGATAGGCCATAGTTATAGCTCCGACTATCCAATGGGAAAGGCGCTGCTTAGTTAGGGGCTTCCCTTTATGTGGTAAAGCCCATGACACAAACAGCTGTTCAGATTTGCGAAAACTAGCTGTTTTCTCCACATAGATCTGAAGAGCTCGCACAGGGCAGAGCGTATGCAGCCGTTCATGCTCCTGAGAGGAGAATGGTGGAGGGCAGAAAGCCATCAGCTCCAAAGGACGACATGGTAGAGTCGGGTTAAAGACCTTTGGCATATAAGCCGGATTGGGTTTCAGTGAAACCTTAAGATTTCGTTCAGTAAACCGCATGCAGGAAGGGTTTACTGAAAAAGCTTGAATGTCGCTAACACGTTTGGCAGAAACCAATGCGACTAACAAAGCTGTCTTAAAATAAAGCACTTTAAGCTCAGCCTGCTCCAAAGGTTCGAAAGGTGCGTGTGACAAAGCATCAAGCACCGTCGGCAAATCCCATGAAGGGGTGAGGCTTTTGGACACTGGCCGGAGCCGTCGTGCACCCTTCATGAACTGGCACACCAGAGGATGTTGTCCCACTGTTTTGTCTCCAAAACCTACATGGCAAGCCGAAATAGCTGCCAAATAGACTTTGACAGTGGAAAAGGCCAAGCCTTTGTCCAGCAGCTCTTGTAAAAATGTCAGAATAACTGACACAGGGCTCTGCATTGCTCTGAGCATGTTGTTTTCGCACCAACTCTCAAAAGCACGCCATTTTCCCTCATATGCGCTACGAGTTGAAACTGCTCTTGCGCTCTGAATTGTGTCAATGACGTTCTGGGGGAGCCCGCCAGCTGCCAAATTTAGCCTCTCACAGGCCAGGCCCATAGAGCCAGGCGTTCTGGGTGAGGATGAAATATCTCTCCGCGCGCCTGCGTTAGCAGATCTCTGCGGAGGGGGAGCTGCCATGGTTCGCCCTGCAGTAGCTGGAAAATCTCTGCCAACCAGTGCTTCCCCAGCCAGCGGGGAGCTACCAGGATGAGCGAATGTTTCCTCTCTCGCACCCTGGCGAGGGTAGGAATAATCAGTTCCAGCGGTGGAAAAGCATACAAGAGCACCGGAGGCCACTCGTGTGCTAGAGCATCCAGCCCCAGCGGAGCGCCCTCCTCGGTCAGGGAGAAAAACCTCAGACACTGAGTGTTCTTCTCTGATGCAAAGAGGTCCACCTCCGCCTGACCGTACCGCTGCCATATTTGGGTTATGACCTCGCTGTGGAGTTTCCACTCCTTGAAGCGGGGGCTGCCCCTCGACAGCAGGTCTGCACCCCTGTTCATCACACCTGGCACATGAGTGGCTCTCAGTGACAGGAGGCGTGAGCTGGTCCAGACTATCAGTCTGTGTGCCAGCATGTGTAAGTGATGTGAGCGCAGGCCTCCTTGCCTGTTGATGTATGCAACCACCGTTGTATTGTCTGTTCTGACCAAAACATGGTGCCCTCTGATAAAGGGCAGAAAATGTCTCAGAGCCAGTATAACAGCTAGGAGCTCCAGACAGTTTATGTGAGCTGTCCGTGTTTGTGAGCTCCAGACACCGTTTACCATCATGCCCTCGTGTGTGGCTCCCCAGCCAGTCAACGAGGCGTCCGTGGTCACAACCTTCCGTGTTAGGATGGTTCCCATGGCGACACCAGCGTTCAGGAATGTGGGGTGTTTCCACGGACTCAGAGCGAGTGCGCATGTCCCAGAAACGACCACCTTCCGGTGGGCATGGCGTGTTGGGCTCAAATTGAGCGATGCCACCCACCGTTGAAACGGTCGCATGTGCAGACGGCCGAGTGTGATGACCGATAGTGCTGATGCCATCAGACCCAGCAGTCTGTGGCACAGTCTGAATTTCACGAGCGCGCCTCTGCGAAAAGCTGCCAGACAAGTCTGGAACGCTTTCAATCGTTCTGCTGAGAGGCGTGCTCTGAATTCCTCTGAATTTAGGGACATCCCAATGAAGGTTATTGTTTGTACTGGGGTTAGGATACTCTTCTCCCAGTTTATTGTGAAACCCAGAGCCGCCAGATGTGATATCAGCATCTCGGCGTGCGTCATAAGTTCCCCTGGAGACTGAGCTGCGATCAGCCAGTCGTCTATATACATGGCCAGACGTATTCCCTTTTCCCTCAGAGGTGCGACTGCTGCCTCGGTGCATTTCACAAACACGCGCGGGCTCAGTGACAGGCCAAAGGGAAGTACGAGATATTCGTACGTCTTCCCCTGGAAGGCAAATCTGAGGTACTTTCTGTGAGGGGGATATATAGGGATGTGAAAATATGCGTCTTTCAAATCTATGGAGATGAACCAATCTCCTCGACGCACAAACCTTAATAGAGCTGCGTGTGTCAGCATCCTGAACGTATACTGCCTCAGATATGCGTTCAGCGCTCGCAGATCTAAAATCGGTCGCAGCCCCCCGCCTTTTTTCGGTACGAGAAAATATCTGGAGTAAAAGCCGTCTCTGCTTTGCTCCTGCGGGACCAGCTGAATTGCGTTTTTGTTCTGCAGAGATATTATCTCCTCTTGCAGAATGCGTGCGTGTTCTCCCCGCGCATATGACTGTATTATGCCTTTGAACCGGGGAGGGGCTGTTACAAACTGGAGCCTGTATCCTCTGGATACGGTCTTTAGCACCCAATCTGATGCCCCGCACGCTCGCCACAGCTGGATTTTTCTCGATAGAGGGCTGGGAAGTGCTTCCGTGTGAGCACTGTTCAGTGCTGGCTGCGCAAGCTGGTGCTGCTCCCGGTCTGCTCCCTCTTCCACAGAGAGAGCTGCCGAGTGTGCCAAAGGTGGGGCAAGAGCTCCCCCTGTTGGCCTCATGTGCAGCTGCACGGCCCCGTTCTGTCCCAATGTCATTTCTGACATTTTTATGTTTTTTTGTTTTGGCTGCGCCCTCGGCACTTGACCTGGTTGCGCGCCTGGTAACAATTTTATTGAGTTTATCATGCAGGGAGATATTTGTGTTTTCAAACACTGGCATGTGTTTGTGCACTGGTGTGTGCTTTCTAGCAACTGCTCTGGCTCCACTGAGCTCTGGCTGTGCGTGAGTTTTCTCCGCTTGCTTCGGCTCTGAACTGTGAGCTCCAACGCTGGCTCTGCAGGCCGTTTGAATTGCCCTGAACGTGGCTTTACAAACTCGAACTGGGACAGAACGTTTCCCGGTGGGAGGGGAGCAGGTGTCTGGCAGTGCCCGCTCTCCCATCCCGAGGCTAGCTTCCTAGGTAGCCCGCCTCTTTTTCTTCGCGCTCGCGGTGGCCGGAGGTTTGGTTCCCGAAGTCACCGGTGGCGCGAAGGGCTTTCGTCCCCATGCACCTTTGAGCTCGGTCTGCTTTCCCTGGCCGTGGTCCGGTGGTTGCGGCTGAGGTTGGCGCTTAGGGATGCGGTAGACCGGTCGAGCCGCCGCCTGAGCAAACGTCTGACGAGGTGCCGCGGGGGGAGGAGGCTGCGCTCTTCTGGGCAGGCAGAGTTGCAGCGCTTCACCTTCTCTCTTCTTCTCCTCACAACGTTTTTGCAATCGCTGCAACGGTGGGGCCGAATAAACCCTTCGGGTCCACCGGAGTGTCGAGGAGGTGATTCTTTTCTCTTTGAGACAGACTAGACAGATTCAACCATCTAGCTCTCTCCTGAGTGACCATCAGAGCCATCGCTCTCCCTGAGGCCTGGACAGCGTTTCTATGGAGACGCAGGCAGAGGTCTGTCACCACGCACAACTCGTCCCACAGATCTGCGGTCGGTGCAACCCGTCATCTGCTCCTGTAGTTCTGCTTGATAAGCGAGGAGAAGTGATGAGGCGTTCAGGGCTTTAACCGATGTTGCTACTGCTTTGTAGCTTTTTTCGTTTAAAGCTGACTGAAACGAATCGGCCTTGAACGGGAGGGTTGGTCCTGCCGCTGTCATGGTCGATTTCTGCGAGGGGTGCAGGTGGGATGCCAGCTGAGGTTCAACAGGGGGCAGACGGAGGAAACCGCTGTCTTCCATGCCGGTCCAGTCCAGCGCCGACCCTCCCAGAACGGGGTTCTTGGCGGTGAGCGGGTTAGTCCAGGACCGGGTTGCTTCCTCAAGGCACTCTGGGAAAACCGGCAGCAGTTGTCTGGCGGAAGATTTGGCTTTTGGAAGCCTTTTCCCCTCATACCGAGACGTGGTGGTCTCGGTCGGGGTTTCCGGCCATTCAATGCCCAGCTTTGCAGCTGCTCTTCTGCAGACATCGTGCAAATCTGATGCAGTCGGGTTTGGGGGGCCGCTGCAGTGGGCTTCACCAGCTTCCGTTGGCTTTGCAGCCGACGGGATGGAGAATGCCTCGCCGTCCTGCTCGTAGTCGTCCGACCCGAGACTAACGGATTCCACCTCGGAGTCAGATTCTGCACCAGCAAATTTACTGAACGCCGGGGGGTCGGCTTCGTCTTCCTCCATATCAAGAAGGGGTGCGACAGCATCAAGCTGGTCGCCCCAACTGACTTGAGTTAACGGGGGCTCTCCCTCATCAGTCACGGCAAGAACCGGTGCGGGGGGGTTGGATACCCCCAGCACAGGGTCCGCCTCTGACAAGCTAGCTTGGCGTGCTAGCCTGCGCCGACGAGTTTTAACGGAGAGCCGTGCACAGTGTTCGCAGCTCGCTGGCGACGCTAACCCGTCTTGGGCATGTTGCGGCCCAAGACACGAAGCGCAGACAGAATGGGTATCTGCCCCAGCAATGAGGTTGCCACATGTGCATGCTCTAGCCGGTAGTTTGGGTCTGTCCATGGTGAGTACAGGTCCAAGCTTCGCGACTATTAGCTTCGTTTAAAACCAAAGCAAAAGGGGCGCAGTTAGTTTGGAGACTAGCTGCAGTTGCTGCTGTTTGGTGACAGACCAGCGGTAGAAGAACTCAGTACAACCAAGCACAGCTATTGAGAAGCGTTCGGCGACCGAGTTGTTAGCTCGCTCTGTGAACAGTTAAGCTAGCTCAATAGTACCGTATTAGCTGTCTGAGAGTTGCTTCTGGGAGCGAGAAGAGGTGTTAGACTGAAGATCGCTTGCATGACGTCAGCTTTTATAGAGGGAGGAAGTACCTCCTCCTGGAGCCGACGTCACTTTTGCTGGCCAGTCAGGACTGGCGTAGTGTAATAGAGCTTCTGGGGGACAGCGCTGGGGTCGTGTCCCATAGTGAGATACCGAAACGAATGTTGAAAGAGAACAGCACCAGCGCCGATAAACGACGCAAAAAAATGGATATTGAATTTTTTTTTTTTTATTTACTTGTTATTGGTGGAGGAGAGTCGGTTTAGCCGGCTTCGGCGGCAGTAAAACCGGCGACAAATTTTTCTCAGGCTGGAGGAGCGCAGTGGAGAGGTAACATTTACCTGCTTTCACCCACAGGGGCCTGCTAATGATCATAATATACCAGTTATTAAACAAACGCTTGTCAGCAGATTTATGAATATGTTTAAATATAAAATGTTATATTTATTTGTAAGACTTTATATAGGCTTATGTTTGTAACTTTAGTAATTGAATTGAATAGTTAAATGTGTACAAACCCTGTAAATAACTGACTTAAATCACTACTTTCACTATCACTAATGTTGTGTTGAGAAGCCAAACTAATATTGAGAAATAAATCATTATTTGTCTAAATTGTTATCCCCTTACTGCCTGATTTTATTTGTAATTATATAACGAAAAAATAATACAGGAAATATAAATCTAAATATAAAAACGTAAAAAAAAAAAAGTTGATGAAGTAAAATAAGTAAAGGCCAGAATTGTTTGGTCACAAATTAGCAACACCAGGCGTTAAGGGGTTAACATTCACTAGAATTATATCAGCTAAAATGACATTGCTATCATCTAATCCTGTTGTTCTTAATCTTCATGTCTCTATCCAGACAAGGCCGATGTACCGCTGCATCAACTTAAATGCACAACATCTGCCTGGGAGCCGGTGACATCATGGCCCCATACGATGAAGTGCAGGACGACATGCCAGAGGATGAGGAGGGGGAGAACGTGTTGGAGGCAGTCAGTGGTGCTCCCTGGTGGGACCAGCTGTCTGCCGAGGTGTCTGCCCTGGAGGAGGGTCTACCCGACCACGATTACATTTAGATGGCAAGTATAATCACTTTTTAGCTTTTCTCATGTAAGGGTTATGAAAACAGTTGTAGTAAAGTCATTTTCTGCGTCTTCTTAAACATTTTTAGGAACATGGCAGCCGTCGATTGGGTCAGCCCTGCAAACCCTGATGGACGATGTGGTGAACAGTGGAGAGAGGCATCCCCCACCCCCCAGATGATGTCCCACTCGCAGTCAGAAGACTCCAAGGTCATCTGTGTGGCATCCCATCCAGTCCAGCAGCACCACCAGAGACTCCTGCTCAGTCAAAATTGTGTGTATATATATATATATATATATATATATATATATATATATATATATATATATATATATGTATATATATATGTATGTTCTTTAGTAATATTTATTTTATATCTTCTGTAAATAGTTAAAATGTTTTTGATAGTTTATTGTAAATACTTGTTTCTCTAAAAATAAATAGATGTTATCACTGAGAAGTTGTTCTAAGTTTACTTAAATTGTAAAGAAGTGATGAAACAGATGATGTAAAAGGTTAAAAGACTTTAAGAACACACAAACAACAATAACTTTTATAAACAATTTAATAATTTAATTTAACAATAACAGCAACACAGAACCTGAGGATAAACCATGGCCAGGTGGCAGCAGTAGGCTTCCCACCGACCTCCTGCCCTGTCCCTGGATCTTTGCATTCCTAAAGTAGAGGAAAACAATTTGTGTCAACAGATGCAATTTTCTGTAGTGTTTCTTTGAAGCTAGAAAAAAGGAGTGTTTATATATATATATATATATATATATATATATATATATATATATATATATATGTGTGTGTGTGTGTGTGTGTGTGTGTGTGTGTGTGTGTGTATTTCATTACATTAGCCAAACCTGAACATACTTTGTATTTTTTTTCCAAGTTGTCCCACTTTTTTTTGGCCTGTTGTGGCTCAACTTCACCCTCCAGGCCCGTTTTTTGCAGGATTGTTCTAAACAAGAGAAACGAGAAGAGATAAACACACAAGGATCCCTACTATCACAACTATAAGATTTATAAAAAAAAGTAATATCTGGGCATCATTTGATGTGATCAAAAGATTATATTTGTACGTTGGTGTTTGAACAGGACTTCTTTGAACTTGTGTGACTTTTACATATAAATGCAACATGTATATGGAATTATGTCTCAACTCTTACCTCCATCCGACTGCGGCAGTGTTCTTGGCCCCGGTAAAGAGGTGGTCATTTTGCCCACGGAGTTTTATCAACTCCTCTGTATGCTCCCTGCTCCCTAGAACAAAACGACATGTAAAGCATATTTCTGTTATGTCAACAGGAAAAATGACTGTTCTGTATAATTACGCTGGTATTGTTCTTCAAGTGAATTATACTTTAAACCTTATTATACTGTACTGTAAATTAACTATACGTTATTAAGTATTCAAACAAAACGTTTGCAGTATTGACAGCCCAGCACAGCTGGACTGATTTTATTTCTTCAGCTGCATTAAGCTTTGACAGTTCTAATCACTTGTAATAAACTGTATGAGAATAAATTGATCGGATTTGTGAGGGACATGGCTATCAGCACAGTTACAATAATATGTAGGTTAAAATAAAAAATTGTGACATTTTTATTCAGTCTTTTAATGTTGCTAAAAGTCTCGTATCAACAGATTAGCTCTAAGCTTTAGCTATAGCTGGTCTTACAAATTCCGGTGGCTCCGTTACCGTCATGTATTTTAATAATGTTCAGTTAAAAAAAATAAAAACAAACTACTTACATAGCTGTACTCAGCACTACTGCCAGCGCTGCTGCTGCTTTCCAGTCTTGATGAAAATCCGCCTTCTTTCTTCTTCTTAAACTACTAAAAAAAAAAGCGAGCAAAGCACCTTGGGAAATCTTATGGCAGGTAAGGCCAGTAAGGATGGTCGCGGTGCATCCTCAGAATTCGGGGAAAAGGAGGACGCATTTGAAGGCTGCATTTTAAGCATCCTCAGAATTTTTGCCAAATGGGACAGCCTCCGCGCATCGTTGTGACGTCACCGGCCTTAAAATGCGTCCTTCGAAGGACGCAGCCGCCGGATTGAGACGATACAGGCCGTTTCTCAATTCACGAGAACGCGAGTCCGTACTCGCGTTCTCGTCAAGTCTGTTCTCGGTAAGAACACAGGAAGATCGGACTTGACGAGAACGCGAGCACGCAGCACGCACTGTGTATTGGAACAGAAGTATACTCGTGACGTCATCACACCCACAGCGCTTGAGCATTCCTTTAACGTTCAAAACTATTTATACACTACACCATCATATCTTATTGAAAACGTTTTTTATTTAAATTAATTTCTAAAAAGTATAAAAAATATCTAAAATAATTACAGAACTGTGGGTATAAAACCAGCAATAGCGTGAATTTCTTTGTGGGGAGTTGTAATTGTTGTAGTTGCAGAGGCGATTGAATCTTCTTTAAAAATCAGCACTTTGTAGAAGCAAAATGAGCGATACGAGCAATATTGCTGTTGCTTCGGTCGTTGGTCAGCTTTACCAGCAGGCTGAAGAGGAGGTGATGCAGCTGAGGAGGAAAATCTGAGCAAGGAGAAGATTGATGCAGCAGAGGCTCAGAAGGCAGGCTTTGCTCACCCATCTATTGCCAACTGGTAGGCATTTTAAGATTGACAGCCTATTTCCTACTTTTATCTTTAAAAAAACCCATTGATAATGATATTAAAAACGTGAGCAGGTTGAAATTGTGACTATTTTTCCTATAAGACCCAGTTTTAACATTAATAACAGTAGGGTTAAGCTACTTTATTGCACCTCCTGACCTTCACAGCATTGATCATTAAGAAAGGAAAAAAAAAACATTTTTATGTCTGTCCACCTTTACAGTGATTAATCTATAAATTATGTGCAGTTAGTTCAGCCCATTTTTTCAGTGAAATGGTAAAAATACCAGAGAAGGGAAGCCATTTGTTACATTTACTATACATTTTATCTTTTCTTTCTTGAGAACTATAATAATCTGCATGTTAAACAGGTATAGTTTTATGCATAGAAAAGGTGACAAAAAACAATTATGGTAACATTTGGCATTTTTTATTTACAGGAAGAAACAGAAACAAAATATGTGAGGATAAACACTTCTGTGCCAATCCTCCAAATATTTTTTAATGAAGGGGACCTGAAACCAGCCTTCAGGCTACACAGGTCCACCATCGTCCTCCTCCTTCAGCTGCTGCCCATCCAGAAGGTCCATGGATGGCCACAGGAGATAGAGGTGCTGGTGACCCTCTACTGGCTGACCTGTGGAGCATCCTATAGAGAAACAGCTTGCCAGTAAGATCTCTTACCTTCTTGTCCTTAAATAGAGCTAGCAATGACACACAATTGGATAGAAGATTAAGACAGATCAGCATATTACCTAAATTACAAGTTAATTTTATATTTGGTACAGGTCAAGTGGAGGCACGCTACAACAGGCACCACGCCAAGGCTGATAAACATCATTGAGCGTGTCTTTGGTGGTCTGAAGACACGGTGGCGTTTCATCTTCTTAAGGGCGCTGGAGGTCCGCATGACGTTTGCCCCAAAAGTAATCGCCGCCTGCTGCATCCTCCACAATATTAGTATAGTAGCAGGTGACCAGCTGGACGTGGAGGATGAGGAGGTTGATCCAGAGGAGGATGAGGAGGTTGATCCAGAGGAGGACGAGGAGGTGGACCCAGAGGAGGACAGCCAGGGAGCTGCTGCAACTGGCTGCATGTTTAAGTGAACATGACTACACCTGACCTAATGTAGATCATTTCTAGTTATGTTCACATGCTGCTTCATTTCTTTTTTTTTTACCACCTGGAAAAATACATAAAATAATGTGTAAATTAATTTCCATTCCAACTATTTTTAATTGTAAGTTTATAGGCATTGTCTATTTGTATAAGATCTTAATGAGTTATTTCTTTGTTTTAAACCATGTTAGTAACTGTTAATAATTTGTTGAATATATTACACCTTCATTCTGTTCCAAAGATAAAACATTTGTATAAAATAAATGTCAGTTTTTTCATATACTATTATTACTATTATTTTCTTTCCTTCTTTCTCCTCTCAATTATTCGTGTCCTGACTGAGAAGAAACTCACTTAGATAGGAAAAACATTTATAGAATGTATTTATTTATTTATTTATTTTATATGCTGCTGCCGTCCTAGGCAGACTTATACAATTTATTCCAGCAAGTATTGAGTTAATAAAGCAACACACGTCAGTCAGATAAACACAAAACAAATAAATAAATCATAACCAGCGGTATTATGCACTCTACTTCTTTTAATTACGCACTAACTCTGTAAACAGGCCACATAGAGAAAACTTAAAAGTATAATGTTCTCGCCTCAAACGATCTTAAAACGTACTTTTGAACAACAACAGCAGCAGAAAAGGGAATTTTTAACTTACCGCTGTGAGCTCTGTTTGCGCTGTCTCAAATCAAGCTGCGGCCGCGGTGCATTCTGGGCAAGCGGACAGTCTGAAGAACGCACAAGTCTGCTCTGATGCAAGCTGTGTGAAGCTGACACCCCACCCACGTCAAAAAATTCAGCAAATAGTCTGAATGGTTAGTGCTCCGTTTGTGCAGGTTTGTGCCGTTGAAATTTTCGTTTGTGCAGTTTTGGTTTCTGAGATATTAAAAATTATTTTTTAGGTCATCTAGAGTTCACTATCCCCCCATATCGCTCCAAAACAAACCAAAGTGGGCTAGTTCGTTAGTGCTCCGTTTGTGCAGGTTTGTGCCGTTGAAATTTTCGTTTGTGCAACTTTCGTTTTTGAGAAATTAAAAGTTATAATTTTGGCCGATGACGTCACCATCCCCCCATATCGCTCCAAAACAAACCAAAGTGGGCTAGTTCGTTAGTGCTCCGTTTGTGCAGGTTTGTGCCGTTGAAATTGTCATTTGTGCTGCTTTGGTTTCGGAGATATTATGAATTTTAATTTCAGACGATGACGTCATCCCAGCCCGCCGCTTCAAAACAAAGCCCTAAGTTTTTCTTTCTTTGCTGGTGCTGAGCTGGATCCAAAACAAACCACGGTAGGCTACTTTTTCAGTGCCTCGTTTGTGCTGGTTTGTGCCGTTGAAATTAGCGTTTGTGCTGCTTTGGTTTTGAAGATATTAAAGAATATTTGTTAAGGTCATCCAGAGTTCACCATCCCCCCCCATTTTGCTTCGAATCCGACCAAATTGGTCTACTTTTTTTGTGCTTTGTTTGTGCAGGTTTGTGCCGTTAAAATTGGCGTTTGTGCTGCTTTGGTTTCGGAGATATTATGAATTTTATTTCGACAGTGGAAGTCATCAGAGCCCGACACTGCAAAATGAACTGGAGCTCTTCGTTTTTTTTAAAGCTTGATTCATAATTCACAAGTTTTATATAACCAGGGCAATAGCAACCATATTTTTTTTCAATTATCAACGACAACCTTGGAGTAAACTCAAATGTTTAATTAAGATTTGCAGCCCAATAGTTTTTGCGGAGCGCTACGATTTTGTGCTGAGCTTAATACAAAACAAACCAAATTGGTCTATTTTTTTAGGCTTTTCTAATTCAATCTATATGCTTTATACTTTCAGCTGATAACACAGTCAATATGTTCATAGTTGAACAATATTTCCCACTTCATGCATAAAGCTAGTAAAAATTGGAGTGGTCCTTCAGCCTAATTAAAGGTTTAGTTTAGGTGGACAAAGGAACGTTTTAGGAGATTGTTCCTTACAGTGTTGTTCGATTTTAGAGGCTAACCGTGTGATTATTTGTTTTTGGCAGGTTTTTTGCTATTGTTTTTAGTTTGGGTATGTTTTCTGCGTTATATAAGCCTGTATACTTTAATTGCCTTATTGTTTGGTGCAGACATCCACCCTGATAAAACAAGGCGGAAGTTTCCCAGACTGGTTCCCAAGTAGCACACGGAAGCATTCGTTGATGTACGTCTTCAGATCAGGGTAAGGAGTGAAGGCCTTCACCAATGCACCAAGAATAGCCAGAGAAAAGTCACTCACGGCTTCCTTTGGTACAGCAGCACCCGTACGAAGCCATTCTGTCAGCCATGTTGCAATAGCATTAATGTCGTGTCTCTCTGACAGCATTTGCACAACTGGGACTGAGGAATTGTCCCCTGTCAGAACGCCCTGATAAAGGAAGATGTGGCCAGATGTACCATTTGGTCTCACAAGTCTTTTCACAACCGAGCCTGTTGCATCAAAGCAAACTACAGAGGGGCATTTTTTGGACAATGCTCTATACACATGGAGCTGAGTTGGACTCCAATAGTGGCAGAAGAACTTGTCTAGACCAATGTCTCTTATACAACCACTGTGAGGTGTGCTATATTTTAGCAATTGCAAAGACAAAATTGGATCTTTGTCACCTAATTCCAAATCTCTTCTCTCTTGCTTTGCTTTTCGTAGGGTCGCCAAATTTGGTAGGTGACTTGGCTCAGGATCTCCAATATCCATCAAATCTGATGCCTTCGCTGACCTCCATACAGCCGGCTCCATCCTGCCCTCACACAGCTCTTTTGAAATCTGTGCACGAAGGTCTCCAGACATGAACCTCTTGGAACGGCCAGTGTGCAGGGAGATATCAGTGTCTTCGATGGAACACTCGAGAACCATTGGGCTGTTGACTGTTGGTTCTCTGGCACATGTCATTTTAACATGGCCTTGACACTCTTTACAGAAGCCCTTAATGTCTATGTAGTTGCTGGTTCTAGATAATTAAACTTTTGCTCTCTGGAACACAAATGTGCATGTACTTTTAACTTTTTTCCAGATCAGGTGGTTGAGTACATGACTCCAAGTGCCTGGCTTCAAAATCAGATATTCCCTTTTGCCGGATGATGAAAACTTGTCATTGTATTGTACTTTTTCAGGTACAAATTTCATCTATTCCTCAAAAGGGACTTCAAGCTGAAAAACTGAGCAGCTGTCCAGTCCAGGAGAAATGGAGCCAGAATCAAACTCTGTGTCCACACTGCTCTCAGGATCAGTTTCCTGCTCATTGATCTCCAAACATGACCAGATGTTGTGTCTGTTTAACTTTACAAAAGTGTACAGGGCTTTTGGAGACATCTTATTTTCCAGCTGCTGACTTAGTTCTCTCCAAATAGTGGCAGCTGGAGTGGCTATTTTGCCATTTAGAAAGATGGCCTCTTTTGAAGTGCAGAGAACTGCAAAAAGGGAATCCCTGTCTACGGATGGCTGTCGAGGCATCTAGTTAAAGAATAAAAAGACTGATTAGCATTAAATCAAACATGCTGGCCTATAATATCTGTCATGCCATGAAAAATTAATATTATAGAATTGTTACAACTCGAAACCTTAGTCGTCTTACGTAATTCTAGATGGCATTTATGCATTTTTACTACTTGTTAATGTTCAATTAAAGTATCAGTTCAACTTTAAAAATGTGTCTTAGCTCTGGAGTCTACAGATGTGCCTAATCACCTAATCATTGTGAAGCCTTGCAGAATGTTTCAAGAAATTCAAGTCTGGACTTAAAATGTAATTGAATTGTGGATTTCCAGAAATATGCATTGCAGTGTATGAAATTAACTTCCTGATCCCCTGGCCAAGTTAGCTAAATATGACATAGTTGTCATGTGCAAGTGTGACTAAAAATAACTTATTTGGTGCTAGGATTTACTCCCATGTGGCAGCTAGCCCTGTATGTATGGCATTTAACCAAGAATATCCCACTATTTATTCTCTTACCTTGTTCCAAAAATCTCATTTGACAGATGTCCAAAAAATTCCAAGAATGTCAATTTTAAGCCAAAAAATAAATAAATAAGACTATTCAAAGTTTTAAAGGCTAATGCTCTTGCCGCCTAGACAAGATCACTGGCTCACTGGGTGGCGTCACTCCCTATGGCATTGCGTGAGAACTTCATATATAAACTTGCAGAATCTTAAAAAAAAAAAAAAAAAAAAAAAAAAAAAAATCTTCACGACTTTATATATCAAATTTGCCAAACGCTTAATGCCGTTCTAAAAATTCTTACATTTAAGGTGAGAAATTGCAAATTAAGATTTGAAGCATTTCAAATGTTAAACAAAAGTAAATTACTTGGTTCAATTGCCTACGTGCTGTGCACTTCCGTTTTTTTCATTGGCTTTTTTTTACCCGTTTGCTGCCGAATATGCGGAAAATAACTGTCCACGATGTGAATAGGATTATCAAAACCACCTTAAAAAAAGCCCAGTTATTTTAAAATACAATATAAGTAACAGGTAAAATAGTTTCAGAAGTTATAAGCATATCATAACGGTTGCAGATCGTGAGGTTTTGAGCAAGGCGTGTGTATAGGCAGGTGCTTCCCCCCTTCATTTCTGAGAGGATAATATTAAATTACTTTGGAGAAAGGTAAATGTATTGGTGGGTTACTTGACATTGCTGCCTAAAGTAAGGTTCTTTAAATGAGACAGAATAAATCTTAATATTTATTAAAGGAATAAAGTACAAAACAATAAGACATTTTACAATAGCAGCTTAAATAACATGCATGACAAAAGAAAAATACAAAATTAATAACTGCTTTTCTTGAGAAAAGTGAGACCAAACGGTAGATCTGACCACATCTTTTTACACCAATGAAGAACATCATTAAGGACGCCAGCCATCCTGCACATGGACTGTTCCAGCCTCTCCCCTCAGTCAGGAGGCTGAGATCCATGAGATGGGACTCGTGGTGAAACTGCCTTCATGTGTCGACTTCATGGCTTGCTGTTGTTGAATAATCACTTTTCTTTCCGTGTACCAACCAAGCCACTATATAAAATAAGCATACTTCTAACAGCGGAAACTAAAAAAAACAAAACAATATAAACACGTTTCCCAAGAGATCTTTGTCAATAAGCAGGAATATATAAATAATTTAATAAGAACGCTGTAGGGGGGAAAACAGGCTCGGTAAATGACACAACTTCATAGTAATGTTACTAGTTTATCAGTAGAAATATATCAAAAAGACATACGTTTTTTCCAATGTTGGCAATAACATATGATTTACCTTTGTCCCAGACTAAATTGCTTACAAGAATTTACAGGCTCAAAAACAGCGTGAAACAGCAGCAGCAGGTGAAATTTATGCACGTGTAATCAATTCAGTTGGTCAGGTTGAAAGTATAAAGCATACAGTTTGAATCGGAAACCAAAGCAGCACAAAGGCTCATTTTATCGGCACAAACCTGCACAAACGAAGCACTAAAAAAGTAGCCTACTTTGGTTTTGGATCCAGCTCAGCACCAGCAAAGAAAGAAAAACTTAGCGCTTTGTTTTGAAGCGGCGGGCTGGGATGACGTCATCGTCTGAAATTAAAATTCATAATATCTCCGAAACCAAAGCAGCACAAATGACAATTTTAACGGCACAAACCTGCACAAACGAAGCACTAAAGAAGTAGCCTACTTTGGTTTTAGATCCAGCTCAGCACCAGCAAAGAAAGAAAAACTTAGCGCTTTGTTTTGAAGTGGCGGGCTGGGATGACGTCATCGGCTGAAAGTAAATTTCATAATATCTCCGAAACCAAAGTAGCACAAACGAAAATTTCAACGGCACAAACCTGCACAAACGGAGCACTAACGAACTAGCCCACTTTGGTTTGTTTTGGAGCGATATGGGGGGATGGTGACGTCATCGGCCAAAATTATAACTTTTAATTTCTCAAAAACGAAAGTTGCACAAACGAAAATTTCAACGGCACAAACCTGCACAAACGGAGCACTAACGAACTAGCCCACTTTGGTTTGTTTTGGAGCGATATGGGGGGATAGTGAACTCTAGATGACCTAAAAAATAATTTTTAATATCTCAGAAACCAAAACTGCACAAACAAAAATTTCAACGGCACAAACCTGCACAAACGGAGCACTAACCATTCAGACTATTTGCTGAATTTTTTGACGTGGGTGGGGTGTCAGCTTCACACAGCTTGCATCAGAGCAGACTTGTGCGTTCTTCAGACTGACCGCTTGCCCAGAATGCACCGCGGCCGCAGCTTGATTTGAGACAGCGCAAACAGAGCTCACAGCGGTAAGTTAAAAAATTTCCTTTTCTGCTGCTGTTGTTGTTCAAAAGTACGTTTTAAGATCGTTTGAGGCGAGAATATTATACTTTTAAGCTTCCCTATGTGGCCTGTTTACAGAGTTGGTGCGTAATTAAAAAAAAGTAGTGTGCATAGTACCGCTGGTTATGATTTATTTGTTTTGTGTTTATCTGACTGACGTGTGTTGCTTTATTAACTCAATACTTGCTGGAATAAATTGTAAATGTCTCCCTAGGACGGCAGCAGCATATAAAATAAATAAATAAATACATTCTATGAATGTTTTTCCTATCTAAGTGAGTTTCTTCTGAGTCAGGACACGAATAATTGAGAGGAGAAAGAGGGAAAGAAAATAATAGTAATAATAGTATATGAAAAAACAGAAATTTATTTTATACAAATGTTTTATCTTTGGAACAGAATGAAGGTGTAATATATTCAACAAATTATTAACAGTTACTAACATGGTTTAAAACAACAAAATAACTCATTAAGATCTTATACAAACAGACAATGCCTATAAACTTACAATTAAAAATAGTTGGAATGGAAATTAATTTACGCATTATTTTATGTATTTTTCCAGGTGGTTAAAAATGAAATGAAGCAGCATGTGAACATGACTAGAACTGATCTACGTTAGGTCAGGTGTAGTCATGTTCACTTAAACATGCAGCCAGCTGGAGCAGCTCCCTGTCTTCTGGGTCAACCTCCTCATCCTCCTCTGGGTCGACCTCCTCATCCTCCACGTCCAGCTGGTCACCTGCTACTATACTAATATTGTGGAGGATGCAGCAGGCAGCGATTACTTTTGGGGCAAACGTCAGGCAGACCTCCAACGCCCTGAAGAAGATGGAACGCCACCGTGTCTTCAGACCACCAAAGGCACGCTCAATGATGTTAATCAGCCTTGGCGTGGTGCCTGTTGTAGCGTGCCTCCACTTGACCTGTACCAAATATAAAATTAACTTGTAATTTAGGTAATATGCTGATCTGTCTTAATCTTCTATCCAATTAATATAATCTATGTATCAATTGTGTGTCATTGCTGGCTCTATTTAAGGACAAGAAGGTAAGAGATCTTACTGGCAAGCTGTTTCCCTATAGGATGCACCACAGACCAGCCAGCAGAGGGTCACCAGCACCTCTATCTCCTGTGGCCATCCATGGACCTTCTGGATGGATAGTAGCTGAAGGAGGAGGATGATGGTGGCCCTGTTCAGCCTGAAGGCTGGTTTCAGGTCCCCTTCATTAAAAACTATTTGGAGGATCGGCACAGAGGTGTTTATCCTCACATATTTTGTTTCTGTTTCTTCCTGTAAATAAAAAATGCCAAATGTTAATTGTTTTTTGTCACGTTTTCTATGCATAAAACTATACCTGTTTAACATGCAGATTATTATTGTTGTTTTCAAATTGTTGTCAAATTTTTACGATACAAGGACAGATCAACTATTCTGCAGAGCACCAAGGCACTTAAGGGATCTAAGATTTTTATTAACGAAGACTTCACGGATGCAGTAAGGAAAAGGAGGGCGGAACTAATGCCGGACTTAAAAGCAGCACGTCAAAGAGGGGACATTGCTTACCTACGTTATGATAAGTTGATCACCCATCCACGTACTAGTACCCCTAAATTATCCAACAATGTATGACAGACAGCCAGACATAGCTGACGTTCACTTCTGAATGAGAAACATGCAACATATCACGGCCTATGAGGATATAGAGCTACCCGTATTCCAACACAGAAACTATCATCAGC
This sequence comes from Fundulus heteroclitus, assembly GCF_011125445.2. Classification (NCBI taxonomy): domain Eukaryota; kingdom Metazoa; phylum Chordata; class Actinopteri; order Cyprinodontiformes; family Fundulidae; genus Fundulus; species Fundulus heteroclitus. The sequence continues at coordinate 14,847,080 of NC_046364.1, read as the reverse complement.
AAGATATTGAAATTGACATTGATCCTGATAACAACTTCTATAATGTCAGCAATGATAGTTGTCACTATTACAGTGATGATCAGTTCAATAACAGCATTAAAATGGAACAAAAGCTGTCAATAATTCACTTTAATAGCAGAAGCCTCTATGCAAATTTTGACAGCATCAAACAATACCTCCAACAACTTTCACAGACATTCAATGTTATTGCCTTATCAGAAACTTGGCTCAATAGTGATAAGGGCATAGACTTTGAAATCAATGGTTATGAAATGGTTTGTAAGAACAGAGAAAACAAAAATGGAGGAGGAGTAGCTTTATATGTTGATAAGAAGATTAATTATAAGTTGATTGAAACAATGTCAACTGTGATGGACAACATGTTTGAATGTGTGACTATAGAAATACTCATGGAAAAAAGGAAAAATGTCTTAGTGAGTTGCATTTATAGAGCCCCTGGATCAAACATTGAAGTATTCAACAACTGGATAGAAGAAAAATTTATAACAATTAATCAAAAAATAATATTTTTCTGTGGGGATTTCAATATTGACCTTCTCAATCCAAATAGACATAGAATGACTGAAGAATTTATTAACACCATGTTCAGTTTAAGCTTGTATCCTAAAATCACCAGGCCCAGTCGCATTACATCGCACTGCGCTACCTTAATTGATAATATTTTTACAAATGTGCTGGAAAATAATTTAACTAGTGGAATATTAATGAATGACATAACCGATCACTTACCAGTGTTCATAGTCTACGACTGTAAGTGCAAAACAGACAATCAAAAAATAGAGACTCATTACAAACGGGTTACGTCTGAAGAGACACTAAGAGCTCTAGAAGCCGAGTTGTTGGCCTATGATTGGAGATTAATATATAAAATGAATGATGTGAATTCAGCATATGATGAATTTTTAAAAATATTTAAAATATTATATAACAAGCACTGCCCAATCAAACAATATAACAGGAAAAGCAATCAAAAAAATGAACAGTGGATCACAAAAGGAATACAAAAGGCATGTAAAAAGAAAAACAAACTTTATAGAGGATTTCTAAAACATAGAACGTCTGAATCAGAAAACAAATATAAGAAATATAAAAATAAGTTAACTAATATTATAAAAACATGTAAAAAGGACTATTATTATAAATTACTGGATAGGAATAAAAACAACATTAAGGAAACATGGAATATTTTAAATAGAGTCATTAGAAAAGTTAACAATAACAAATATCCAGACTATTTTATAGATAATGAACAGAATATAACTGATTTGAAAAGTGTCGTCAATAAATTTAATAGATTTTTTGTTAATATAGGACCTCAATTAGCAGAAAAAATACCGACTACAAAAACTGCAACTCAGCAATATCTAATTGAGAATAATCCCAGCTCCTTATATCTCAACCCTGTACTAGAAGAAGAAATCATAAACATTGTGAATAACTGTACAAATAAGACTTCCACTGACTGTGATGATCTGGACATGAAAACTATTAAAATAGTAATTAAAGGAATCTCTAAACCACTAACTTATATTTGCAATTTATCATTTCAAACAGGATCATTTCCCAACAAAATGAAAATAGCGAAGGTCAAACCAATGTATAAAACTGGCAACAAACACCTCTTCACTAACTACAGGCCTGTTTCTCTTCTCCCACAATTTTCTAAAATCCTGGAAAAACTCTTTAAGAAAAGACTGGAACAATTCATAGAAAAACATTCGCTACTTATCAGCAGTCAATATGGATTCAGAGCAAACCGGTCAACATCGCTGGCCGTAACTGACTTAATAGAAGAAATAACCAACGCAATAGATAGTAAGAAACTGGCAGTAGGGATATTTATAGATTTAAAGAAAGCTTTTGATACAATAAATCATGAAATCCTACTTAAAAAATTAGAACGCTATGGAATTAGGGGAGTAGTTTCTGACTGGATGAGGAGTTATTTAAAGAGCCGGAAACAATTTGTGAAATTGGGAGATGTGGAATCTGATTGGCAGGAGACTGTCTGTGGAGTACCACAAGGATCAGTATTGGGACCAATTTTATTTAATCTTTATATAAATGATATCAGTAAAGTGTCCAATGCATTAAAATTTATCTTATTCGCTGATGACACAAATATTCTAGCCTCAGGAGATAATTTAGAGCATCTTCTCTCAACAGTCACTTCAGAGATTAGTAAGTTAAAGATATGGTTTGACCATAACAAATTATCCCTAAATTTGGACAAGACGAAATTCATGGTCTTTGGGAACTGTTATAAAAATATTGAAATTCAAGTTCAAATAGAGGACGTAACTCTAGAAAGGGTTTTTGCTAATAAGTTCCTCGGTTTAATAATAGATGACAAAATCAGTTGGAAACCTCATATTCAACATTTACAGAGTAAACTCAGTAGAAGTATATCCATATTGGCCAGAGCTAGACATGTATTGAATGCTAAATCACTTCATACTCTATATAACTCTCTGATTTTACCATATTTATCATATTGCTGTGAAGTGTGGGGAGTTAATTACAAGAGCTCTTTACATCCGGTAACCGTCCTACAGAAACGAGCCATTAGAATCATCCATAATGTCGGTTATTATGAGCATACAAACCCGCTCTTCATAATATCCAGAATTCTCAAATTTGACGACCTTGTAGAATTTAAAATGGCTCAATTTATGTTCAAGGTATCAAAGAAGTTGTTACCTGAGCACATACAGAGCACGTTTTCTGAAAGAGAAGGGGGGTATAACTTAAGGGGTCACTCAATCTTCAAGATCCGCAATTTTAGAACAACAAGGAAAAGCTTCTGTATTTCAATTAAAGGTGTAAAGTTGTGGAATAAGTTACAGGAAGATTTAAAACAAAGCAATAGTTTAACACAATTTAAAAGAAGGTACAAAGAGGTAATTTTCAATAGATACACACATGGGGACAGAAAGCAATAAGGTGTGTATTGAAGATAATAACTTGGTGTAAGGGTTTAGAAAGATAAACCAGCATAAAATGGGAAAATGTATAGGTAAATATTAGTAACTGTTACTTCAAACTGCCACTTTGATTTTGATTTTTTTTTTTTTTTTTTTTAATGACAGTAGGACTCTAAGTCTCAAGTGTTTAGGGGTAGGAGTTTATAAGTTCTCACTTCTTCCTACCCCGTTTTGAGCATGATATGTTAACTGAAACAAAAATCTGTATTTTCTCTTCTTTCTTATGCACTTCTTGTTACTGTGCACTATTTTATTTTTATATTAGTATCATGTTCGAATAAAAAAAAAAAAAAAAAAAAAAAAAAAAAAAAAAATTATAGTTCTCAAGAAAGAAAAGATAAAATGTATAGTGTTGTAAAACGAGTCAAGTATAGTAAATGTAACAAATGGCTTCCCTTCTCTGGTATTTTTACCATTTCACTGAAAAAATGGGCTGAACTAACTAAACATAATTTATAGATTAATCACTGTAAAGGTGGACAGACATAAAAATGTTTTTTTTTTTCCTTCCTTAATGATCAATGCTGTGAAGGTCAGGAGGTGCAATAAAGTAGCTTAACCCTACTGTTATTAATGTTAAAACTGGGTCTTCATTTTTATTAATATAGGAAAAATAGTCACAATCTCAACCTGATCACGTTTTTAATATCATCATCAATGTTTTTTTTTTTAAGATAAAAGTAGGAAATAGGCTGTCAATCTTAAAATGCCTACCAGTTGGCAATGCTGCATCAATTTTCTCCTTGCTCGGATTTTCCTCCTCAACTGCATCACCTCCTCTTCAGCCTGCTGGTAAAGCTGACCAACGACCAGAGCAACAGCAATATTGCTCGTATTGCTCATTTTGCTTCTACAAAGTGCTTATTTTTTTTAAAGAAGATTCAATCGCCTCTACAACTACAACAATTACAACTCCCAAAGAAATTCCCGCTATTGCTGGTTTTATACCCACAGTTCTGTAATTATTTTAAATATTTTTTATACTTTTTAGAAATTAATTTAAATAAAAAACGTTTTCAATAAAATATGATGGTGTAGTGTATAAATAATTTTGAACGTTAAAGGAATGCTCAAGCGCTGTGGGTGTGATGACGTCACGAGTATACTTCTGTTCCAATGCACAATACGTGCTGCGTGCTCGCGTTCTCGTCAAGTCCGATCTTCCTGTGTTCTTACCGAGAACAGACTTGACGAGAACGCGAGTCCGGACTCGCGTTCTCGTGAATTGAGAAACGGCCTAAGAGTAGACTCGTCATTGGGCGGGTTCTGCCTATGCTGCGATGCGTCAGAGCGTCCGCCATCTTAAATGTGGCAAATCTGCAGTTACTCAGTCACTTAAACAGTATCAGAGGGACTTTAATCTCTGAATATACTTTGTATTCGTAGTATTTTTTTTTGTAATATTACTAATTTATTTTCGGATCCCTTTAGCTTCATTCTCCTGAATTTATTCTCCTAAAAAATAAAATATTTAAAATAATCTGGAAATGTTCCCTCTTAATTCTCATAATATGACGTTTTTCTCATAACATTATCACTTTTGTGTTTGTTTGTTTATTTTTACTTTATTGACCTAGGACTTTTTTTTCCTCATATTATTAATTTAACCTCTTTAACACTCACCCAAAAAGTCTGTTCCTAAAGGTTCACATGTGAAACGGTTTTTATGAAATAATGAAGACCACAATGTTTAGATTTACTAAATTGATTCTTATATTCATAACACATACACACACTATATATATATATATATATATATATATATATATATATATATATATATATATATATATATATATATATATATATACGTGTGTGTGTGTGTGTGTGTGTATTTATTGCAGCACAGGAATGAGGCATCTTCTCTGATCCACGTTCACAATAACAGAACTCAACTTTTTTCTGCCACATACAATATGGCGGTGACGTTGACGTGCGAACCTGCGCCCTATGACGCGTCTACGTATATGATGTCTGTGTTCTCAGCATTGGAACAGTGCTCGGGCTGAGGCTGATGACGTATCACGAGCACACGAGCACACGAGAACGCTCAAAAACGCATATTTTTTTTTTTTTTTTTTTTTTTTTTTAGTTTTTTTTTTTTTTTTTTTTATTTAAGTAAATCCAAAATACAATTTTCAAAATATCAGATAAGTACAATTAAACATATGACAGCCATAACAGATTTTTTTTTGAAAGACAAAAAAATAAAATAAACTTAAACAGTCTCATTAAAGTTAAATCAAAAGTAAAAAGAAAATAAAACATATAACACAGGGGTTTAGCTAAAGTATACTGTTATCAAATCTGAAAACTTTAAGGCTTTGTTACTTTCCAGTAATTTGATTGAAGCATACAAATTCTTTACATCATTTTGGAATGCTTGAAAATTTGGAGAAATTTTAAAAAATTTGCATTTGTGAATAAAGAATTTTCCAATAATGAATATAGTATTACACAGAAATTCTACCCTTTTATCTTGAAAAGTAATGCCAAATTTAACTCCTTTATATTCAAAATTAGGAATCACATTTTTTGTTGATAACCAATCATGAATCTTGTCCCACAAAGACTTAACCACACAACAACTGTAAAAAAGATGTTCTTGTGTTTCCAAATCTTTCTGACAAAAATTACATACATCAACATCAAATTTAAATCTTAAGTTTAGGAACTCTGCACAGGGATAAATATTATTTATAGTTTTAAAATGAACTTCTTTCATCTTGGGTAACACAGGAAATGAGAAAAATCTGGTTCTAATCTTAATCACATCCATCTCTGAAAATTCGTTTAAAGATAAATTCTTTTTAACTGGGAGAGGGAAAATTTCGTTGTTTATATGTTCTCTCATCATTTTGTTACTGCATTTGAGATCTGTGAAATCGTATTTACCTATAAGAAGAGAGGGAAAGATCGGAGTTACATCAGAATATTGAATCATTCCTTTGACCAAGTTTATCATGGTTGCTGGAATTGCCTTGATCACAGATAGAAACTGTCTCTGTGGGCAATCTAAATGATATTTTCTTTTAAATTCTGTGTAATCTAGAATATTACCTCTTGTATCCATTAGATGTACTATGGCCCAAATTCCTTTTTCATCCCAGTCCTTGTAGTATAGAGATTTTCTCTTATATAGGATATATTAGTTGTTCCAAATAATCATATTATGTGGTGTAAAGTTGTGCTTGTATAGCATTTTCCAATACTTAAGAACTTGTGTGTGGTAGTCTGATAATTTAATTGGTAATTTTGCAGGATCAAAGTCACATTTTAAGAGAAATTTTATTCCACCAATTTTTTTAAATAGTTGTGATGGGAAACTAAACCATAAACTTTTTTCATTCTTAATAAAAGTCTGCAGCCATTTTAATTTTATTACGGCATTCATTACTTCAAAATCAATAATGTTTAATCCTCCTTTTTCAACAGATTTTACTATGTCGTTCTTTCTGATCAGATGTTGTTTATTATTCCAAATGAAATTGTAATGAATTTGATTAATTTTTTTTATTGTAGAATTTGATATATTTAAGGAATATGCCGGATAAACTAATCTGGCTATTCCTTCCATTTTTGTCAACAATATTCTACCAAAAATTGAAATGTTCCTTTGGAGCCAGCTGTTAAATATTTGTTGATTTTTTTGTAGGATGGGTTGAATATTTATTTTTTCATTTTCAGTGTGGTCCTTGTTAATCATTAAACCTAAATATTTTACTTCATTTTTTGCTTTGATATTATGAATTAAAGTGGATTGATTATTTTGAATAGTTAAAATTTCACATTTTTCCATGTTAAGCTTTAAGCCTGAAGCTTTTGAGAAGAACCAAACTGCTTCTAAAGCCTCAGGTATTTGGTCAGCATTTTTTAAAAACAATGCTGTATCATCTGCTAACTGTGTGATAACAATTTTTGTACCGAGGAAATTTAGTGGACTTATCTTGCTGTTATTTTTAATGTATAATGCTAATAATTCTGTTCCTATTATGAAAAGTAGAGGGCTAATCGGGTCTCCTTGTCGTATACCTCTTTTTACATCAAATCTCTTTGTAGTTCCTGACTGAAGTAGAACCGAGCTTGTTATATCTTTATATAATGTAGAAACAATGTTTATAAATTTTTTCCCAAAGCCAAATTGTTGTAACGACTGTAAAATGAAAGGGTGTTCTATTTTATCAAAGGCTTTAAGGAAATCTAAGAACAAAATGATACCTTCATCTTCTATAAAATGTTTGTAATCCATCAGATCCAAAACTAGGCGGATGTTATTGTGTATTAATCGACCTTGTAGGAAGCCAGATTGATTTTCACTGATGATTGTGTTTATTCCACTTTTAAGTCTATTAGCCAGGACATGTGTAAGAATCTTATAATCTATATTTAATAAAGTAATTGGTCTTAGGTTTTCAATAATTGTTTTGTCTTTGTTTGGTTTAGGTATTAATATAATCAAGCCTTGCTTCATTGTAGTTAATAATGTGTTGTTTTGTATGCATTCATTCAGTACTTCATACAGTAATTCTCTTATATCCAACCAGAAGAACTGATAAAAATTTGTAGTTAAACCATCTTGTCCTGGTGATTTACCCAAAGCCATTTTCTTTACCGCTGCATCTAGTTCCTCTATTTTTAAATCAGTATCACAAGTCTTTTTAAAATCCAAATCTATCTGTTTAATAAATGGTTTGACTGTTTTAAAGAAGTTGTCAGAATGAGTAACTGAAAATTCTGAAGAGTATAGATTCTGATAGTATGTGAATATTTCGTAAGATATTTCTTTTGATGTTGTTACAAATCTATTTCCAATATTTAGAGACGTAATTATATTTTTCTTTTGTCGGGTTTTTTCTAATCTACTAAAATATGAACTATTTTTTTCTCCTTCTTCAATCCATTTGGCTTTTGATCGAATAAATGCACCACGTGCTCTGTTTTGATAGAATTCATCCAATTTTGATTGTAATTCGATATATTTCTTTTTTTCCGCTTCTGTTGACAAGGAGTTTTTGCAGCAGTTATTAATATCTTGGCTCAATTTTCTTTCCTGTTCTTTTTGTTTCTTACTTTTTTCTTTACCATAATTAATAGAATACTCTCTCAGTTTGTATTTAAAAAATTCCCATTTATTTCCTTTGCTGGTAATTTCTCTATTTGTTTTAACATCAGATAAAATCTTTTTAACCATATTACAGTACTGATCATCTTTTAATAAATTTGCATTAAATTTCCAATATTTTTGTCTGCATGTAATATCTTTTTTAGACACTAGAGTGATACTGACAACTGAATGGTCAGTTGCTGGGGCAGCAGAAATACTAGTCTGTGAGGTATAGTTTAAAATTTCCTGAGTTACTAACCAGAAATCAATTCTTGACATACAAGAGCCATTAGGCTTAAACCATGAAAACTGTTTTAGCGTGGGGTTAAACTGTCTCCAAATATCAATAAGAGAATTGTTTTTGCAAAATTTTGTAATTGTTTGATTAAATTTGTGGTCGAGATATTTTGTTCAAGAACGCATATTGAGAAACGGCCACAGCTTCTCTCTCTTCTTCTTCTTCTTCTTCTTCTTCTTCTTCTTCTCTTCTTCGTCTTCTTGAGTTTATTGGCGGTGAACAAACATCTTTTCAGTGTGCATTACTGCCACCAACTGGTGAGGAGTGTTCATCAGCCAACATTGATGACAGCCTGCATGAGGTAAAGGGCTCTGCCACATAATTATTTTCAACAGCTGAGCCGCATCAGAGGGATCAAAGAGCCGCATGCGGCTCCGGAGCCGCAGGTTGCCGACCCCTGATCTAGGCCGTGGGCTTTTTAAAGGGGGAACCGGAGCACCCGGAGAAAACCCGTGTTTTAGAGAGGCCCAGACAACTAGGAACCTTTAATGGTTTCTGTAGTCCTAATATCTAGGCCGTGGGCTTTTTAAAGGGGGAACCGGAGCACCCGGAGAAAACCCGTGTTTTAGAGAGGCCCACACAACTAGGAACCTTTAATGGTTTCTGTAGTCCTAATATCTAGGCCGTGGGCTTTTTAAAGGGGGAACCGGAGCACCCGGAGAAAACCCGTGTTTTAGAGAGGCCCACACAACTAGGAACCTTTAATGGTTTCTGTAGTCCTAATATCTAGGCCGTGGGCTTTTTAAAGGGGGAACCAGAGCACCCGGAGAAAACCCGTGTTTTAGAGAGGCCCACACAACTAGGAACCTTTAATGGTTTCTGTAGTCCTAATATCTAGGCCGTGGGCTTTTTAAAGGGGGAACCGGAGCACCCGGAGAAAACCCGTGTTTTAGAGAGGCCCAGACAACTAGGAACCTTTAATGGTTTCTGTAGTCCTAATATCTAGGCCGTGGGCTTTTTAAAGGGGGAACCGGAGCACCCGGAGAAAACCCGTGTTTTAGAGAGGCCCACACAACTAGGAACCTTTAATGGTTTCTGTAGTCCTAATATCTAGGCCGTGGGCTTTTTATAGGGGGAGCCGGAGCACCCAGGGAAAACCGGATGGCCATCAATAGGTGGGATTTTTAAGATTGTTGTTTACTGCCAGTGTTGTCCCTCAATACAGACCTCTTAGGTTTGCTCAGTTCGAAGGCCGTATGAGGGTTTTCTTACAGGGCCATCAAGCTGGGAGTTTTAAAGGTGTCTTTTTACTGGCAGTACTGTTTCCATCCAATACAATCCTATTACGTTTAGGGGGTTCAGGGGATTCAGGGGATGGTGGGGGTCTTTTGGCTAAATTGTGCCTTCTCTGTGACAAAGTGCAAGGTTCAATAGGTGGGAGTTTTAAAGGTGTCTTTTTACTGGCAGTGCTGTTTCCATCCAATACAATCCTATTACGTTTAGGGGGTTCAGGGGATTCAGGGGATGGTGGGGGTCTTTTGGCTGAATTGTGCCTTCTCTGTAACAAAGTGCAAGGTTGTGGAATTAGAGCGATGTCCTTTTCCCTGTAAATCATCTGTTTTTTCCTCTGCAGCTCGATGTTTTTCTGGTTTTCAATTTCATGCAACCTGTCCACTTCAAGTAAGTAGCGCCTCTCCTTGCGTTCAGCCTCACAGCGTTCCTTTGACAAAATCTTCATTCTCCTTACTGAACCTGTTGGCTTGCCCCTCTTTCCTTTCAGCCTCATCTTTTTCCATGTTTTTCTGCTGTAAGATTTGGTCCTGCGTGCTTACGTCAACTACAGTTTTATCATTCCTGCTGGGTTTCTGCTCCTTTGCGTGTGAACCAGGTCTGTCCGACTGCGGGTCACGTTTTTCTTTTCGAGAGTCCGTGTTGGAGTTAGCGTCACTCAACTCAGAAGTTTTTTCTCTACTCTTTGTAGAGTGCTCAGCTTTATACACCCTGTCGAATTCCACCAACGTTTGCATTTCTTTCCTTTCAAACTCATCCAATTTCCTCTTCTTCTCCTTTTTGTATTGAATCTGGTCTTGCCAATAGGCAGGCAGATCCTTTCTCATCAAAGCGTCTTTCTCCCGCTGTTGTTGGTCGAGAGTTTTTCTCTCATGCTCCTTCTCTGCCATGTCTTTAAGTAGTTTTTCCTGAATGAGAGCCTTGCTGGCAGCTTCTTTTTTCCTTAGTTCTAGCATTTGGTCATGCACAATTTTCCTGCATTTGTCATGAGACTTGACATTTTCAGGAGTGTACTTCTTGCTGTCGTGTTTCAGATTCCCTGACTTAGATTTACTGCCTTCCCTTTGCTTGCTACGACTCTGACATGTCTTCCTCTGTAAGATTTGGTCCTGCGTGCTTACGTCAACTACAGTTTTATCATTCCTGCTGGGTTTCTGCTCCTTTGCGTGTGAACCAGGTCTGTCCGACTGCGGGTCACGTTTTTCTTTTCGAGAGTCCGTGTTGGAGTTAGCGTCACTCAACTCAGAAGTTTTTTCTCTACTCTTTGTAGAGTGCTCAGCTTTATACACCCTGTCGAATTCCACCAACGTTTGCATTTCTTTCCTTTCAAACTCATCCAATTTCCTCTTCTTCTCCTTTTTGTATTGAATCTGGTCTTGCCAATAGGCAGGCAGATCCTTTCTCATCAAAGCGTCTTTCTCCCGCTGTTGTTGGTCGAGAGTTTTTCTCTCATGCTCCTTCTCTGCCATGTCTTTAAGTAGTTTTTCCTGAATGAGAGCCTTGCTGGCAGCTTCTTTTTTCCTTAGTTCTAGCATTTGGTCATGCACAATTTTCCTGCATTTGTCATGAGACTTGACATTTTCAGGAGTGTACTTCTTGCTGTCGTGTTCCAGATTCCCTGACTTAGATTTACTGCCTTCCCTTTGCTTGCTACGACTCTGACATGTCTTCCTCTGTAAGATTTGGTCCTGCGTGCTGACACCTTGCCATGTTTTCCCCTGTGTTACGCTTAGGTCGTAGTCTCCTCCTTGACTTGTTCTCCCCTGCAATTTGGTTGAAGAGTCCATTTCTGTCTTGTGTTTTTTGTCCAACTCAAAGGATGCTGTCACGCTGTGAAGTTCCACACTGAAAGTGTTGTGAAGTTCCACACTGAAAGTGTTGTGAAGTTCCACACTGAATGTGATGTGAAGTTCCACACTGAGTGTGATGTCAGATTCTAGAGTTTTATAAAGGGTGTGATGTCACAACCTGCTTGACTAAGGAGTAACTGCAGAGCTGTGTGGGCGGTCCTTCTGAGCAGTGTTGCCAACTCAGCGACTTTGTCGCTATATTTAGCGACTTTTCAGACCCCTCCAGCGACTCTTTTTCGAAAAAGCGACTATCGACAAATCTAGTGACTTTTGGAGACTCTTACGTGAAAGCACGTATCGTTTATACTCTTGTCCTCCAGCGGCAGCTGCTGCCGTGGGGCGCCTCCCCCGTTCTGCCCCTCCCGCAGGAGTCCCTCTCAGCGCTGCAGTCAGAGCCACAGCATGTTTACCCTCAGCGTCCAGATTGCAAATAAAGCGCACATGCGCCGGGATTGACGGCGCAGGTTGATAATAAATAACTGAATGTTAAATATTTTATCTTAAATAAATATCGGCATTTGATTCACACAGCCACGTGTTCATGTTTCACCGTGATTTGTAGGCTCCTAGTGGACCACAAGAGAAAAAAGAAAATGTTGAAAAAAAGTTGAAAAGAAAAAAATTGTAAGTCCGCCATAGTTTCTCTTTATGGTTCATTTTGCCGGTCTCAAACCCGGGTAAAGGAGGAGGGTTAGTATTGTAATAAAATAAACACTAATAAAAAAAAATAATAATAATAATAAACATTAATGGACAGAAAAAAAGTAGCTCTATATATATTGAGTGTTTTTACTCACTTTTTGTCTCTCTCTAACGACGTTATTTCTCACACAGCGTCAATAATATGCACATCACATCATGTGGCAGATTATGCAAATTAGGTGATGACGTCATTCAGCGACTTCTAGCGACTTTTAGACCTGCCAATAGCTACTTTCCTTACTGAGGAGTTGGCAACACTGCAATCAAGGCAAGATACTTTCCCTAGTTTCTACGCTTCCGTTGAAGTCTATACCACGACGAAAACATGGTAAGAGTAGTTTTAAAGGTTTAAGGAGAGGTTTATCGGAATGTAAGCTTGTAGTGTCATTTCAGGGAAGATGAACCGGTTGTTTGTTGTCAAAAACGACAGTTTTAACTCCGCAGAAGCGTAGCGAAGAAGATTTTAGTTCACTTACTGATTTTTCTTGACCTCTCTAGGCACAAAAATACTTAGTCAGACTTTATTCAATAAATTATTGTCGTTCAGCTGCAGATTAACGACGCACATTTGAGCTCAATTATGTTGCACTGCTCCCGAGTAGAAAGAGAACCATAATTATATAACTTAAGTCATAGCTCTCAACTCTCACGCATTGACCGTGTGACACATGCATTTCACTAACTTCACACGCTCACACGCAACACAAGACATTTCACACGCAAACATGGCATTTTTCACGCATAAAAATCACAAAGCCCATCTGGGCTGCGGATGACAAAACTCCGCCTTCTGCTGAGCTGTTTCGGCTTCTTTCACAGCTTGTGGCCATCAGTAATTCCTGCTGCAGTTCTATGGAGATAATTTCTTGACAAAACGTTGTAAGCAAAAAAATGTGTTGCACACAAATAAAACTTGTTTTGCACACAAAAAGATATGTTTCACACACAAAAAATTGTTTTGCAAACTGTTCGCCAACCTTGCACTCAAAATATCATTTATAAGTTTTCCTCGGGTACAAAACGGTCTGTGCTCGTACAAAACTGCCTCTGCTCGCACAAAGCAGCCTCTGCTCGAGTACGAAACAATCCCACCACCGCTGCGGTAAATTTGTGCCAAAAGTCACGTGATGCATTAAGAGTTGTTGTTGTTGTTGTTCAGACTTCCCGACAGCAGGGGGCGCACCCGAAAGAAACTGAAATGCGCCGGTTTGGCTGAGGAAGAAAGACGTGACACCATAGCTCAGTGCAGCTAACAGCATCAGCACCCCACAGGTAAGTTTCAAAGCTTTCCCGGTGAAAAAGTAACAGCTCACTTTGCAGATAGAACATGTAAGATTTCAGTTAAAGGTACTGCTGTGTTACAGTAAGGGACCATGTTACGTTTTAGAGCAAATTACATGAAAGCTAGCCTTAGGTTGAACGCCATGCTAAAACAACTTTTGCTTTGTATGTAACCCCACTGGTTGGCTTCTCCCTTTACTTTGTTGTCAAATAAATAGTACCTGAGTGGATACCCAGATAAATGCATTGTTAACAGATTATAATGTGTTTTTATGTTGTTTTCAACTGACTGTCTGTTGTTCTTATTGGTGTAAACCTAAATTGGTGTTTGGATATAATAATTTATCCTAAAACTGTTAAACCAATGCATGTATGCTTATGTGCAAAACGGATTCTTAAGCAATTTAAAATAATTGCAACGAGTGGATATTGATTATTTGAAAATTGGTAAGGAAATTAATTAAAAATTGCGTTTTCTAACATAAATATGAATGTTACAAGTAAAGCATATAGCAGCAGATCTAGATTATATCTCACTACCTTTCTAACTCCTTAATTTCTTCAAAGTAAAAATGAGGTCATCTGTGCCCAATTGCAAATATGTGTTGTGCACTTAATAAAATTGGTTTGGCCATGGCAAAAACCACAGCTGGAATTGGCCACATGGGCAGATATTTTCTTAAAACGTTTGTTTTCTTCTTGGTAATTATTTTTTTTTCTTTAAGAGGAGTATTATCCTTTACATATCCATAACACATATCTGTTTTCCAGCATCCACTGATGAGGTGAAGGTCATCAAAGTTCTGGGCTGGATGGAAGGCTACCAGATCATCAACCTGCTTTGAGACACGCCGACTTCCATCACAAGACTACCAAGACTTGAACAATTCAAAATTTTATGTAATCTTTAAACATACGGCAGATGATTTGAGCTTGTTTAAAAATAACTTAATATGTAACCGTTTTAGTTCCCAGTATTAACTACTTTGATCACTAACTGTTGCAGCATGTCCTTCATAGCTCTTAGTGGAGCCGTTTAGGCTGGAAAAAAAGGCCAGGTTTGAGGTTCTAAATTTCCTGACAGTCTTACATGCAGAAATTGTTTTTCATAGTCCTGTTTTTGGCTTCATCCATTTCATCAGCCAGTTTGTTTTATACAGCCCGCTTTATGGTAATACATGGATTGTTTACTGGGAAAAACCTGGAGAATTAATGGAGTTCTTTCAGTCTTGATTTCAACAATAAAAGCAATCCTTGTGGAAAGGTGTATTCACTTTGATTGATATTGGTAAGAATTGGAAATGAAGACTTTATGAAAGGGTATGTTTATTATGCAATGTGGAAAATAAAGGACAAAAATTTTCCCACACTGTTTGCATCCTCAGGTTTATTAACAGCTCCATGTGCCCTTTTTTCCAATAACCTCAGCATTTTCAAAATTTTTATACAGTACCATACACATTTACCATCATAATCCCAGCAGTTCTACACTTTTATTCAGTGAATGCACTAACTTGGTTACATTTCCCTGGCTAGATTTTACTACTTAAAAACCTTTTGCAACAATGGTAACCACAATAAGATTAAACCCGTAAAGTGTTGGTCATACTGGAGAGTAGCAATATATATATATATATATATATATATATATATATATATATATATATATATATATATTCTGAGCCGTGCGATTCAGAATGTCCCAGTGCATCCATGGCTGCCCTCAGTGCTACCAAGTTGTTCAGGGCTCAACACATTGCCAGTTTCAGAAATAGTGACCCCACAGTGTGGGTCATCCAGCAGTCCACTGTTGTCCCAGTCAATATGAGGCAGGCAGAGTCCCTGCAAGAAAGATATATAGAGAATAAAAAAGAGGCCGTGATTCTGTTGCTACAACTTACTGAATATAATTAAATTTATGAAGCTAAGGATGGAAAAGCAAATGACTCCAAAATCCATTAATTATTTTGAAGGACCATAATAAACAGATTTCAAAGAAACCAGTTTCAGTGCCACCTCTCTGATGTACTCAATGTTTTGTTGTATTGGAGTGATCAGATAAATGATCAGATAAATTCATTTCTGGTTTGAAATATACGCATTAATGTGAGAAACTGTATAATAGCCAGCACAAAAAAATCCTTCTTACCTCTGTGATTTCTGGTTCTACCACAGCATGCTGGATGCTTCCCATCTTCCATAACTGACTGAGTGTTAGATTCCCCTCAGTTCTGAGTGAATGGTCATCTCAGCCACTGCTGATGGTGTGAAAACTTAGTTGTAGTCTTGGGACAAATAAATGGTGACAACAGAAGTTATCTAACATGTTTCACAGGTCAAGCGAATTGTTGTCCTCTCCTGAGTGCAGCACATTGTTGTGTATGTTAGTTCCTGCGCACCACACGTCTCCAAAGACGTTTAATTCTGAAAGGAGAGTAAAGATCAAATCATAGTCTAAATACATTATTTTTCAAAAGTCCGTTACACAGCATTTTTAGATCAGAGATAAAACTAAACAGGGCCTTTAACTAAAATCTTACATGATCTATCAGTGAGCTGTTACTTTTTCACCGGGAAAGTTTTGAAAGTTACCTGTGGGGTGCTGATGCTGTTAGCTGTGTTATCACGTCTCTCTTCCTCAGCCAAACCGGTGCGTTTCAGTTTTTTTGGGTGCGCCCCCTGCTGTCGGGAAGTCTGAACAACAACTCAATGCATCACGTGACTTTTGGCACAAATTTACCGCAGCGGTGGTGGGATTGTTTCGTACTCGAGCAGAGGCTGTTTTGTGCAAGCACAGACCGTTTTGTACTCGAGGAAAACTTATAAATTATATTTTGAGTGCAAGGTTGGCGAACAGTTTGCAAAACAATTTTTTGTGTGTGAGACATATCATTTTGTGTGCAAAACAGGTTTTATTTGTGTGCAACACATTTTTTTGCTTACAACGTTTTGGCAGGAAATTATCTCCATACTAAATGTCTTTTCTGGATCGGCAAACCATAGCATTTCTGATTTTAAAAAAAGAGAAATATTTGGAGAGAAACATCCTAAAGGGAAAGGTTGATTTTACAAATAGATTTTACTCTAAAATGTTAAAAAAAGCAACATTGTTAAATACACCGATCAGCTCAATGGGTGTTATCAGGGTTCCATTGTAAACAAATGAAGTATTTCAAACACAACCTCGAGTTACTGCATATTTGGCTTCTATTTTCTGCTTTACTCTTTATGTAGAAAAGCTTAGGTACTATAAACTTAATTTCTGTTATGTGTTAGATATAAAAAATAAATAAATTATTATTTCTATATTACAACATCTCCTCCTTTGAGTGTTTTGCAGGCACATCCCCGAGGGAGAGGACCCTCATTCAATGCGTTAGGGAGAGTCGATGGGTTTCCTTCCTGGAGAAATTATTCCTGCGACCCCATCAAGAGAAGTTAAGTCAAGTTTATTTGTTAGCATATTTTAGCAGCAAGGCGGTTCAAAGTGCTTTACATCATGAAAACATAAAAATATCAAGAACACATCATACCAATCACTGGTTGTGAGACCAGTAACAAACATTAAATTGTATCAAGTGAAAACATCAATACAAATCAAATATGTTGGTCAATAATTCTGTTATGGGTCGAAAGCAACTCTAAAGAGGTGGGGTTTCAGTCTTGATTTAAATTAACTCAGTATTTCAGCTGTTTTGCAGTTTTCTGGATATTTGTCCCAGATTTGAGGAGCATAGAAGCTGAATGCTGCTTCTCCGTGTTTGGTTCTGGTTCTGGATATCTGAGTAGTCTGGAGGGTTGATACAGCAACAGCAGATCTGTATTGTATTTTGGTGCTAAGCCATTCAGTGATTTATAAACTAACAAAAGTATTTTAAAGGCTATTCTCTGAGCTACAGTCAGCCACTGTAAGGACTTTAGAACTAAATAAAAGGAAGAAAATGGATTAGCCTAGACTGATTTTAACCTTTTCATCAGTGTGATTTATGACCCAGTCGTGGGGAAACACTTAATAAAAAAATTAATTGTAGCTTTTAACAAGCTACTAGAAGCTAGTAGATGAGCAACATACAAACAAAGGATGTTTAACAATTCAGCTGGCCTGGAGTGTTTTTCATAGATAATTTTTTATTTTTTAATAAAACATTTTTTTTGCAAAGAAGTTATTCATGGACCGGAAGTGGCCCACGGGCCATTTAAAATGTAATTTTTTGGTTACACTTAAAAGTTTATGATCATTAAACTATTATAAAGAAGGCAGAAGTAACTTCACTGGATATAGTTTTCAACCGGTGATTTAACTACTTAAAGGGAAGTAGAAAAAAAGTAATTGCCATCTAAACATTTTAACTGGTTGTGTGACAAAAGCAGTCTTTTACATTACTGTATATAAAATCTGGCCCCGTGTTCTTTGCAGAATCATTTTAATTCAGCCCCATTGGATTTATTTTGTGCATGAAAGGCCTGTTTAAGGTCATGCTACATCATCTCACTCAGATTTAAGTCCTGACTTTGACTAGGTCTCTCTAAAGCACAGGTGTCAAACTCAAGGCCCGCGGGCCGAATCCGGCCCATCAAGGTAAATTATCCGGCCCTCAAGAGCCAAAAAAAAAGGCACTTCATGTCATAAAGTAGAGGCATATATCCTTTTAAAGTGTATAAAGTGGCTAAAACTGTGCCTACTGTAAGTGTAACTCACCCCAATATCAACTTTTTTTGCAGATAAACCGTATAAATTGGGCCTAAGGTTGCTACTTTTATGTTACTGTGCATTTTTTATATTTCTATGTGAACTGGAATGAAATTATGAAATGAAAAGTATCGTCTATACACGTACAACCGGCCCTTTTAATGATTTCATGACGCCAAAGTGGCCCCATATAGAAATGAGTTTGGCACCCCTGCTCTAAAGCCTTGCTTCTATTTTTGAGCCATTCAGAGGTGTCCTTGCTGGTGTGCTGTGAAACATTGTCATGTTGCATAATAACCCAGGGGCACTTAAACTTAAGCCCACAAACTGATGGCTGGAGGTTCTCCTTCAGGATTTTCAGGTATAATTTCAAGTTCAATCAAATACAGCAAGTCTTGCCGGTACTGGAACAACAAAGTAGCCCCATACCATCAAACTACTACCATCACATTTGATAATTGATCTGATGTTCTTTTCTGAAGTGCTGTGCTAGTTCAATGCCAAAAATGACAGAATGTACACCCTCTCAAAACAAAAGTCACATTTGTGTCCTTAGTTCACACAACATGCGTTTTGGGGAAATTACTTCATGTTATTTTTCGTCAGCAGAGGTTTTGGCCAGGGAATCAGAGCTTGTTCCCAACAATAAAGTAAATCATCATTTGAATTATGCTTTTTGTATTTCCTGATGTTATCTTTGAAATAAAATGTGATGATCGTAAACGCCTAAGTGAGAGTAAAATATTTGACAGCAAAATAAATCTGGAGGGGCAAAAGACTTTTCACAGCACTGTACAATCGAGCCCTCATTAACAACGAGGTCCGGTAGTGCCACAGTTCAATTAATAACTCTATAGATAAATGTATTGGACACAGAGTTACGTTTTTTTTTAAAAGGTTTATTGTGAGGATGAGAAATGGCAGGTGAGGCAGGCAAGCAGAACCAGACTAGGCAGATGATTAATGGCTGAAAGCGCAGGCAGGCAGGCAGGGATGAGCAGGAGACCAGAAGATACAGGTAGTGACAGTGACAGGTAACAGGCTGATAAGTCCAAAGCAAAACAAACAAAAACCTAATTTATGACAGATAAATATGTGTATATGTGTTCATTTAAGTTAACTTCATTAATAAAAGTAAATGAATGTATTAGTGATTATATAAACATTTTGATATTTTTCAAACACACACACTAAATGATAAAAGGTGTAAAACAAATGATTAAAAATTTAATTTGTCATCAGTTAAAAGTACACATTCTTATTTCAGTATTAATTCAAATGGTACGTTGTCCTGTGCGGCGTGTGCGGCATCGTATAAATGCAGCTGTGCAGATTAACCAATCAGATGTTAGGGTCTAAAATGATGATCCACTAAACTACTGCTTGTCGGATATGCTTTGATGTCCAGCTCTAATTGGCTAGACGATGACTGCGATTGCATCACAGGAGACATGAGTGAACTAAATACATGCTGAAGGTCTCAGAGGTGGGTAGAGTAGCCAGAAATTGTATTCAAGTAAGAGTAGCACTGCTTCAACATATTTTTACTCAAGTAAAAGTAAAAAGTAGTGAGCCAAGAAGTTACTCAAGAAAGAGTAAAAATGTATTCAGTAAGAAGGCCACTAAGTACAGAGTAACTAACCATAACAGCTGATGATTTTATATTAAAAAAGTATGTAACATACAGACAAAAAAATAACGTTATGTGCAAATTCTGGCATTTTAAAGTAAAAAATTAAAAATATAAAAAAAAAATACCATAATTGCAAAATAACAAATTCAGGCAGAAGAAACTTTTCTAAACCATTTTTACAACATTAAACTTGAAAGCAATACTTACAGCAGTTAATGTATATGCAGTATGTTAGAACAGTGCAAAGGTCTTCCAATGACAATATCTACCGTTTACCGCATGTTCATTTGACCTCCAAATGGTTCATTGAGCTCAGCAGATAGAAGATAACACTAAAATAACAAAGCTTGTGTACAAATAAGAAGTCTCACTTTAACATAAACTCTAGATTTTTGTCTCTCTGGTGCATTTTTGGTTAAAACAAGGATACTCTTTATTCATGAAGTTACTTACAGTAGGTGAGTAACTTTTTTTCAAGTAATAGTTACGATACTTGAGTAATAATATGAGTCAAGTAAAAGTAAAAAGTACAGTGCAGTAAAACTACTCCTAAAAGTACACGTTGCTCAAAAATTACTCAATGAAACGTAACTGAGTAAAAGTAACTAGTTACCACCCACCTCTGCAGGGTCTTAACATGCAAGACTATTAAGTCTCTTAATTCGGATATGTTTCATCATGACATTTTCTATATAACTCAGCATATGACTAAAACATTAACATTTTCATTCATTTACTTAATGTATTGATGTCAGTTTTATTGTAACCATGACATCTATAAATATATATTTGACAAGTGATGGATTTGTTGGGCCGTGGCTCTCCTGGGCCCCTGGGTGCAGCTCGGGCTCATTGTCATGCTGCTCACATCCATGCGGCAGCATCAGAGGCCGGCCCGGGGTCTGGCGCCCCCTGTCGGCGCAGTCTGACAGCTCAAGAACACAATGTACAGAATGGATGTACAGGCACTTGCCTGGTCCGCCTGACTCACGCAGCGTCACTCACAAGCGCTGCCACTCCGCATCAGCAACTTTTACCGAGACAGCCGGCTTCCTGGACGCCGATCCGGACGGCGGACCCTGAGTTTGGAGCGAGTTTAGTCGCCTGGATGCTACACTGCTAGCGAGGTGCTTTTAGCAAGCCTGGGTAGCCTCTGCAGAGGTCAGACGGGCGCAGCCAGGCAGGGAAGATGGGCGGCTGCGTGGAAACGTAGCCCAATTTAACTGTTGCGTTCATCCACTTTTTTTGACGGGAGGGGAGACGCAATGCTGCGGCTGTAGGAGGCGCGCCGCTCCGGGAAACACTTGGTTTGCGCACTTTGTCCCGTGAGGATGAGGAGCCGCAGTAACTCAGGAGTGAGGCTGGACGGATATGCCAGGCTGGTCCAGGAGACCATCCTGTGTCATCAGGTGGGTCCAGACACACAGAGCCGTCCAGGGGAGGGCACCCCCGCCGCAGGCCTGGGGAATCGACACTCTTTACTAAAGCAAGACAAAGTTACTGCAGCGGCATCCAGCCTCTGTTCATCTGTGAATCTCCCACTGTTTCTGTAGAGCTGCACAGTCCATTTAGTTACAGACTTGTTATTGTTGGCTCACCACGTTACATTACCTTGTAGATACATGCTTGTAACAGTAATGACACATTTTGCAAGAGGGGTAATTAATAGCAAATTGCAACTTTTTATGATAGGAATTGCTATACATAAAGTCTGGCCTATTCTTTTTATATCAATTTAGGGTCTGCTCTGGCCTATTTCTGTTAAGCATTTTTACAGATTTGTATGACAATTGGATTTCTGTTGAACTTATTTTCACACACACCCAAAAAAAGAAAGAGAGAAAATAAGAGGGTAATGCACTAGAAATGCACCAGGATTTTATTTCTCTGGATCGTCTCTGACCAGTCACTGGCAGGTCAAAAACACAGGAGTCTGAAATACTCTGTTCTCTCATCATTATATGGATCCCTATAAGGCATAACTCAATAAATCAGAAATAAGTCTATATCATCATGTTGAGGAACCTTTTGGAGTTAAAATAAAATCAGATCAAGGTTTGTGACGCATGCATTTCGAAATAAAAAGCTTCAAAGTAGCGCATGTTTTCCTCTTGTTTATGATTTGGGACTGGTAAAATTACAACCACCTTAAGAAAGAAATAATAGTGAAACAATGGATTGGTGCATTTCTATGATACGTTTTTAGTTTTAACAGCGTGGGACATGTCTGAATGTAAATGCAGTTAATCAACCACATTTGTAAAACACAAACGTTCAGCTTTAAAATGTGGCAGAGTAAAGCAACAACAACTCAAACCAGATCAACAAAATCACAACACCTTTGAGGTAAACACAATTAATTGTAGCCAATGTTTGCAGGTCATGTATATTCCAGCTTCATGCCGGCACGTGTCGACGCTTTTAAACGGTTTCTTGTTTGTGCCTTTGTAATCAAATATCCCCCCCTGCTCCCCGCAGGGATATTGCTGATATTTAGATGTTTTGCAGCCCGCGGAGGCTAAAGTTCAACCCCAGCAGCTGCACAGAGAAATAAACAGCGTCGGAGCAAAGTTCAGTTCCTGGAATCAGCTGAGTCCTGGGAAGCGACCCGCCTTCACCGAACAGCTCTTGAGTTCCCACTGACGGCGTCAAAAAGCGTGACCCCTGAGGGTCCACGGCTGACAGAAAGCAGACTCCACTTTCCCCGCGCCGGACGCACTCATGCGGTGCACGACAATGTGTCAGTCCAAAGACAGGTTGTTCTGAACGAGCATGCTGTTGCAGCGTGATCGAGGTTAAAGCCACATTCACGCTCTCTGAGAGACCCCTGAACCGCTTTATCTCCGTTAGTCTCTCACTGATAATCACTTATTCCGTCCGTTAAAGCCGATGAAAGACTAGCTGAAATTATTGAGAATATTTCAGTGTACTTGTGCAGAAAGTGGCTGATAAGACGCAGATCAACGGGTCAATGCGAGCAAATCGTTTATTCTATTTTCTAAATTGATTGTATCAGGTCTGAGGGTGTGCTGTTGCACATCAGTCCCTCTATGTTTGGTTTGAAGTAAAAAAAAAAAAGTAAAAGCCTTGCTGCTGAACTTTTAGAAGACTTTATCTCTGAGGCAAAAGTCAAGATTGTGACATTTGCAACCAGCAGACTGATCGATGTCTGATTTAATCACAAGAAAACAGCAACAACAAGAAAGCAACAAACAATTTGCACACGGAGACGAGGGTCACGAGGGCCGACCTGTCATGCTAAGCCTGAGCTGCCGGTGTTTGCTGCAGGAGTTCATGTTGACTGTAGCGACGACTTAAGGAGCTAGAGATGATGCCTTCTTCGTCGGAAGTGTTTACAGTGCTGACTCGGCTCTGTTGTTGGTGTCTTGTCGTGTTTACATGTAATCGCTTTGTGCGTCTGTTTGTGTGGGAGCATTTTGGTGCTGCTCTGAGCTCCTTTCTGCCTGGAAACGTGTAGAAGAAGAAAAATCAGGACTTGTGTCTCTGGCATGAGGGAAAAGTAAAGATTAAAGTATTTTACAGATCCATCCATCCATCCATCCATCCATCCATCCATCCATCCATCCACCTACCCATCATTGGCCATCTGTCCTTCCTTGCTTCCTTTCATCCATCCATCCATCCATCCATCCATCCATCCATCCATCCATCCATCCATCCATCCATCCATCCATCCATCCATCATTGGCCATCTGTCCTTCCTTGCTTCCTTGCTTCCATCCATCCATCCATCCATCCATCCATCCATCCATCCATCCATCATTGGCCATCTGTCCTTCCTTGCTTCCATCCATCCATCCATCCATCCATCCATCCATCCATCCATCCATCCATCATTGGCCATCTGTCCTTCCTTGCTTCAATCCATCCATCCATCCATCCATCCATCCATCCATCCATCCATCCATCCATCCATCCATTCATTGGTCCATCCATGCATCCATCCATCCATCCATTGGTCCATCCATGCATCAGCACGTAGGTCCGTCGAAGATTCCTTCCTTCCTTCCTTCCTTCCTTCCTTCCTTCCTTCCTTCCTTCCTTCCTTCCTTCCTTCCTTCCTTCCTTCCTTCCTTCCTTCCTTCCTTCCATCCATCCATCCATCCATCCATCCATCATTGGCCATCTGTCTATCCTTGCTTCCTTGCTTCCATCCATCCATCCATCCATCCATCCATCCATCCATCCATCCATCCATCCATCCATCCATCCATCCATCCATCCATCCATCATTGGCCATCTGTCCTTCCTTGCTTCAATCCATCCATCCATCCATCCATCCATCCATCCATCCATCCATCCATCCATTGGTCCATCCATGCATCAGCACGTAGGTCCGTCGAAGATTCCTTCCTTCCTTCCTTCCTTCCTTCCTTCCTTCCTTCCTTCCTTCCTTCCTTCCTTCCTTCCTTCCTTCCTTCCTTCCTTCCTTCCTTCGTCATTTATAGCCCGGCTTCCACAAACTTATCTACCATAAAATATTTTTAAGTGAACGTTTGTGTTTCATTGGTTGAAAAGGTGTGAGGATTTAGAGTGTCATAGAGTATGGAATCTTGACTTAAAGATGTGTTGGAAATATACATATAAACAAATAAACAAACAAACAGTATCATCAGAAATGTAAACAGCTGTAACAGTTTGGGTTATCCTGGAGGTGGACATACCAAGGGTGTGTATGCTTGCTCTAAACGAGACATTTCCTTCCTCAGAACCCAGTGACAGGACTTCTACCCGCCAGTATTCAGAAGAAGGATGCCTGGGTGAGGGATAACGTGTACAGCGTCCTGGCTGTGTGGGGGCTGGGCATGGCTTATCGCAAGAACGCCGACCGCGATGAAGACAAGGCCAAGGCCTACGAGCTGGAGCAGGTACACGAAAAGAAGAGCTGACATGTGCAGCTGTGCCTGTTTGTCTTGCTTTTTTATCCGGAGGACTAGTTTCTAAAACGGCCAATGCTAGAAAAACCTTGTGTTTCACATTTTCATTTCGACCAAGTTAATAATGAAATAATAAATTAACATAATATGATGAATAAATAAGCAAGTGGCCATTAAATAACCGGGGTATGAAAGTTTCAAATATGAGAAAGAAACATTTCCTGAATCACCCTCTGCTTTTTGCCTCAATACTCGACTCCCCTGTTGTGCATGAAACAAGAGTTTTACGCTCATTTCTTCTCTCTTTCTCAAATCTTTAACTCCTAAATAAATTTTAAAAAGTTCTGTATTTCCGTTCCGGTTGC
This sequence comes from Fundulus heteroclitus, assembly GCF_011125445.2. Classification (NCBI taxonomy): domain Eukaryota; kingdom Metazoa; phylum Chordata; class Actinopteri; order Cyprinodontiformes; family Fundulidae; genus Fundulus; species Fundulus heteroclitus. The sequence goes on along the minus strand of NC_046364.1, from coordinate 14,822,024 downwards.
ATTTGTTTAAAATGTTTCTTGTTGTTTGGCAGAGTGTGGTGAAACTGATGCAGGGTCTTCTGCAGTGCATGATGAGACAGGTAAGACACTTTCTCTTCATCACAGCGTGGTGGAGAAAACTCGTTAGTTGGCCGTTCTGGTGCGGTTTTAAGTTGCTCGGTGTAAACCTCACATTCATGTTCCTCCACACTGTCTTCCTCTCTGGAAATGCTAAACCCTTGTGATGAACCCTTTCTGTCTCCATTTATTTCATTCTAAAGTTATTAGACGAGGTTAATCATTCCAGAGACAGCTAAAGATTCTTACGGCGATGCTTCTCTTGCTCCCTCGCCGCCTGCTGGTCTTTGTTTCCTGGGAATATGTCCGACGTTTGGTCAGAAATGAGAGATACAAATGCGGATGGTTGTTTTAAGTTATGCATGTTTTTGTTGGTTTGTGCATTTATTCTAAAATAAAAACAAATTAAAATTATTCAGAAACTTTAAGGACACGCTTTTCGTGCAACATTATCGACCAAATAGGCTGTTTTATGAATCAAGTGAAAGAGCAAAAATAGTCTAACATGGTCTGTGTTCAGCTTTGCGCTACTTCAGTCAGTTTTCAGCCTAAAACTACTCAAGTGCAAAAATTATATTTTATTATGATTTCTGTATTAATAATGAACAATTTCCTACTGTGTTAATCCACACATAAAAAAAACCCTAAATAAAATTAAAGAAAATATGAGGTATTTGTTTAACTAGACTGGTCTAACGGTGTCTTCCTAATTAATGTATAGTTTTGGGGAGTTGTTAGCACTGTTGCCTTACAGCAAGAAGGTCCTGGGTTCAAATCCCAGCCTGGGGTCTTTCTGCATGGAGTTTGCTAGTTCTCCCTGTGCACCATCTGATGAGGGGCAGTACGTAGATGACAAGTTAAATGTACATTCATGGGAAAACAACACCACACAGGCATACATACACAAAGTTAGGTATAAAGTCAATTTTAATTTTGGGTAAATAATTTTAGATTGATTTTTGTATAATTGGTGCTATATATATTAACATCCTTGCCATGACTTAATTTGTCCACCACATTTCTTCTGACTGGCCGTTAGATCTACATTATGGAGCGGCCCAACCAGAATCCCCTAATCAGTCTGACAGAGAATCTGTGAAAGATAAATATGATAGCAAAGAGGTCTTCTAACTTCAACGACATGAAACACGTCAGCAAAAATAGTCGGAATGCCAGTGGAAACTGCATGTAATTAATGATATAATATATGTAACTATTGTAGTAACGAGGATTTGATCGCTATAATGCCAATAAAGATCCAGGGATTAGAGAGAAGGGTATAGATAACTTTTGAGATGTAATTTTTATTCAAATGTAAAAAAAAAAATATTTTTCTGTTCTTGAAATCAATACTCCTTAATTTAATTATAATTAAAGAGGTGCCGGTCTTATTTCTTATCATAAGCAAACTTTTAATCACAAAAACAATAATTAGAAATTCAATTTTCTTCCATCTTTTTTTTTTGCAGTTCCTTTGGTTATTATGTTTTACCTTTTAGCTTTCACTAGAACCATCATGTTGTTCTGTGCGCTCAGGTGGAGAAGGTGGAGAAGTTCAAACACACCCAGAGCACAAAGGACTGCTTGCACGCCAAATACAACACAGCCACCTGCGGCACGGTGGTCAGGGATGACCAGTGGGGCCATCTCCAGGTGGACGCCACCTCCATCTACCTGCTGATGCTGGCGCAGATGACAGCCTCAGGTGCATCACGGTTTTTTGCTGCACTTCCCGCGTAAACGATTCAAACCACACACTTCCTGCATGTTACGTCTTGCCTCGTCCCGCAGGTCTCCAAATCATTTCCAACCTTGATGAAGTAGCTTTTATCCAGAACTTGGTTTTCTACATTGAAGCGGCGTACAAAGTGGCGGTAAGCACTCGCTCTCTGGAAACCAAATCTATTTAAATATGAACTGACTCAAGACTTTGGCGTAGGATTGCATGAAGCTTTTTTTCAAAAAGTGGATGAAAAGATCTATCACTCATCTCCATCGCATGCTGGGGGAAAGCGCGTTACATGACAGGTGCTGTAATGAGTGCCTGACTTCTGCAGGATTATGGGATGTGGGAGCGAGGCGACAAGACCAACCAAGGCATCCCTGAGCTCAACGGCAGCTCTGTAGGAATGGCCAAGGTACAGGAGCGCCATTTTCTTCTTCTACTGTCAGCTCTAGGCTAGCAACCCCCACAATTAAAGATTGTTTAATTTAAAAAAAAAACAAGTCTTTAAACATTTTAGTATAAGTGATGATGGTATGGTCGGTGTTGCAGGCAGCTCTGGAGGCCATCGATGAGCTCGATCTGTTTGGAGCTTATGGAGGGCCAAAGTCAGTCATCCACGTTCTACCCGACGAGGTGGAGCACTGTCAGGTACCGCAGAGTTCACTTCCAGCCGTCCCAGCACCAGCTCACGTCCTCATCCAGGCGCTCAGCATGTCTGTGTGTCTTCTCTCAGGCCATCCTGTGCTCCATGCTACCAAGAGCCTCAACGTCCAAGGAGATAGATGCCGGCCTCCTGGCCGTTATTTCCTTCCCCGCTTTTGCCGTGGAGGATGCTGAGCTGGTGGCCATCACTAAGTCAGAAATTATAAGCAAGCTGCAGGTACAAGTGCAAACCAGACAAAAATGAAACAACACACCGAGTCCGTAGACTGAATTTTCCTCTATTTGGTTTAATTTCAGGGTCGCTACGGCTGCTGTCGCTTCATCAGGGATGGATATCACTGTCCTAAAGAGGTTTTAATTTCTCTTTACTAAAAAAATCTAGATGGTTAAGGCCTACTTCTTAAAATCATAGTAGGGTGGGGTGGGATATTACTCTGTAAGAAAGGCAAAAGAAGAAGTATGGCTATCTTCCTTGTTGAATACAAAGTCTGCTTTGTGTTATTTGGCATGCAAAGTTCAAGACTCTGGTCGTTGTGTCACCAGGATCCATCTCGACTGCACTATGATCCCGCAGAGCTCAAGCTCTTTGAGAACATCGAATGTGAGTGGCCCGTTTTCTGGACCTATCTCATCCTTGACGGTATCTTTACTGGAGATCTCGTGCAGGTAAGATAAAATATACAGTTTTGCGATAGCATAAACTCATACTGAAAAATGAAACATCTTCAGTGGTTCTGAAAAAGCTTTATAGATATTTTCTCAGACCTTCTTCACCAGCCTCCAGCGACAAACTTAACGAGGGTGTTGATGTAGCCCTGTTTGTACCGGTTTGCGCTGTTGTAGAGGTTTTAAGTATTGCTCTCACTGTAGAAATGCACAGGCTTAAATAAGTAGCTGTTGAGGACATCTCCTGACTAATAAAGCTCAACACTCATCTGCCTTGCTTGGCTAAAAAAGCTCTTGTCTTTCCCATTTTGAAGAGCATTTTGGGAAATTGGCTCTCGATCACAGATTATCAATTCCATCCCATCAGGTCAACTGATGATGTATGAATGTTCAAATTAATGGATTGATTCTTTCAATATTTTCACTCTGATCACTCCTGCTAGAAAAGGTTAATCTATTTGAATGCTTTTTCTCTTTAAAATGGGTGTGAATGAATATGCACATTTTATCCTAAAATGTTTTCTTTTAAGTGTTTCAAGTTAAATATTCTTTAAGGGCAAATAACCAGTCACTGGGTAACTAAAATGACTGTAAATTAGAATAACTTCCTTCATTGTGCCAACATATTGTTTGCCAAACTGTGTTGCTGCAGACAGACGTGTAATGCCTTCACTGTTAAGGATTTCAAATGGTGCCGCTGTGTTAATAAATGACCGCACGCTTTGCACACAGGTGCAGGAGTACCGAGAGGCGCTGGAAGGCGTTTTAATCCGAGGGAAGAATGGCATCAAGCTGCTGCCTGAACTTTACGCTGTGCCACCCGACAAGGTAAGTTTCCCACTAAGGAAATCACACCTAATAATACTTGTTAGAAACACATTTTAGTCGTATTTTCCAACAAAAACCAATCTAAAGAGACGCAATAAAAATATATCAGATGCACAGATGAATTTTACTGCTTGTCGGATATGCTTTGATGTCCAGCTCTAATTGGCTAGAGATCAAAATGTATTTTCTGCGACACAATCAAGGCTTTTGACAGCAGAACCATTTTCTTTTAACCTGTAGGTGGAGGAGGAGTACAGCAATCCTCACAGTGTGGACAGACTGGCAATGGGACAGCTGCCACACATGTGGGGACAGTCCCTCTACATCGTGGGCTGTCTTCTAGCTGAGGTAACGACAGAGAGGATATCATAAAGCACTTTTCTATAATGCTCTGCAAGTGTTTGTCGCCGATTCTAAAAGGAGACACAATATATGATAAAAGGTGATGAAAAATGACAAATAAGTGAGTGAGTAAGTAAATTTTACTTATATAACACCTTTCACAGGATAAACATCACATAGTAAGAAATATGAGCTGGAGCTTGACCACATAGGGTGCTAAATGTAAAGACTTAACATTTTTAAATGAACTCTAAAATATACTGGTGGCCAATGTAAAAAAAAACAACAAAAAAACGGGATGATGTGCTGTCTCTTTCGTGTGTTAAAAGCCGTGCAGGTGCATTCTGATCTGACTGGAGATGGTCAAGATCCTTAATTTTCAACCACAACAAAAGGTTACAATAGTCAAACGAGATGAAATGAAAGCATGAATAATCATCTATAATTCAGCTTTTGACACCACAGTTTGAAACTTAAAAATACTTCTTAGCTGAAAGAAACAGTTTTTGATTAGGCTGCAAGGATGGCACTCTAGTGACATGGTAGAATAAAAAGTTATCCCAAGGTTTCTGAGGCTTGGTTTAATAGAAGAGGCCAACACACCAAGAAGTTGCTTGGTTTTAATGAATTTACCTGGAAGTAGTTGTCACAGAGCCACTGTTTGATGCCACTAACACAGTTTATCAAGGAGGACAACTTACAATATTCAGTAGGCTTAAAAGAATAATAGAACTAAATATCATCAGCACAGAAATGATAAGTCAGATCAGAGAAATGCCCGATATTCTGGCCAAGGGGGAAAGTATATAAAAGAAAGATAATAGGTCCTAAGACTGAACCTTGGGGTACCCCACATGGAGTCTGACATGAACTGGTTTGCAAAAACGCTGAAAGATCCTCCAGTCTCACATATCAAGTAGGTTCTCTAAATGTAAACATTTTGTTTTGCTCTCTTTTCCTTCAGGGCTTTCTTGCACCAGGAGAGATAGATCCTCTCAACAGGAGATTCTCTACACATTTCAAACCTGACGTGGTGGTACAAGGTTGGTAATTAATGAATTAACCTGGGGAACACAAAGCTATTATTTGCATATTTGAAAACGTTTGCGGTGTAGAAAGGCCTTGCTCACCTTTGGACTTTGTTATAGTCTGTGTTCTAGCAGAGTCGGAGGAGATCAAGCAGTTGTTAAGGGATGCGGGTGTTATGGTGCAAACGATATCGGAGGTTCTGCCCATAAGAGTCATGCCTGCTCGCATCCTGAGCCACATCTACGTCAGACTGGGTAATCTCACACTTTGTGTTGTGAACGCGGAGCCGTGTTTCCGTCAAACACGATTATCAAGCGGTGCCTTTGTCACAGGAAACTGCAGGAAGCTGAATCTGAGCGGGAGGCCGTACAGACACATCGGGGTTCTGGGAACGTCCAAATTCTATGAGATCAGGAACCACTCCTACATCTTCACCCCTCAGGTAAAACAGCTGGCGGCTGGTATTAGATTAGATTAGATTAGATTCAACTTTATTGTGTCATTACACAGGTACAGGTACAAGGCATCGAAATGCAGTTTAGGTCTAACCAGAAGTGCAATAGTAGCAAGTGCAGGATATACTATGGTTCCATAAGTACAGGACATGGATATATACTGAATAAATATAGAGATTTATACTATTATAAACAGAATTTTACTGATAGATTTGTCCTATGAGTATAATATATAGATAACTAGTATTGTGAACTAAATTTACAGCTGGATATGTACCAAATATAATATACAGGTGGATATTACTATAAATAGAGTTTTACAGATATGTACAATAGCATAATATACAGATGGTTGTTACTATAACAGAGTTTACATGTACTATGAATATATGTACAGATGGCTATTACTATAGGCAGAATCGTGAGCATAATATACAGGTGGCTATTACTATAAAATGAATACATACAGTTTGGACAGAAGCTATTTAAATTAAAGTGCAGTGGAAGGTAATTGCATATTACAGTTAAAGTAGGGTATTGCAAATGTATATGTAAAAAATTGGTACTGGTATGATGTCAGGCCTGTGACCACAACAAGTCTCAGATGAGGAGGGTGGAAATAAGCCGTTTCTCTTTCTCTCTTTATTTTTCCTTTTCTGTCTTCACTGGTCAGTTTTTGGATCAGCATCATTTCTACCTGGCACTGGACAACCAGATGATCGTGGAAATGTTACGGACCGAACTGGCCTATCTTTCGTCTTGCTGGAGGATGACGGGACGGCCCACGCTCACCTTCCCCATCACACGTAGCATGCTGGGTACAAATGCTCCACATCCAAAATCTCAAGCAACTATAAATTATACGATTTTGCTTCTACTGCCACGATTTATGGCAAGAATAAGTCACAGTCCGTTTTGTATTGCAGGCAGTGAATGCTAGACTCAGATTACTAGAGTGAGTATTTTGTTCCAAATCCCAAACCTTGTGCAAACCTTTCGCACAAGATCGACGCACATGCATTATTTTTTTAAACAGAAATATGCTTGTGTTGCATTAATGTAGGGTTAGGGTTGTATGATGATTTTATTCTTCTTTTAATACAACATGTGGATTGGATCCACCTGCCAACTACAATCACCTGTGGAGAGAGAGAAAGAGAGAGAAAAGGCAGGACCGGCAGAAATCTGCACGGTGCTGCCTGCTGAGTCCTGACAATTACTTTGTGTAAAAAATATTCATCTTATATATCAATATCAGGTGTAGCTCCTTTAAGCTCAGAAACACTTCGTGGTGCAGCAGGATGATGGTCCAAGCCGCACCAACAGGTCCTCCTCTGAATGGCTCAAAAAAACAAATGAAGGTTTTGGAGTGGCCTAGTCAAAGTCTAGGCTTAAATCCCATTCAGATACTACGGCATGAATAAATGCCGTTAATGCTAAAAAAGACCCAACATGGCTGAATTAAAACAATCCTGCAAAGACGACCTGATAAATAACTGTTTAACAAAGGGCCAGGCTGTTTTAGGCAACTTTTCTTTACCTCAATAGATAAAATCATAAGTTGAGAACATGCGTTTTGTTTTCACTCGTCTTATCTTTGGCTAGTATTTAAATGAACTTGTTGATCGGAAACATTTAAAGTGACAAGCAGGCAAATCTCACAGAAGAAATCTGTGCTTTTTCACAACGTCTTTGAGTTTGGCAGAGTAACCTCAGTGCACTTCACGCTTTACTTTTCCCGTCCAGTTGAAGATGGCGATGCAATAGATCCATGTATCCTATCCACGCTCAGGAAGCTGGAGGATGGCTATTTCGCCGGAGCGAGGTTTGTCTCCTTCCGGATACGGCATGATGAAAACACACACGTGTTCAGATAAATATGACACGGCGGTTTCTTCTATTTGTGAGAGCTTTGATGTGTGCGCTACCACAGGGTGCAGATGTCAGATCTGTCCAGTGTCCAGACCACGTCGTTCTACACCCGCCTCACCTTCCTGGACGAAGAGAGCGATGACAGTTTATTTGATGACGTAGACGACGAAGACAACGAGGAGTACAGAGCGGAATATGCTACACCTGATGGTAAGCTAGCAGCAATAACCTTCCCACCGTCACCGTTTTTTTATTTGTGTCATTTAAGTGAGGATCTGAAGCTCGTTTTTCTGAAACAGTGGGCGCTGAGGATACATTTGACCAGTACCTCACGCAGCTCCTTCACAGCGCCACCACCAAGCACCACCTACCTCCCATCCAGACGGGGCAACACCACGTCTTCAGCCCTGAGCACACCACCAGGGACATCCTGTCCTTTATGGCTCAGGTCCAAGGCCTGAAAATGCCCAGTGAGTGTTCAAGATGATCAGTAAACATTCACCGTGATTACTGATCAAGCAGACATTGATCAGTCTATGGTTGCATGCAGGAGGTTAGGTAGAAAACAATAATAATATTTATGTATAGTGTTTATTAGGGCTGGATGATATAGAAAAAAAGCTGTATCGATAAAATAGAAACCATATTGATCGATATCGATAATTATCAACAAATTCAAAACATGTATTTAAAACGCAGCCATGACCATTTTATGCTGCTGGTTAGTGACTTATATTTAGATACAGAACACACAAACAATGAATTCAAACTCAATCCTTTATTCAACCAACTTTTTACCAACACTGCAAGCTTTTTAAAAAAGAACAAAGAACAGGTGCTCTCTGAACTCTTTGAAGGGGGCGGAGCGTTCCTGGATCTGTGTTTGTGATTGGTTGGGAGGATGTAAAGACTGTAGTGTTAATCTACATGATAGGCTAGAATGCAGAAGGAAGGAAAACTGTTCTATTTAACTTTTTTCTAACTTTTTTTTCCTATCGTCAATATACGTCTATCGATCGATATATATTGTTCTTGAATTATCGTCCAGCCCTAGTGTTTAGTCTGATCAGCTAGTAGATGTAGTTATGCTATACAGGTGCAAGCAAGGTGTTTTTGCCCATACCCTTTTGTTTAATTGTGCATTTATATTTCAGAGTCCTCCATGTATCTCCCCGTGACTCCGATCACAAACAAGCATCGGCGATCCCTGAACCTCCTCGAAGTTCCTCACCCTCAGCCAAGCCCCCAGGCCAAGCAGCCTGAGCAGCCCAAGGTGTGCACCAGCAAATCTGCGCACCAGCAAATGTCGTGCGTCCCTCCCTGCTTGTGACGCTGGAAGATTAACGCTCGTGTCCTCTCTCAAGCTCTGCAGCATTTCTGAGCTGCACCTGCCACGAGATTCTCAGGGCAACACCGACTTTGCAGCCCTGGTGAACCAGATCAAAGAGTGTCCCACTTTGCAGGACCAGGCCGACATCCTCTACATACTCTACGTTATGAAGTACACAGCACTTAAAACTCAGATACTTAAATGTTTCCTTGTAATTTTCTTGTCCTGTGACTTTTATTTGTGTTCTCTGACCCAGAGGAGCGGATTGGGTGGTAGAGTTGTCGGACCCTGGGCAGGGCGGCGTCAGTGTGCGCTCGCTCCTCGAGGAGCTGTATGTGCAAGCTGGAGCCTGCAAAGAGTGGGGGCTCATTCGATACATCTCTGGAATACTGCGCAAAAGAGTGGAGGTCCTCGCCGAGGTCCGTGAGAAGTCCCTAACCTTTTTATGGCAACGTTCAACCAGATGGTTGCTCAGATAAAACCTTTGCACTGAAGCTTACTACTGAGGGTTAAAAAAAGTAGAAATTTTCTTCTGATTTCCTCAGGTCTGGATAAACGTGTAAAGACACATCAGAATGCTTTTAGATCCTTTGAGTCTTTTCTGATGTCTTTTTGGAAAATATAAGTATAAAGGATGGATGTCTTCAGCTATGTTTACATGCACAAAATTTACATCACAAAATATATGTGGTGTCTAGTAAGCATGTTTAACAAAGTACTCCCAAATTTAGTGTTTGTGTGTTCGACACGCTTTGGGCTTTTTTGCCTTTTTGAGGGATTATTTTAATGTTTTTATAATATTTGACAGAGCCAACACTATATTTTTTTTCTCTTACTGTATGTAAGGCATTTTCATTTTTGGAAGGCTGTTCACTTTTAAATAGTGCAGCCAAGGTCAATAAGTGGTTTATAAAGAAGAAATAATACTTATATGTCTTTTCTGAGTTATATAGAAAACTGAAGCTTTTCCCAATGAAAATCCACCTTCACATCAGTTTGTGTTACCTGGAGTGATTGTCTTTATACGGTTCATTTTTATGAAGATTTGTAAAATAATGATTTAGTATTGATTTTTATTTGAGTCGTAATATAAGGAACAGTTTGTGTTCTGTAGTTAAGAAAAAGAAAGATTTAACTACATTTGTGTAATCTAACTAAGACACGGTGGTGGTTGCATTAATCACTTTCTTCTGCTTGTGTCTTTATCTCAGGCCTGTACGGATCTGATTTCTCATCACAAGCAGCTGACTGTGGGGCTTCCTCCTGAACCGAGAGAAAGAGTGATCACCATGTGAGACCTTTGTGACGTAGCAGATCTTTTTCATCTCCACAGAAAAGCTTTACTAACCCATGAATGACTCTGTCTGACTCTGTGTCTCTCAGTCCACTTCCTCCTGAGGAGTTAAACACTCTGATCTATGAGGCCAGTGGTCAGGACATCAGCATAGCTGTTCTCACGCAGGTAAAAACCGGCATCTGTCACGATCTCAACGGATGCTTCTCCTTCCCCGTCTGTGACCTCGTTTTTGTTGCTTTTAAAGGAAATCATGGTCTATTTAGCCATGTATGTGCGCTCCCAGCCGGCTCTCTTCGGCGACATGCTCCGCCTCAGGATCGGACTCATCATGCAAGTGATGGCCACCGAGCTGGCTCGCAGCCTGCACTGTTCTGGTCGGGCAAAAAAAAAAAAAACAAAAAAAACAACAACACACACATGCAAACAACGGGACTCCAGTGGAAAGGAGGAGTGACAACGAAAGCTTTGTGATGCTTTTACAGGAGAGGAGGCGTCTGAGAGTTTAATGAGTCTGAGTCCGTTCGACATGAAGAACCTGCTGCATCACATCCTCAGCGGCAAAGAGTTTGGGGTGGAAAGAAGCAGTGAGTTTTTGCCGCTTTTTTTTTTTTTAGCTTTAATCAAATCATGTCAGTTTTTCTACTTCCTGCAGGCTGGAAGTAGAAAAACTGACATGTACACTGTGACTTTCTCCTGCATTGTTTACATTTCAATTGTTTTGCTTTTAAATCACTGCTGCACCTTATACTGTAATTTAATTTTACTGCAGTTTACAAGCTGTATGCAACGAAATTTCGTTCTGTACGCACTCTGTGCATAGTACAAAATGACAAATAAAGTTGTCTAAGTCTAAGTCTAAGTCTGAAAGGCTTTTGCTGCTGCAACGATTGCTAACAGACTATGGGTGGTTATTGTAACAACAAAACAAACTATGCTATTCTTGTTGCTCTATTTAGGTAGCTGGGTTAATTTTTGATCAATTTTAAAGTTTTGAGTAAAAACCAAACGACATTTAAAGTTATTATTGCACAGAAATGCTTACAGAAAGCATTAAAACATGAAAGCCGTTGTATAGTCACAGGGTTCCCGGTCTCATTGACATCCTTCTGGTTCCAGTTCAGGTCAGAGTAAACACAGTATTGATTTTTATACCTACTCTTTGTTGCTTTTTTTTTCCTCAGTGCGTCCAATTCAGTCCACAGCCACTAGTCCTGCGATCTCCATTCATGAACTGGGGCACACAGGAGCCACAAAGACCGAACGAACAGGGATTCACAAGTTAAAGAGCGAGATAAAGCACGTGAGTGAGAAAGAAGACCTCCCCCCCGTCTGTCTGTCCGTCTTTGTTTCTGTTAACATTGTTCTCGCTTCTGATTGCAGCTGGATGGCTCTCGACCGCTCAGCGTGGGTTATCTTTAGATAATTTTTTAGCATGTGACTGTCTCTAACCTCGACCTAAAATGCAAATCAAGCCGCCGGTTTAATTCTGCTCACCGATCACCCGCTGCCTGTCGTAACATTGGAGGGGGGGGGGGGCTCTCCTCATGACGAATCAGCAGGAAAACATGCTTTGCAACTCTTCGTGGCGCGTCACACCCATCTGCAGGCGTTCTCTTTTGTAGAAGACCATCACATATGAAACAAACATGTCTGCAACGTTATGAGCTCTTTGACCAACTTAAGCCATGATTGAGCTGCTTAGGAGTACTCTGCCCTCATACTTCTTTTTTTGTCTCAGCGTTTTTCATGCCTTGTTTTGTTTCTATGCTTCACCATGTTTAAGTCTGCCTCATGAGAACCATGGCAACCATCTCAAGCTGTCCTCTGTCCTCTGTCCATGTCCCTCGTGTAGATCTTCAGTGGCGGTCTTTCCTTGAGTAGCAATGTAACCTCCCCTCGCTCCACGGTAAACCATTTCATTTCAACTGCTTCACATTGGCTTGCTTCGTCCGTTTCAGGGTCATAATGTTGTTTGCCACATACACCTGATAATTGTATGCTTAATTTAGACATCTTTAAGTGATTTGGCCACGGTAAAGGTTGAGAATGGCATTATTATGTTGTAGGCCATTGATGATTAAAGAGTAAAAATAAGACATAAAAACATAATTTATTAGTTGTTCAACATTTAGCTGTGGTGGTACAGCGAGTAACTCATGGTGGATCTGCAAAAACGTGTAAACTGAAGCAAATAAATCCTGGTCCTCTCTATAGGCAAACACGCAGTAAATAAGTATGGTATACAACATGATAGTAATACTTTCTTTTATACACAAGCAGTGGAAAACATAATGGGGTCAATGAAAGAAGAACCATTAAAGTGCCATGTGTGGCAGGGAAACCAAACACGATAAAGTGGTTATACCAAGAATACTTATCAGTAATTCAACAGAAATAAAAGTTTTTCTCGATGCATTTGTGCACCTAAATAAATATACAAAGCAATTTAAAATGCTTTATGCAAGACAGCAACACAATGAAATGAAAAAGGAAATAAAGTCTATTATATTATTCTTTAAAATTATGCAATATTAATATTAATAATAAAATGTAAAGCATAAGACATTATGAAATATTAAATCCAGTCAATAGCCTGCTTTAAATTATTTTTACCTTTCAGTTTATAAGATTTCTAATAAATATGCTTTAATCATTATATAATCTTTAAGATATAAAAAATAAATAAGAAAGGTGTACTATATACAGGTTTTAGTTTGTAGTTCAAAGTGATCTGAATTTGTAACATTAAGTTACATGGCGATACCGCTAGAGGGCAGCATAACGAGTAAAAAAACAACAACATTCCAACAAATGGGGCCCGAAACCTTTCACATTTTTATTTGCCAAGAATTTTGAAAACCATCTGCCATATAAAATCCCAACAAAACATATCAAAGTTTTTAGATGTAACTTTAGAAAAGAGAAGAGGTGGGAGTACTTTTAACTGTACGAGCAAAGTAGCACTTCTCATCCCCTCACAAAGTTTCAGCCAGTTTCACAGACATAAATCAAGACTAAAAGAAAAAAAACATGTTGAATTCTGGCAAAACCATCAATTAAGGTACTAAAAATGAGTGGCAACTAGGCAAAAAAACCAACAGGAAACATAGATTTGTCTCCTTAAATAAATGTAGCTAAAGCCAAACGTGAAGGGACACTCGCCTATACTAAGCTAAAAGACACAGCTTTGCTCAAAGCTAACTAATATATACACCTGTGTTAAACCGTAATTAGCAAATTAATCTGAGAGAATGCAATCTGCACCATGACGCGGCCACCAATTATAAGATGTTAATGGGCATAAATGATTGCCTTTTTTGTGTACTCAGGGCAATTGTTTGCAAAACTAGAGCACGTCATAATGCCAGTCTTAACCTTTGTTGTGCTATACAGTGACCCATTCTGCACGAATCACTGCATGGACTGTAGCATCAATCAAAACTATATTGTGAGACAGAACTCAACAAACCTGTTTGTGCTACTAATCTCTTTACTACACAGAAACTGTCTCCGCCAAATCGGTCGAGGAGCGCTAACATTAGCCCAGTGTTGTGGGAGAAACTGCAGTTTCTTCTGACTTGTTTAATGGGCTCAGATAAGCTTGAAAGTAAGAACAGTGGTGTGCTGGTCCTTCACTCATCACAGCGTTGCAGCAGCCCCTCCACCCCCAGCGGCATGCTGTCCCCAGTGGGACATGGCCCGGGAGACGGGCAGCTGCACTGGGAGGAGAGGCAGGGCCAGTGGCTGAGGAGACGGCGGCTCGACGGCGCAATCAACAGAGTGCCAATGGGTTTCTACCAGAAAGTCTGGAAGATTCTGCAGAAGTGCCACGGCCTGTCCATCGACGGCTACGTGCTGCCCTCCTCCACTACGAGAGAGGTGACGCGTTCCTGCTAACACTGGAGTAATTTGGGCCTTGGTTTTCATGCCCTTCGACGGATGTGTGTCTTCATCTTGGGTTATTTTTGTTTGTTTGTAGATGACAGCAGGAGAGATCAAGTTTGCAGTGCAAGTGGAGTCTGTCCTGAACCACGTCCCTCAGCCGGAGTACAGGCAGCTGCTGGTGGAGACGATGATGGTTCTGGCTCTGGTGGCTGATGTGGACGTGGACAGCATTGGTGGAATTATCTATGTGGACCGCATTCTGCATTTGGCCAATGATCTTTTCCTAAATGACCAGGTATTCACAGCTTGCATGGCCATGAACAAAAATGTTTCTTCTGTTTTTGCTCTTTTTTTGTCCCGCTTTAATGCTTCAGATCATAGACAAAGATAGCCAGGGTAAATACAAAGAAAGATTTCATTTATTGAGGTAAGAAAGCTACTACAGAGCTATTTCTAAGACTTTGAGACTGCAGTGAACCACAAATTAAACCTTACCAAGTGGCTAGCCCAAGAGAATTACTCAGTGCATCAATAACTCATCCAGAAGGTAATAAAAAAAAAAAACAGATTTACATCTAAAGCCCTGCAGACCTCTCTTGCGTCAGAGTTCATCATTCAACTATAAGAAAGAGACAGGGCAAACATAGCTTCAACAGAGGACCTGCAAGGTGAAACCCACTTTGGAGCAAAAAGAAGGCGTCTCACAAAAACATCTTAGTGATCCCCAAGTTGTTCTGGGAACTGAAAAGACAAAAAGGGGGATTTGATGGCGTTGTGCCTCCTGTTGCTTTTGCAAAACTAACACCATTTCTGAAAAAAATAACAACAACAACCTATATCCATCATACAGTCAAACATAATGGTGATGGTAGTATTATGGTCTGGGGTTGCTTTACCTGGACGCCTCGCTGTTGCTGATGCAACAACCTGAAGGCAAACTTAATTTTTTTTGCCAGGACGGTGATTCAGAGCACACCAGAAAAAATAATCTAGGAAAGGTTTTAGTGTTCTAGTCAACTTCCAGACTTTGATCCGATTGAGATGCTGTGGGATGACCTTTATCAGGCTGTTAATTTTTAGAAACGTTCCAGTACGGCGGAAATAAAATAATTATTTAAAGCTAGCGATAAGTGGGAAGCCCTTCATTTTGGTTCTTCTTGCCAAAGATGGAAAAGCCTCTTTTTTTAGGTTTCTGGGCAATTAGTTTGGACATAATTTTTTTCCTCTTAATAGATGAAATCCTCATTTAAAACTGTGTTATTATACTCAGATTATCGTTTGTCTGATATAAAATTCCTTTGCTTTTCACATGGATTGCTTTTCACAGCACTGCATAAAAGTCAGACAAATGATAAACGCATGTTCAGTCTGTGCGTGTTTAACCCGTCTATCTCTAAATCTCCAGAAATCCCTCAGCGGCAGCGATTATTTCCTCGAGAAGGACCCAGCTACCGGAATTTGCCACTTCTTCTACGATACCGCCCCGAGCGGCAGCTACGGCACCATGACCTATCTCTCCAAGGCAGTCGTCACTTACGTCCAAGACTTCCTGCCAAGTTCCAGCTGCCTGATGCAGTGAAGAAACAGCCTCCAATCAGCTGGAAAGAAAGCATGTCTGTCAACAGAGGGATCAAACCCTTGGAATTTGTATCTCATGTGGTTCTTTGTGTTAATTATTCCGTAAACAGTAGCTCTCGTGTATTGATACGGCATCGCAGCCTTGGCAGCTTATGCAGATTCCTGTGAAGAAATCAATCATGTCTTTGGTGGTCTGCATTGTGATTGCTGTTCAAATATAAACGGGCATTTTAAATTATTTAAATCACAGCTTTTAGGTCACATTACAATTTATTTAAATCCTTCTAAGTTAAATGTTAAGACTTCTGAACTGATTTGCAATCCGTATACAATACTATGATCGTTGTGCTCACTACTAATTTATTTCCTTCCTCAATTACTTTTGTTTTATTTATACTTAGTACTTTTTGAATTGTATCATCTTGGTCTAGATCAGGCTGACTCACAGTGTTGGAAATGAAGTAACACATTATTTAAATGCCTAGAACCATTTTATTAAAGAGTTCAGATTTATGTCTGTGTCTGTGTATGAATGTCGCCCCAGATTTATCCTGCTGAATTGTCCCGTCAGAATGTTAATGGTTCATGTTCATTTCACAGTGGGAAGAACTGCGCTGGTGGTACGGTTTGTAGATTTAGACTTTGTTGCTGGTCCTTACAAAATCCTCCAGAAGGCATTTATTTAAAAAAGGTTTAGTTTTGCTGTTAACTCCAGACAGTAACAACTTTAATCATTGATTTTTCTCATTTAAACAATAATAATAAGAATTAAAAAAAATATTTAGAGGTGCATTTCTCGGCACTCAAGGACACTACAACAGTTCACAAAAGAGAAACAACAATTAATTAGATAAAATCACGTTAAAAGACAGCAATATTCATCAGATGGAATGCAGTTAAAAACAGATGTGCTTTGAATTGTGATTTGAAATGGTGGAAGGGACAGACAGGTCTGTGGAGGAAGAGGACCTAAGACAGCGAGAGGGAGTGGCAACATGGAGGAGGTCAGACAAATATTGAGGGGCGAGGATGTGAATGACCTTGAACGTTAACAGGAGGATTTTGAATTGAACACAGAACTGAACCAGAAGCTAGTGGAGCTGTCGGAGGACATTGGTGATGTGATGAAACGAGACTATTCGAGTGATGAGATGGGCAGCTGTGTTCTGGACCAGCTCAAGTTTACGGAGAGATTTATGAGGGAGACCGAAGAGGAGAGAATTACAATAATCCAGGCAGTAAGTGATAAGTCTGTGGACAAAGAGAGCAACAGTGTGTGGGGGATGTGGGGTGGGGTGAGGGAGGGGGAAAGGCAATTAATATTATGTAGGTGGAAGAAGGCAAACCTGGTAATGTTATTGATGTGAGATTGAACGGATAGTTGGCTGTCAAGAAAAACACCCAGAATCTTAACCTGGGGGGGAAGGTGAAACGGTGGAAATTTCAATAATAAGGGAAAGGCTGTTGGTTTTGGATAAGGTGGATTTGATACCAAATATGAAAACCTCAGTTTTACTTAAAGCAGAACCACTGTTTAATTTAAAAAAAGTTTTGGGTGGACTAGATTTTTTTTATAGAAACGCAACCCATGAGAGAGGTGGGTGGAAGCTTGGACGAGGGTTTGGTGGTAAGGTAGAGCTGGATGTCATCAGCCTAACAGTGGAGGAGAATATTACATTTACGGAAGATATTGTCATGGGGAAGGAGGTAATTGATGAAGAGGAGGGGCCCCAGGACAGAGCCCTGGGGCACACCTGGTGTGACGGGGAGGTTGTGGATTTAAAGCGCTTGAGTTGGATGAAGTGAGTGTGGTCAGAAAGGTAGGATGTAAACCAGAGTGGTGGAGTGTGAGTAATGCCAGTGGAAGATAGGCTATTGAAGAGGGTGGAGTGGCAGATGGTATCAAAGGCTGCGCTCAGGTCGAGGAGGATGAGAATGGGGAGGAGTCCAAAATCAGCTGCCATGAGGAGATTAGTTGTGATTTTGTTAAGTGCTGTTTCAGTGCTGTGGAGTGGGCGGAAACTGGACAGGAACTGTCCGTACAGATTATTATGGGACCCAGCTACCGGAATTAGCCACTTCTTATACAAAATATATATATCACAACATCTGCATCGACTGCATGCACCTTCAGATGTGTACTGACAAGGTCCAGATCGTGGTGAATTCTGCCCTAAATAAACACTTTTACAACCTGGATTCTTCTTCTTGCCTACGCTCTGCATGTCCTATTCCCTGCCACCTGCAGCGTGATGAAAAAAAGAAAAGGCGAGAAACGGGCGAGAGGAGAGATGAGTCAGCGCAACATGGAAATGACTGGATGAGACGTTTCTCCCTCTGAAGTGTGAAGCTGAAAGCCGGTTCATTAAATATAACATTGGGAAGAGCTTAGTTACAGCATCTTACTTTTTTGGACTTTCATGCAGTGACAATGTGAGATGATCAGTATATCCATCATTGCTCAATAGAAATACAGCCCAGTTGTGCTGCCTAAAACATTTTTGTGCTTAAGTAAACGGACAAAAAGCACCCTTAACATGACGCAAATTGACAGAAAAGTTCAGCTTGTTGAACTGGAGCGAAATTTTGCCGCTCCATTCGCCCTGTTCGCTGTGAACGCACACCAGTCAAGATACAATATCTCGAACCAAATGTTTGTACAAAAAAATTCAACGTTGAAATGTTAAAATGTGTGGATTATTCCTGTTCTTCTAAAACAGCTCTACTGATTTTAAAGAAAGTTTTAAAATGTATTTGCTTTTTTGTCCTTTACACCATTAAGCCCATATAGTTTATTAAGTACACAACCTCTGAGGGTCTGTATAGAAACGCTTCCACTGGCTACATTTAGGATATTAGCTAACCAAGGTCCAGACTTCCCACACAGTCTGGAAAAGTAGGGAATTTAAGTAATTTCCAGATCTGGAAAAGTATTGAAAAAGAAAAGAATATGAATTTGTGGATTTCCAGTTTTTGTTCCCTGCCCTATTGTCTGAAGGGTTACAGGCAAAATAAAGCTGAAGGACCAGGAAACAGGACTTAATAAATGTTCAGTTAAATATCCAAATAAGCAAGGAAAAAAAAGGTAGTCAAGAGAGAAAAGATATAAAACCATGTGGCTCTTCAGCTTTTAAATTAAACAAAAAAAGTTATCAGATACAACAGGAGAAGCAGAAAGCTTCCCCACAGGCGTTAAAAAGGACACAAAAATATGCTACTTTAGAACAAATGTGTGACAAAAATAATGAAGTTAGCTGGAATTTAGCATAATCCAGATCTCCTCTCTTACTTAAAAGATCAGATTGTATAAACTGCACATGAATCCGTTTCTGAAAACTATAGGAAAAATAAGATTCATACCAGTATTGAAATCGTGCCTGAAGACCAACGATTACCTCTCTTGAGTTAAATTGGTTGCTGTTCAAGACAACAAATAGTAAAAAATCAACAGAACATGGAGACCATTTATTTTCAGGTTGTCATGGGAGACTGATGATTTGTTTCAGAGGGAGGCGGTGAGGGGAGAGCTAAAGCAATCAAAGGGCCACAGATGGATGTTTACTTGGAGCTCTTTTAAGAGACACCTTTAAGATCCTTTTCTCTTTTTGTTCAATGACCACTCATTAAAGAAGGACAATAAATGACCTGAATTTATTTACAACGTTTGTCATCATACAGACCACTCAAAGCCCTTTACACTAGAGCCACATTCTCCCATGTATGTGTCAATAAACTGTCCACATCTACATAAAAATAAGAGAGTCCAGCTGAAGTGCTGAAGAGCTCAGCCTGCAGAGGGCGCTGTTGTCTTTGGCAAACATTTCTTCCAGCTGTAGGGAGACAGGCGATGGGAGGCAGGACAGGCACATTTAAAGCCTCCTCTTCTGTTCACACACACATGAGAGCAGCCTCCATTTTTCTGGTGGCACTCATCGATGTCTGCAAAAGAGAAACGGAAGAAATGTTGATACAGTATTCTTGCACAAATGCCCTTGCACAATCAATTCTGCACATACAAATGTTTTTCAAAAAATACTCACCTGTACACTGTGACTTCTCCTGCATTGTCTACATTTAAATTGCTTACTTTTAATCACTGCTGCACCTTATACTGTAATTTAATTTTACTGCAATTTACAAGCTGTATGCAACAAAATTTTGTTCTGTACGCACTCTGTGCAAATAAAGTTGTCTAAGTCTAAAACACTTGTTATGCATGTAAGAGATTAAATCTGCAGTAATACCTACAATGCTGATATTCCGGATGACTTTTTTAAATTTAAATGTCGTTGGCATAATGGTTCCAGCATGTCCTACCCTCTCTTTCAGGTGTCTTCATAAAGATGTCTGACTTCACTAACCTTTGCAGTGTCGCCCATTTCCTTGCAGTGCGTATCCTCGGGGGCAGATGCAGCGGTGGGAGCCGGGCAGGTTGATACACCGCCATTCACACATATTCTCCAGGCACTCGTTTATATCTGACAAAACAGAGACACACCTCCAGCTTGGACAGCAATTGCACAGACCCATTGAGACTATTCTTCTATCCCTACCTACACACTCCTGCTTTGGGTTTGGTCCAGTTGAATCCTGAGGCGGAGCGGCCGGTTGCTTCCTGTATCCGGGCGGACACTCCGCAAAGCAGCTGTGTCCGTCTCCTGCTAAGATGTGGCCAGAATAGCAAGAGCATCGGTAGGATCCAGGCGAGTTGTGACAGCGCTGCATGCAGGGCCCAAGCTCACCATTGACTGCACATTCGTCTATATCTGGATCAGATAAGACGCTTCAGCACCATGTTGGGATGTACAGATGTGTCAACGTTCGGACAATGTCTCTGTTACTCTGATCAGCTTTGCAAGTAAGAGGTTGACAAAAATCAAAAGGTCACATTAATTATTTTGTGCTATGAACATTATTTAATCAAATGCAGTTTAACGTGGCTTAAAAAAGTCAAGAAATGAAGGATGTGGGATGCTTTATAGGTTAGAGTTATATCAGTTTTTAAAGGTTAAATCTCCGAAAATACCCAAAATCATCTATTAACTAAAGCCATTAACTTTATATTAAATATCCACTCCCTCAGCGGCACACTGTACAAAGAAAACAAACAAACAAAAAACAACAACTACACCACATGCATAATCCTCTTATCTCAACAGATGCCAGATGCTGATATTGACTCATTTATCTTACCTCATCACCTCATACTATTATTATTATTATTATTATTATTATTATATTATATGAGTCTATAAAATCTCTAATTTTATTCATTACATTTCTAACCAGTAAATAGTTGACAACTGGAAAACTGAATATTTGCATATATACAGTAATTTCACATTTACTTAAATCCTTTCATTTATACTGAGTGACCTTAACACATATTTCAAGCTTATGTGCTTCCATTTACTTTAATGTTATGTTATTTAAATACATCAAACTCATTTATTAAATCAAATTCTCAGAATTTCTTCTTCAAATTCTTTGATGCAATTAATTAATTTTCCGATTTTATTTTCTGGTTGTTTCTTTCCTATCTTTAAAATTTTGCATAACTGAGAGGCAGTGAGTTCATTTTTGTAGTGATGTCACATTGTCCCTTACATATGACAATACATTTGGGTTGAATCTAATTTATAACACCAAAGCACGTACCTGGATTAATACCCAGTTAATCAAGTAGTAGATGACAAGCACCCTTCTGTTATACACCCACTTAAAATCCTCTATCTACAAAGTTCTGAAAAATATTTACCCCTTTCAGGCATTTGCGTTGTTTTGGTAGTAATTAAATGTTAAAGCTTAACATCTAAGAAAATTTGAGTAAATAAAAAATTTAAATGATGATTTGATTTAAAGGGGGAGGGGGAAGCTATCAAAAAAAGTCCTTACCTTATGTGAAAATGTAATTTACCAACTTAAGCCATGACTAACCACATGTTTTTGTACAGGTTGACTCGCCACACACAGGCTTGATTAATGTCAGACCTGTAGCAAGGAAATTACTGAAATAGAACCAGTCTGGCAACAAAAAACAACAAATCATCACCACATCTAAAGAAATTCAAGAACAGATGAGAAACTAATGCTTCGGGATTCTAGTAAACCACAGTAAGAACCATTATTTACAAGTAAAGAAAACATTGAACAGGGCGTGCTTGTGGCGCAGCAGGTAGCGCGACCCTTATACGGAGGCCTAAGTCCTCGACGCGGTCGACCCGGGTTCGAGTCCGACCCGCGGTCCTTTGCCGCATGTCTCCCCCTCTTCCACCCCCCTTCCTCTCAGCCTACTTTCAGATAAAGTGAGCCACTAGAGCCGCAAACAAAAGAAAAGAACAACAACATTGAACAGACATGCATTCCTATCATTTATCAAACCTGTGTGTGGCTAGTAAACCTGGACCCAAAAACTTTGTTTATTCATTATTGGACATTACCGTATATTTGCATAAGGTGATGTTGGGTCTGTTTCAGACCTTAAACTCAGGTGCTCCTGGGTTATGCAGCAGAATAATGATCTATAAAAATAAAAACACTGGCAAATCCACCTCTGAATGGATAAACAATACTAGATTGTAGCTTTTGTAATGGTCTAGTCAAAGTCCAGACTTAAATCTGACTGAGATGCTGTGGTATAACCTTAAACAAACCCTTTCAAGCTCAAAAACTCTCCAAAGTGATTGAATTAAAATAATTATACATAGAAGAGTCACCCAAATGTCTTCCGTAGTTATTTAAAAAATGACAGCATCACAAAAACGCTTGATAGCATTTGTTCTGAAGTTATTACGTTGTCAGTCAGGGGATCTTGATAAGGACATCTTTTTTCCGTACAACATAAAAACAATTATTTGAAAATTTTATTTTTTGTTTAAATCTGATTATCTGAAACATCCAAGTCTGGTAAAAAAAAAGGGGGGGGGGACATAAGTCTGTAAGGGGCAAATATTCTTCATTGCAGTCTACCAGCATTTACCACAGCTCAGTTTAATATTAAGTAAATGCTTTCCCACCTTGGCAGTGGCCAACTGCGCTCAGCTGGATGAAGCCATCTGGACAGGAGCAGTGGAAGCTCCCGGGAGTGTTAACACAGCCAAACATACAACCTGTGACGGCTGCAGGCAGCAGGCACTCGTCAATATCTGGAAAGATGTGGAGAAGAACAGTCGGTTTACTGGGGAGAAAATCCCATAAAACATGAATATGGAAGCACACGCTGTCATCAGCACACTGGTGGAGGAGACCTGGTCCAGAGCTGGTTGGTACCTGAAGCGATAGCTGCACCCGAAGGAGCCCGACGTGTTGATGCGTCTCTGCTGAAACTGATGCTGTCCCTCTGCACACTCATCCAAAGCTGCATCCATTGAAGTGCATCGGCTTAATTTTAGGTGTGGAGTCCAAATAATAATCAACTGCTAACGTTTGCAGCCATTTAAAATATAGAAACATTCACATAGCAGGCTACAGCCACTGGCAGACAGATACACGGACAGCAGGAGAAGAAATAGAGCAGCAAAACATGACAGGTTGTATCCTAAAACCTCTCAGATGTGCGTTCACATTGGCCGGCCGCCGTTGGCCTCTAATGAGCAAACCGTGACAGATGCTTTCCTGCATCCCGTCCCTCAGACAGGAAACAGAGACAGAAGAGGAGTCTGTGTTGAAAGTCGGACCAACATGTCTCCTACCTCATCTCTCTTCCTCTCTGTGTGCAGAGGACCCAGATAAACAAATAATAATGACAGGTTGTCTGGGAACAGGTATGTGTGTAAAGTACCAGGTGTCTGAGCTCCACAACCATCTCATAAATCTCTCAGCTGATTTGGGGTTGTCTGTTAACCTTTAAACACCAAACATCCTAATGTGAAGGAACTGCGTTATGAAGGAGATTTGCTGTTTTTGCAGGAACATGCCTCAGCTGTTAAAAATAAGCGCGGCGAGGGATCAGAACACTACAAACCCGCAATGGTAGCCAAAAAAAACCCCAACATGCTCAACCTCTGGTTTGTGTGTTAGAGTTCTGGTTGTAGGTTGATTAGCGAGAGCAGAGCAGAGAACAGCATTTGTTGTTAACTGGACATGATGTCAGCTCAAAAAAGAATAAAAAGGAAACAGGGACATGATTATCTGTTTGACAGATTACCAACACCAGGGGAGATTTTTCTTTAAGCACAGACTAAAACCGACATTGGATACCACTCCATAAGAACTGACACAATTCATTAAATGGCAAATTGACTGAATTATTTTAGTGCTTCTTCAGACACACTGACCTCTTAAGGCACTTTATATTATGGCCACATTCACCCAGTTGCACCCACAAACATGCACACATTTATTGGAGTTAGGTGCTTTCCCCATCAAAATGTGTCAGGAGAAAAAAAGCTAAAATCAAAACCTCAACTTTCAGGCTGCAAGACAAGTATTCTACCAACTAGTTAACAATTACCCCATTAATGGTTTAAATGATCAAACCATTGTTGGATTTTAACACTTGATCCAACAACCCAGAACTTAAAAAATGTTAACAGTTTGGCTGTTAACATTTGGTGGTTAACAGCACCAAACCAGGCTGCAAACATAAAAAAAAAAGAAAAAAAAACTGTACTGCAAATTTTAAACAGTCCACCCACGAGTCAGTAGAGAATAATGTGCTAAAAGTGTGTGAAATTTTCGAAGAAAAAAAAAATACTTATGCATATTAATTTGTAATAATAAGTCAAAACTATGCAGTATCATTTGTTAGAACATCTTGATGGGTATGAAAAAATCAGCAAAATACAAATTTAAAAACGTTTTGTCCCACCAACATTTTTTTTTTATTATGAAGAAACTTCCACCTCTGAACTTCTTATCATTGCTAATTGATCAAATAGAATGAAAACATAATAACCCTGGTCAAGTCAATGTAAAAACAACATAAGTTATGTATTAAATGACTTTAAACTCCAAAATGAACAGAGACATTAAAATAACTGAAAAAAACCCCAACATTTTAATATACTCTTAAATTCCAACTAAAAGCCTAACCCAAGCTTATTAAATTAATAAAAAAGTGAGTCGCATACATTATTTGAGAGTCTGAATTATTATGTCCTCTAAAGTTTATTATTTATCACTAAGTTGAATTTTAAAGCAAGCTCACAAGAAGAAATTAGTCGGATGAGTTAGCATCACCAAGCATGTCGCCTCAATGGATCATGTGATCATGTGTGGAAATGCAGAATTTCCCCTCTGTGGGGCAATAAAGGATATTTCTATAGTAATAAAACACAATCCCATCACCTACCCAGACAGACAGGTGTGACTCCGCTCCAGACGCCTCCTGGCTGGCAGTAGCTGTTCACGTCTCCATGAGCCAGGGTATACCCAGCGTAGCAGGCGTACTGGATGTAATACTTAAAGTCACTGGGACCCGGGTTCTCTAGATGGTGAAAGTACAAAGTCCCATGAAGAGGCACGCGCGGGTTTGAGCACGTAGTTTGGAAAGGGACAACTGGCTTTGAGGCGCTGGTCAGTGGGAGGTGGTGAAATCCCTTCCAGAGGGATCTCCGGTCAGTGGAGGTGTTTGAAGGTGTTTTAATACCGGACTGGGTAGAACTGGGAGCCGAGGAGGCTGAAGTGACAGGTGACGAAGCACAGGGAGAACTTGAGGGCAGGTACAGAACATCTGGAAAAATAGGACCACCTGGTGTGGTTACAAGAGGTGGCTTCAGAGGATGCCAAACCCTCAGACCAGAAAGTTTTTGGGGAAAACGTTTGTGTAACTTTACCCAAATTTCCTGGGGATTCCCGTGAAGTTTGCGCCACCGAGTCAAACCCTCTGGCCCGCTCAGTTGTTTCTATCCAATCGCTGGAAGATTGGGTGTGCATCGTGAGGTTGGCTCTTGGGTTCGTTAGATTGTTTCTCTCATTTTGGAACATATTGAATGGTGCATGAAGCAGCTGATCAAGCCTGAGGTCTGGTTGCTCAGGAGCCTTGTCACCAACAGGACTGAAGTGGAGATGAGGAGGGTTCTTTGAAGCTACAGAAACCTGGTGTTTGGAGAGCGCGTTTAGGTTTTGCAGACTGTTGACGGAAACTGAGCTCATAATGTCTGCCTCTGAAACAAAAGACATAAGTATCAAGTTTTAATTCATACTATAACAGATATGTCTTGAAATTGTCAGAGACTCCGGAAGCGGATTATTCCACCTTCACCTTTGCAGACTGGATTTGTGCTATTCCAGGAGCGGCCCTTGCAGTATATCATTGAAGGGCCGTGTAAACGAAAGCCACTATTACAGCTGAACTCTGCCCAGGAGCCGTCCTCGTTCATCCTGCTGGACCCGTGGAGGATCGCGCCTGGGTGGGAGCATCCCGAACCTGACCAGGAAGGGTCCATAATGTGGGATTTTAAGCAACTTGCTTTTTTTTTTTTGTTTTTCAAAATTGCACAATCCCTTCCACTACTTCAAATTAAACAGTATATACAGAGATTAAAATGATAAAGTCCTAAAGTTTAGAAGAAAATGAAGCACGTTACCAACACAAACTGGGAGGTTTCGAGACCAGAGTCCAGACACACAGCTGTTGGTTTGGTGTCCATGGAGCTTGTATCCCGGATGGCAGCGGAAGATCACCATCAGTCCACCATACCGGAAAAATGTCTGCCCGTTGGCCAGATTCCGAAATTTACTGCATCGCGTGTCTCCAAACACTGCAGAGAGTTTCACGGTCAGTGCCCAAATAATAATAATAATAATAAAAAAAAACATCACACAACTTCAGCTTCAAGAAATACCTGAAACACGGATCAAAGCCAAGGTGACCAGTGCCACCAGAAGTCCCGTCTGAGCTCCCATCTGACAGCGGGCTGCAGAGCAATGCAGTCGTCAGTGCTGCAGCACCTCTCTGGAGATCTGAACGGGAAAGATGGGAGGAGCTGGGAAAGAGAAACACTTGGAGAGTGAAAGTAAAAAGAGTATGTAAAAGTAGGAACTAGAAAAGGAGAATCCCAGGGGTATCACACGGGATGAAGGAAGAGAGGAGGAGGTTGAGCAATGGCACTAATGCTAAATGCAGATACAGAAGCAACATGATCTCATCACACAGCCCTTTTTTGCAAGTACCACCCTTAGATCTTTTTATCACCAAGGTGAAGGCAAGACAATTGGCTTTGCTCAAACAGTTGCGGGAACTAAAAGTGAAAAATCTTCAAATTAATGTATTTGTCCTTGATTTGAGTAGGTAAATAAGATTATCTACCACTGGAATGAGTGTTACTCCTAAAATAAGATAATTAGATATGCTGCACTTGAAATGAGGTGATGGAGGTGAGTTGTTCCTATTTTAAGTGCAGAAAATCTTATCATTTAAACTTATCTGCTCCAATCAAAGACAAATACACTGATTTCAACAAAATTTACCTTACTTTTAGTTTCCTTTTTGCAGTATATGACATCCAAATTCCACCCTTTTTGTCTGTAAATAATTTCCTCGGTGGCCTAATGTATCTGCTTTCTGTTTTCACACGTGTGTAAATGGCTGCTAACAGCTTCAGACAAATCCAAACACATTACTTTCCCAGGCTGACAGGATGCCTGGCTCTTTTTAACAGCTCTCTGTGCGTGTAATTACAGAGGCAGAACACCAGCGTAAAGGAGCCCATTAACACACAAGCACACACCAGAGCAGTCACTTTGGATCACATGCGAAAAACAAACATGGTTGGTATAAAGAAAAGCTATTTTATTAATTTGTGGGAAACGTGATATGAGCTGAATTGCAACTTTGTAATACTGAGAAAAACAATAACAAAAGTCTATAATTTTTGCAGATTTTAGTTGTTTTTTTTGTGGAAAACTACAGATGCTGCACACTACTTAACAGCCAACAAAAAAAGAAGATTCAAACCAACACCTTGAACCTGCTTAAATGAATTTCTCAGGTTGCATTTAAAATTGTATTAGACTGTATGTTTATATGCATTTTCCCCTCAATTATGTATAATACAATATCTTTTTTTCTCTTAAGAAGTAATACAGCGATTATGGAAAGGTATAAATAAAATAATAAATATAAACAAGATATACATCTGTTTACAGTTAATCAATGAAAAAAAAATAGTCAAGAAAATCATAGCATTAAGAAAGCTTGAATACATTTGCACATTATTCAGATAAATACTGAACAAACTTGTGAAACTACACTGAGAAAATCCATATGAACCATAGGAAAGCTTGAAACCCTGAATAAAATTATCATAGTGACTTTTTTTCAGGGACAGGGTCAAGTTTGAGTTTTATACATAGATAATAATTTGATAATAATCAACTTTAAAACATAAAAAGTATATTTGTTTTGCATGTACTGTATTTCAAAAGGTATTTTACATTTTATTTAAAGGCGTTAATAAAAAAGCAGCCAACAAGAGTCGGTGGCAGCAATCAACAGAATCAAGTAATACATCTAAGAAACTGTACATAGTCACTGTTCAATGGTAGACGGGATATAACACGTCTCTTCTTACCCGGCCCTTTTTATGTTTCCCTGTTTTCATGCACATTTCTCTTTGTCCATCTTTTCACTGAGCTGATGATCCTTAATGTCCAGCTTGTGCACCACTCTGAAGGCCTCCAGGAACTCTGTGAAGTCTATGCTGCCGTCCTTGTTGAAGTCAATGCTGCGGGCCAGCTCATCGATGGCTCTGTCGTCAATAGCCACCCCCAGGTGAGCGCTGAAAAGGCGCCAGGTGTGGCGAAACTCCTCGATGGAGATCAGACCTTAACACAGCCACATCCATCATGTACACACTTAAACTGCTGGAGAACATGTTGAACCAATTATAGAATCAAAAATACATTGTAGAGCTTCATTTACCTGAATGATCTTTGTCTATGATGTTGAAAATTATCTCGATGTCTGTCCTGTATCTGAAGAGAGTTTCGGCCAAATTGGGAGCGACCTAAACAGAAAAAAAAAAGACGCAGTGACTAAAACATCCTAATTACGATTGGATAATTAAAGGAACAATGAGCAAAATTTCACCACTAGGTGGACTGTTGAGCACTGTCTGTAGACCAAAACAAGATATGTGACAAGCCACGCCTCTCTCTAACTCCGCTCCAGTTGCCACGTATACGCGCATTTCCATCCATCCATTTTCCATCATGTTTGTCCCTGTTGGGGTCGTGAGGGGTGCTGGTGTCTATCCCCAGCATTCAAGGGGTGAGAGGCGGGGTACGTATGCACACATTTGCAAAGGATAAATACACAGCAAAACAGCATCACCTTTTGGAGTAACTCCTAAAAGGTAAACAATTTAAATGTAGACAAAAGAATGTTTCGGTCCGCCAGACATGCTCTCCATACATTTTGCTTCAATGCTACGTTGCTCTGCCGGTGGCATTTTATGGAGAGGGAGGGTCTAAGCCCTGAGTGGCAGCTGTTCACATGGACGTACAGGTACGCGCAACCTGGCCTGGCTTTTTAAATAAGAGACTGGAGAACAACACAGAGAGATGGTGTGTGACCTCATGCCATATTCCATCTAAAAAGATACCTTCAGTTCTTCATATCGCTATTCTTTTGAGTTCTTTATAGCTTAAATAATGAAATATTGCTCATTGCTCCTTAAATACCTCAATTATTATTTTGGCACCGTTATAAAGTTTGGATTATAGTTCCATATTTCCTATTTGGTATCAATAAATACAATTTTTCCACACAGAACTTCAGAAAATGGGTATAACCAGCTTTTCTCTTTCTGACCTGAGGCAGATGAGCTCCTGTTCCCACATCCTCAAAGCAAGACTGATACTCAACGCTGCCATCTGGTGCCAGATGGACTAAATGTGGACGAAGTGTCCGCCAGGGTAAGTCCAGTCTTAGAACAGACGCCAGTACCTTGGCCCATTCGCCGACTGACACACAACCTGTAACAAAGACGTTGCCTGTGGGTAACAGCTACACATGCTAAGCAGGACGACCACATGTTTGCGCTGGAAAGAAAAGAGAGTACCGGTTGCATTGGGGTCGTACTGCTGGAAGCCTGTCATCAACTCAGATCGATGGGCGAACAGTTTCTCCTTTAGAGCCCTGAGAGCGGAGCCTTCAGCTGCACAAACTCTGCAATCAGTGTATGAAAACATAAACCAAGTACTTTATAAATTCTGACCACTTTTTAGGATAATCAAAGCAGGGGACAGAACTTCCACAGTCCTCACTGCTATTCAAAGGATAGCAGTGAAGACATGGATTACGCAACTAGCAGGCTGGTTTCAGCAACTTTTTTCTACGACTGAAAGCGATTTTTCATAAGATGGCCACATGGCACAATGTAAACACTTTAACCCCGGAGTTCCACTGAATGCGGAAGTGTCGCGGGAGCGCCACGCTTTCTGCCAAGCATCCTATTCCACCAGGAATGATTCAGAGCAGAGCGCCGCTGAATCACCGAGGGGGAAGTAAGGAATCATGGATGACAATCAGCTCCATCTTTTTATAATTACTTCGGCCAGAATTTCATGAAATGAAGAAAACAACAACAGCAACAATCCAACAGTACCCCGCCCTCAAAACCATTCTCATACAGACACCCACCCAAAACACCCGGTTGTCTTTTTCCCATCTACGTACAGTACATTGCTGCATTCATTGTATCCTTTTTCCATTTATGTTTTTTTTACTGTCAAATTTCCTTATCTCATTTTTGTAAACGTAATTTTAAATCTCCCCCGTTCAGGACTTACAAGCTTCTGCGTTACATTGAGGCACAGTCTGCTGAGTGTATACAGCTTCTTATTTTACTGTAGTCTTATTTTTTGTCTGCACCATCAATACCAAGTCAAATTCCTTGTAAGTGCAAACCTACTTGGCGATTAAACTTGATTCTGATTCTGATTCTGAAATAAAGTTCTTTAGAAAAAGACAGTATTCACACACCCCTCTCTCTCTTTTCTTGGCTGTTAGCAGCACACGCTAGCATTTGGGTCTGCAATCAGTTCACACAACGTGACCACGTTCAAATTTGGCACAGACCATTCAGACATGTTTAACTGACTGCTGCTGAGGTCAGGTTGGGTCTGATTACAAACTAAAGCACGGCTTTATGGTGGACTATCCAACTGGGAATCATGAGTAAAATACGGCCAAAAAAATATTTTTGTGTGTCCTGGGCTCAAGCAATGTTTGCATTGTACCTCTGTGTCAGCGTAAGCCTCCGGGTTGTACGGCTGACTTGGTACTGATAGAAGCGAGGAATCAGCTCCTTGCCCAGTTTGATGTAAGCGCCACGGTTGCTTCCCTCCTCATAGTAGTTTGAAGCTGAGAAAATGGTGATCACCTGCAAGACTTGCAAGATTATCTCCACAGGGTCGTACATGGCAAAGTTTTTGGACAACATGAATGAGTTTGAAGTGTCCTACCTGTCCGTTGTGACAGATCTCATAGCCCTCCTGTTTGCACTCATGGGAGCGGATGAGCAGCTGCAGTCCGTGCTGGTGCAGCAATCTACGAGTAACATCGGGGCCGAAGTAGCAGCCTCCGCCTCTGAACGTGTTGGGGCTGCAGCCTTCTTGACTTTTAGGGTCACTCCACAATATGTCCACAATCTAGAAGATACAAAAGTGGACAAGGGTGTTATATTAATATATCATCACATTAGGACAGAGAGCTGAAAAAAAATGTCCCTCCAAATGAATCTCTTACCTGTTTTCATTCCAGTTCCTGCTGTGGAGGCGATGGAAGTGGAACAGAGGAGAGAGAGTCCAGGAAAGGCACCTGGAGCACATTATAAGGCGTGCTGGGAGACGATGGGTATGTTTGGGGTGAGATGCAAGAGGGAGTTCGAGGAGAGCAGAGTGAAGAACAGGACGACGAAGAGGATGAGGAGGAAGTAGAGGCACCGCTGTCTTGTCGGCTGAGCTTGCATCTCCTTTTTCTGAGAAATAGAATAGGTAGCAAAAAAAACCCCGGGTCTTTAGCTAAACTAAATAAATAATGCCAAACTAGGCAACATCTGCATGTGGAGATAAGATGTCAGACCTCAGACTGGGGGTTCTGTGGCTCTCATAGATGCTGCGACTGCTGCTGGGACGAGAGCCGTCTGTCGATCTCAATCTTTTGCCCAGTCGGTGGGACTGACCAATGTCGAGCTGCTCCAAACTGCGTCTGGGAAACCTCAGGGCAGATTTCACCTGAGGGAGCAGATCAGAAATTACACAAGAAAAAAACAACTAATGTACCGTTCAGAACTGTCACCAGAATGACGCCATCACTTAATACCATTTGTTTAATGATATTTCAGTCTATTACTACCAGAAAGTGTTAAGTAATAAAACTACGGATGTTTCTGTAATACTGCCAAAAATACGCAATAGTATTTGTTTACCAAAATTTTTTTTTTTGGCAGGCGAAAACATTAAAAAACTAATTTTATTTCAAATTCACAATTTCTAAAATAGCTTGAAGCAGTCTATCACATACAACCCTAGTATTTAAGTTTATGGTAGCACCATCACAAAATGTTTTGTACCCCCACATACCTACAGTCATGGCCAAAAGTATTAAGAATGACACAAATATTATATTTTTACATGATCTGCTGCCCTCTGGTTTTCATGTGTGCATGTCAGATCTTGTCATCACATACAGAAATACAATTACAATCATATTGTAAGTAACAAAAGCTTTTAATGACAGAATGAGTTAATGCAGCAAGTCAATATTTGCAGTGTTAACCCCTCTTCTTCAGGACCTCTGCAATTCTCCCTGGCATGCTCTCAATCAACTTCTGGACCAAATCCTGACTGATAGCAGGCCATTCTTGCACAATCAATGCTTGTATTTTGTCAGAATTCCTAGGTTTTCGTTTTTCCACCCGTCTCTTGATGATTGACCACAAGTTTTCAATGGGATTAAGATCATGGGAGTTTCCAGGCCATGGACCTAAAATCTCTATGGTTTGTTCCTTGAGCCAGTTAGATATCACCTTTGCTTTATGGCAAGGTGCTCCATCATGCTGGAAAAGGCATTGTTCATCACCAAACTGCTCTTGGACGGCTAGGAGAAGTTGCTCTCGGAGGACATTCTGGTACCATTCTTTATTCATGGCTGTGTTTTTAGGTAAGACTGTGAGAGAGCCGACTCCCTTGGCTGAGAAGCAACCCCACACATGAATGGTTTCAGGATGCTTTACAGTTGGCATGAGACAAGACTGGTGGTAGCGCTCACCTCGTCTTCTTCGAACAAGCTGTTTTCCAGATGTCCCAAACAATCGGAGAGGGGATTCATCAGAGAAAATGACTTTACCCCAGTCCTCAGCAGTCCACTCCCTGTACCTTTTGCAGAATACCAGTCTGTCCTTGATGTCTTTCCTGGAGAGAAGTGGCTTCT
The DNA here is from genome assembly GCF_011125445.2 of Fundulus heteroclitus. Lineage (NCBI taxonomy): Eukaryota > Metazoa > Chordata > Actinopteri > Cyprinodontiformes > Fundulidae > Fundulus > Fundulus heteroclitus. The sequence continues at coordinate 14,788,916 of NC_046364.1, read as the reverse complement.
TTGCTTCCCTCCTTGAGACCAGGCCTTGCTCCAAGAGTCTCTGCCTCACAGTGCGTGCAGATGCACTCACACCTGCCTGCTGCCATTCCTGAGCAAGCTCTGCATTGCCGGTAGCCAGATCCTGCAGCTGAAGCACTTTTAAGAGACGGTCCTGGCCCTTGCTGGTCTTTCTTGGGCGCCCTGGAGCCTTTTTGGCAACAATGGCACCTCTCTCCTTGAAGTTCTTGATGATGTGATAGATTGTTGACTGAGGTGCAATCTTTCTAGCCGTTTCTTTCCTGTTAGGCCATTTTTGTGCAGTGCAATGATGACTGCACGTGTTTCTTTAGAGATAACAGAAGAGAAACAATGATGCCAAGCACCAGCCTCTTTTTAAAGTGTCCAGTGGTGTCATTCTTACTTAATCATGACAGATTGATCTCCAGCCCTGTCCTCATCACCACCCACACCTGTGTTAATGCAGCAATCACTGAGACGATGTAAGCTGGTCCTTTTAAGGCAGGGCTGCAATGACTTTGAAATGTGTTTTGGGGGATAAAGTTCATTTTCTAGGCAAATATTGACTTTGCAATTAATTGCTGTTACGCTGATCACTCTTTATAACATTCTGGAGTATATGCAAATTGCCGTTCTAAAAACTAAAGCAGTAGACTTTGTAAATATTAACATTTGAGTCATTCTCAATACTTGCCATGACTGTACATGCAAGAAAATCATTGCAATTTACACATACAAAAAAGTTTGTTGGATGGATGTTCTCTGACCTTGTGCCTCTCTATGGAACTGAGCAATTCAAGGTCAGTTTGGTCTGAAACTCCTCCGTGTACGATTAGAATCTTTGCATCAATGACAGTCGCGATGGGCAAAAGGCTGAAAACGTCCTGAAACAGCTGGAGGATCTCACGGCCATGGGTCTGCATACAGGAAAAAAAAATTCTTATAATGGTGGACCAATTTATATTAGTCCACAAAAATCCAATTGCCATCACCATCTGCAGAAAAAGATCTGCAGAGGGGAACATTGCAATTATAAGTTGCCTCTACCTTATACTTCTGCATAACTTCTTTTGTGAATCCATACCTGAGAAAAAAGAAGGATTTATTGCTCTTACTTCTAGGGGTCAATTTTCTTTTCTCCTAATTTTCATCCCCCACACCCACCTGAGGTTCATGATGTGATCCTCGTGGTTTCCTCGGTTCAGGTGCATGTGGTCGGGGTAAAGCAGAAGAAAAGCAAACAGGAGGATCACCACCTCTATGGACTTTTTCCCACGATCCACAAAGTCTCCATTAAAGATGTAGGGTGTGTCAGCAGAAGGTAGTCCATTCTGGACAGCAACAACAATATGACTTCATTTTGGCCACAATGAACATTTTATTTACGTATTTAAAATCTGCTGTAAATATCCATGACATGAGAGACAATACTGCTTCAGCGTACCTTGTAGAATATCAGCAGTAAATCATCCAGCCGGCCGTGCAGGTCGCCTGCACCAAAAGAAACATTGCTTATATGCAGTTCTGCACATATGAGCAGTTGTGTTAGATTATTTTGAACTTTCTTTGATTTCTTAGCATTGTTCTTTCTCTGGGATTGAACAATCACACACAGCAAAGGCTTTAAGCCTTACCATTGACTGGAAGCTGCTGGAACACCAGCGTTGCCATGCACAGTAAATCCTATTAAGCAGCACCTTGGACAGAGTAAGCGCAGAGCAAGAAAGAAGCCCCTGCTGCAAAATCAACACCTTCAAGTATAATTGCCATTTGTATCTACCTACAAGGACAAACCAAATGCCTCCTATAGAAAAGTTTTATGATCAGAGACCTCTTGTATGAAGTGTGCGTAAGCACAAAAAAACCCCCCAAAAAAAACAATGCTGCAATGTTTAATGCCCTACTTGTCATGTACAAAAACTTAACTCTGTGTGAAAGTGTGTGGTAATCCACACACATTTTTGTCCTGCTGAGAACATGTGCAGCAGCAATGTAATTTCTTTAATCGACAATAACCCCCCCCCCCCCTCCACAAAGTACTAAAACTCACCCTGATCCATTGACATATAACTCCATTTTAATTTTATCTAACCCAAAAAGTTTTTTCAATTCGGAGCTTTAATGGTTTAAACCTGTACAAAGCTCCATTTAGCTTCATACAATAACTTAACACTCAATGAAATGATGAACTTATATCAGATATAAGATATGAATTCTCCTGTTTTGTCACATGTACAGGACTGTCTCAGAAAATTAGAATATTGTGATAAAGTTCTTTATTTTCTGTAATGCAATTAAAAAACATGAAATGTCATACATTCTGGATTCATTACAAATCAACTGAAATATCGCAAGCCTTTTATTGTTTTAATATCGCTGATTATGGCGTACAGCTGAAGAAAACTCAAAAATCCTATCTCAAAATATTAGAATATTTCCTCAGACCAAGTAAAAAAAAAATTATAACAGCAAAACAAAATCAAACATTTGAAAATGTCCATTAATGCACTCAGTACTTGGTTGGGAATCCTTTTGCACAGATTACTGCATCAATGCGGCGTGGCATGGAGGCAATCAGCCTGTGGCATTGCTGAGGTGTTATGGATGCCCAGGATGCTTCAATAGCGGCCTTTAGCTCATTTGCATTGTTGGCTCTGGTGTCTTTCAGCTTCTTCTTCACAATACCCCACAAATTCTCTATGGGGTTCAGGTCAGGGGAATTGGCAGGCCAATCAAGGACAGTAATGCCATGGTCAGTACACCAGTTACTGTGAGAATCTTATGTCGTCTCTTAACCACTACCATACTTGTGATTTAGTTTACTGAACCAAGCTGAGTGTTTTTCAAGGCTCAGGAACCCTGCAGTGTTTCGAGTTAATTCAAGTGATTAGTTGAATAGCCTACTAGTATACTTTTTCACGATATTCTAATATTTTGAGATAGGATATAGAGGATAGGATAGGATTTAGAGGATATTTGGGTTTCTTAAGCTGTAAGCCATAATCAGCGATATTAAAACAATAAAAGGCTTGCATTATTTCAGTTGATTTGTAATGAATCCAGAATGTATGACATGTCATGTTTTTTAATTGCATTACAGAAAATAAAGAACTTTATCACAATATTCAAATTTTCTGAGACAGTCCTGTACATGTAAATGTGCATTAGTCTGTGCACCGTCAAATATATGTGAATCATCTAACAAGCTTTTTGTCATTCTCACTGAAAAATAAGAGAGGGTAAGATCAGCAGATTAATTTCTAACAAATCAGGTGTAATGATTCCTAAGGTAGAGACAGTCATACATGTCCATAAATAGCTGTGTAAAGTTGCGTGTAATGTGGAACGGTGGTAGCGTTAGCACTGCTGCAGGACATTGCTGATGGATGAATACAGAGTGAGCTTCACTGCAAAAAGGGAACTAAAAGTAAGTGAAATTTTACTGAAATTAGTGTATTTGTCCTTGATTGGAGCAGTTAAGTTTAAATGATCTGCCAATGGAAGAAGATTTTTTGCACTTAAAATAGGAACAACTCACTTCCATCACTTTATTTCATGTGCAGTATATCTAATCATCTTAGTTTAGGGGCCAAAACACTCATTCCAATTGCAGAAAATCTTATTAACCTGCTCAAATCAAGGACAAATGGAAAATAATTTCAAGAATAGTTTTACTTACTTTTAGTTCCCTTTTTGAAGTGTTGTGTTCAGAGATCCTGCTGAACTTCTATTACATGATGATGAGTGGCTTATTAACCGTTTCAGATCGCCCAAGGGAATTATTTTTGAGCTGGCCCCAGTGATACTGGGAAATAGGGAAACTAGGAAGAACAGTGTGTCGGCAGTTTCGTTTCAAGTTGTAACTCTACTGCGTTCTACGTAACAAGAGCTGACTGACAGGTCGTTAACATCTCTGAGCAGTCCCAAGCCTGCACCCCTGGGACGACATCATCCACATGTTGTTCAGATACCCAGAATTCCCCTCAACCGTGGGTCTCATTTATGACAAGGAGCCAATTTTCAAATGTAATCAGAGCTGTGATTACCCTCATATTGCTATAATCCTGCTCAACTCAGGATTCTGCAAGACTATCATAATAATTATAATTATTTTCATTATAATAGTTGTGTCTGGAACAAAATAAGAGCAGGCTTCGCGCACAATGGCGGTCTCATAATTTTTACGACATATCCTGATTTGTCTTAAAGATTGTAAGTACTTCACAATGCGCATGTGGGGACTTCAGACTTCCTCATCGAAGTATTGGTGGCATATTCACTACATAACAATGATTTGGTGTACATTGCAATGATCAGTATTAATCTATAATCAAGCTTAATGTAGCCAGACTGCACCATTTAAATTTGATAAACATTGAATTGGACTGAACACAAAACAATGTCTATTCCGCAGTGGTTGGCTTTATTGAACCAAAAGCAATTCCCTGTTACAGTAATTCTCTGATTCAAACAACTTTGGAATTCTTACTCATTACTAAACTAAAACATGCAAAATATATATGTGGAAATAAAGAACAAAACAAAAATAAACAATGGATTAAAATGAGCGGTTAGCAGATCTTAACTTAACTCAAAGTTGTTTAACACCGCCCTCGAAACATCGGCATTTCACGTATCAGCATTGACAGACAGAACAGCTTCGGGAATCTCACTGGACGCTTTGATGTCTTACACAAAGCTAGTTCAGCTAAGCTACCTACAGTCCAGATACACGTGACCCTCCCAAGATGGCTGCTACGATGACGTATGAGGGGAGGTCCTAATAACGTAACCACGCTTACGCTGATGGGACAATGCCTCGTTTCGAGAGGGGGGGGGGGGCTAACTAGGAGTTTAAAGCAAAGCCCGCGACTTGAGCTCGGACAAAGAAATTAAACTGATAAGGAGCGAAAAGAGAGAGAGGGGGGAAGCAGGGAAGAAGATGAAAAGAGATAAATCGGTAACCCACGGCGGGGTTCTTGATGGATCACAAATCAACACAGCAAATCAATTGTAAAATGCACGCACATACAAAGAAAATGTTCAGCAAAATAATTCCAACTTCGTCGTGGAATAAAAGCATTAACCAACACCTACAAAGTTCTACCGCCTGCCCAGGCACTTCTAAACACCCTGTTGGTGAGACAGAAATGAAAGGGGAAAAACCCCGTTACTTTGAGTTGCCTCGGGGCTGGTCCGGAACGCTCCGAGTGTGGCTTTCTGGACGCGCTTCGACGAGCGCAGTTGTCCACAGGCTGCAGCGGGACGGGGAAGAAGCTGCTTCGTTTCTTCCTCCGGGTTCAACAGTCGCTTTGTTGGCCAGACAAAAGCGGGGTCCTCTTCGATCACTGGGAGATACGGCGTCTCTCAGTCTTTTGATCAGAGGGAATTTAAAAGTACTTATTTAAGTCGACCTCCTGTTATAAAGCAGGGAATAACCGTTGCGTCGAAAAATCTCGGTCCAGCGAGCAATCGAACACGTGGCGTGGGAATCAGCTGTGCGTGTCTTCTCGGGTTGGCTAAAAGCCAGGGAAGAAGAAAGATGGTCGTGGGTGATCGGCTTTTATAGCCATCATCATAGCAACCTTATCTTGATCGGCGGCCATTTTGCCGTGTTGCGTGATGGGAGTTGGTGGCCATTTTGACCACATTGCATCATGGGTAACGCAGTCCGTTACGTCCCGAATTGATGCTGTTTCCTTGATCGGCGGCCATTTTGCCGTGTTGCGTGATGGGAGTTGGTGGCCATTTTGACCACATGAGTTGGTGGCCATTTTGACCACATTGCATCGTGGGTAACGTAGTCCGTTACCGCTTTCTGTCACGTCTGAACTGGCACAACATACCCCCCTTTAGCTTTGAAGAGTGGGATGCTGGTCACAGTCTTTAAAGCTACAACCAAGTCCATTCTGGCGTGACGAAAATCCGTTGTGCATGAGTGGAACAACCTAATAGTCTTTCTAGTAGTCCATTGGGATTCATGCAGTTCAGTTCATCATCCAAGAGGAGGAAAAATGAAGCATTCATTGTGCCTGGGTCAGTGACCTAGCCTGGGCAGGACTAAGCTATAGCTAGTCGTTTCTATTGGCTAATAAGGCAACAATAAAGTAATAAAAAAAAAGAAATGCAAACTTCACAATCACCATTGTCAATACATTCATTGGTCATCAGGTTTGAACTTTGAACCAAAGAAAGGAGAGAGGGAAAAAGGGAAAGGAAAGAGACCGCGGTTCGTAGTCTAATCAGCTTATGGCCTTCAAGGAGCTGGTGCTACGAACCTGGGAGCGACAAAGGTGAGGGCGTCAATCCTGGTTTGCAACTGTTTGATCTGCTTGTATGCTGCATACGCCATCGCGGTAGTGATGGCCCATCCCAATACGAGGAGAACCACAATAATGGTCATAATGTGAGTGTCAGTCGACTCTGTAGCTCTGGGGAAGCGAAGCAGAGGGACCGAGCTCAACTCTGATGGAGTGAGACTGAATTTAATCAGCTGGGTGCCTGCAAGTAAAAGCTGTCTTTCAATGCCGACATCAATGCTGAAATTGTATCCCTTAAAGACATCTATTATTTCAATCTCTGAGTCATATTTATCAACGTCAAGGTGATGCAGAACCATGTTTCCAATGTGGACTGGAGCACCTTGAGGTGGGGAACAGAAAATGGTTTGGTTGGGCAGTTTTAGTCTAGTAACTGTGTCATGCTGCTCGTAGGATAACAGGGCTTCTGCCTCTGGGTTGCTAACGAGCCAGCGGTTACCTGCCCGCTCAATTTTGGTTTCCACACCTGCATCTTTAAGGGTCATTCTAGCCTGACAGTTTTGTTCAGGAGATTCATTAGACCACACAGGTAATTGGTAACGTCTCTGATAAATGGGTTGCTTGGGCATACCCAGTGGATGTCTTTGGTTTTGGTACACAAATCCAAATTAGTGACTAAATAAAGTTTGGGGTCAGCATCATGATAGGCCAATATTGAGGGAGTTTGTAGGTGTACGTGGGTCTCACCTTGCCAAAAACCGACATTCAATACTGATTCAAACCTATACACATTAGCTCTTTCAATGATGGGAAGGTTTAGCATAAATCCTATCTCCAAGTTGTCAGGATTTACAAATATTGGAATTGCACTACCTAGGCTGTACGCCAGGTGTATTTGTGGTGGTTGCAGTGTTTCACTAGAGGCAGATTTGAAAACCTTTTCAACCAAATCTACTGGTACCAGGTACGGAGGAATCCGTCCTTCAGCAAGGCTATTTATGGATGAGCTAACCTCTCGAGTGAGGTCCTGCATTAAATCTCTAACAACCTGAGTATACATCATGTCATTCTTTACCACTTCCGTGAGCGTTTCCAAAGCAATGCATGGTGTTATGGCTGAGTGTGAAATTATAGACGTGAAGTTATGGATGGACACTTGCTTTGTTAGTGCATGTTTAAAATGTCCTAATTAAACGTGCACTTGTCCTATTTAATGCTATGCATTGTTCTCTTCGGCGGGGGCGGAGTTAGGCTCCGTTCCCTGTGAGGAGAGTTTGGTGGACGGTTTAGTTTGGTTCCCTTGAACCCATGTGTACTCTGGACTTTGCACGCTGGCTTCTAGGTTCTTTCGAGGCCACGCGAAAGTCGTTCGGGGACGGTCTTTTAAGTCAGTGACGCACTGGTGTGCAGTGTAGACGGTTGTCACACTGACGCCTTCGGGCTGGTAGATGAGATTCAGGGGAAGTGTCCTTTGCCTTCCTGTCATCATCTGGAAAAGTGTCACCCCTGTGGAGCATGGTGAGGTAGAGCGGACTAGCATTAGGACCAGGGGAAGCTTTGCATCCCGGTCCCCGTCATGGCTGCTGGCATGTTCCTTTGACATGCTGGCCACGGTGCAGTTCATTCGCTCCACCTGTCCGGATGACTGTGGGCGGTAGGTGATGTGGAATTTAACTTCCACGCCCAACATGTTGAAAAGCACGGTCATAATGTTTGACGTTCCTCTGTCCGAGTCGATGGACAGGGGAAGGCCCCACCGGCTGAAAACGTGATTTAGCAGCAGGGCTGCTGTGGTGACAGCGGTGTCATTCGGTGCCGGCAGACATTCGACCCATTCTGTGAAACTGCCTGTTATTGTCAAAAGATATCTGTTACCTCTTGACGATTTGGGGACTGGACCGATCCAGTCAGTCTGCAAATGTGACCACGGAAATGTAACCCCCCTTTGCTGAAGCAGGGCTCGGTTTAGTGGTCGTGTGGGTTGTAACTGGCTGCAGGTTAAGCAGCCTTGTACATACTCCTGGGTGTCCTGGGCCGTTGAAGGCCGGGACGTCACCTGTGGGAGAGTTTTCAGATTAGCTTTGCAGCTTCTGTGTTCTCCTACTGGTGAGTCGTGGACATGTGTCAATGTGATCCCAAGTTCGTTTGAATCTTTGGGCTGAATGGGCTGAAACTCATAAAACAGCTCCTTAAGTGCTGTTTCCTCTGTTTCAGTGGTCAGTGCATCAGCTTTTTCCAGCTGTTGCATAATTTCTGTTTCGAAACCAGGGTAGGGCTCAGTGGGTGAGTCCCGGTCTCCTGGTTGATTTGGTGCTGGTTCTGTTGGGTCGGTTGCTGTCGCATACACCAACAGATTTCCTTCAGCTTCAAGCGTTGCACCACAAATAGATCCAGCAGGCCGAGCTTCATGTCGCCTGATTTGGATCATGCTGGAAGGAAAAGTAAACATGGTGTCTGGAGAGTCCTGTCTTGTGCCAATCTGTGCATAAAGTATGCACACCCCCGTTGCTTTCAGAAGCCGGCGAGGCCAGTCTGCTGAGAGCAGGTAGTGGCTGTGTTTTGTTTCAGCCAGATGGGGCTTTTCACGGCACAGAGAGCTGTACAGATCTCTGCTGATCGCAGAATTCTCTGACCAAAGAGCCAGCAGCACATCTGGCATGAGTGTGTTTTCCAGGTGCACACCTTCAGCCACTCTGGGGTTATAGGGTTCAACTCCAGAGTGTTTAAGTGAGCAGAGGAAAGGTGTGTGGCTGCAGAGAGAAGTTCTCTGATCGCTGAGAAGCGGTGGTGTGTCAGAGGATTTGGAAATCGGCTCTGTTGAAGGCAGAAATGGTGCTAAAAGTTCTTTGGGCTCCTCGGAGCATGTCACCTGGTTGATGGGGACGGACAGTCCACTTCCAGAAGTGAGGGGCTTTGGAGTCCCCACTTGGGCCCAAAGATGACCATGATAGCAGTCAATGAGTGGGGCTAACCTGTTCAACAGGTCCTGACCCACAAGAAAAGGTTCTGTGTCCAAAGTACATATGTAGATGGGGTGCACCAGGGTCATGTCACGGAAAGTGATGTCTAACCACGCCCGTTTGGTGATGCATGACTGATCCTGAGTGTAGCTGGTGATGCCCACGTCACAGGTCTCCACCTGGAACGGTTTCCCAAGAGACACCATAGCTCTGGTCACCTCATCAAACAAATCTGAGCACATTAGACTGATCTCGGAACCCGTGTCTAAAAGAGCATTTGCAGTTACACATCCTCCGATAACTGTCGAGCAGTATAAGCGGTGTGCATTTTCATGATGGTTTAGCTCACCTAGAAACCTTAGAAAAGGGGCTTTCTGATCACCTGCTGATGGGATCTTAGAAGGTTGTTGGTGATTTTTCGGTTGGTCCCCCCCCTTAATCAGATAAACTCTGTTAGAAGGGGAAGCCTGTTCCACGCCTAGTCATGCTGGCTGGGGTTTTGGGCCTGGCTTACCTGGAGGGTCGACAGGATTGGATGATGGCTGGGACGGCTGCGGCGCGATCTGACGCACTGTTTCGGCTAGCAACCTGCGAAAAGTCTCCTCTATCTCCTTTCTCATTGACTCCTCCATGCGCAGGTTCCAGCCTTTGTTGTCATGTGTGCTTTTCGACCTTTCTGGCCAGTCAGTTTGCTTACCGTCTCGGGCTGGATCCGGCCTGTGCCATTTTTGAAACCTCTCACCTTCCATGCTGCCATGCTGACCTCTCCTATCCTGGGAAGCTTTCTTCTGCTGCGGCTCAAAACCATGTTGCTTCTTAGGACCAAATCTAGTTTTAGGTTTGAAGGGAGGCATCTCATGTCCCTCCAGACCTAAACTCTTTTCTGGTTCGGCTTGAATCTGCAGAACCTTTTTATCACTATCGGCTCCTTTGTTGGGCCGGACACGTGTTTCCCATGCCACCTGCGCGTATTTCCTGATTTCCTGCATGGTAAGTTTCTTGGTTCTACAATGCATGGTAACCTCATAACGCACGCTTTCATGAAGATTATGGAGGAACAAAGATTTGAAAGTGTGGTCTTCCTCCAAGCCGGGAGCATTTCGTCCCTGAAAGTAAGCAGCCCGCAAGCGACGGTAGTACTCTTTTGGTGCTTCAGTTCTCTTTTGCTGAATTGCAAAAGCTCCAAGAGTGGCCGAAGCTGGGTCTGTAAACGCCGAATATTCTTCTCTTAAAGCCTGACAAAGAGCTGAATAACGGTCACGTGTAGCTGGAGGGAGGCTTTCTATGAAAACATGGACACTTCTGGACGTGGTTTTCCAGATAAGCTTCAACTTTTCTCGAGCTGAGGGGCTATATAAGTCTAGCAGACAGCGCTCTACCTCTCTGAGATAGTCATCAATGGTGGATTCTGTATTGCTAGGATCAAAACGCTCTATGTCTCGGGCCAGGGACTCAAGTTGACGCATCCGCAGTCCCTGTTCAGGGATCGGAGCTGGTCCATCTGAGTCCTCTCCTGACGACTCCTGCCTGCGGTAACCACGATAGGAGGGAGGCTCCAGTTCTGACCACCTACCTGGCATCGGCGGCCGTTCGTGGGACGCAGGGGGACCCCCCCTGTCATGAACTCTTGTCTGTGGACGCAGTTCAGAGGAGTGGGGTTCACCTGTGTCCCAGGAACGGTGCTCTCGTCGCCCTGGTGGGGGGAAAAGATCACAGCGGACCGTGTCAGGGGTCGGGTGGGAAGCAGGTGTTTTCCCATGATTTACATCATGTGGATCAGTCCTGATTGCCACCCTAAGTTGTTTAGGCATTTCTTTCCGTATCACACTGCTATATCTGTCCTGACCTTCGCTTACCCTTCGCTCAGAAGGTGTCTGGGGGCCCAGTTCATCCAATGTCCTCCAGGTGTGATCTCCATATTTTCCTTTGGAGTCCCCACACTCAGATCCTTCTGTCTGCAAGCTAATGCGATCCTCCTCTCGCTCCTCTGTGGGATGACAGCTGCCCTGAACACTTTTCTGTTCTAGCTCCCTAACTCTTTCCTCAGCTGCGATCCGCATCTCAACCTCTCTGTTACGCAGATTGGTCTCTAGCGTTAACCTTCGGTGGTATAACGCAGTTAATTCACCCAAAACATCTGCTACCAATCTATGTTTAGGTTTGCTCTGGACCTCCTCCACCAATTCCTGAATTCTCCTCTCACAGTCCTTTATGTTAAACTGATTCAGACGGGTTTGTTCGTCCGGTGTCATTTTAAGCAGTGAGCTAATGACATCCTGGGCCTCCATTCCAATGGAATGGTTTGGACCTTCAGCTCCTTTGACTGAAGAACCGCTACTATCCATTCTTTGTCAGCTATGGATAACAACACAACAGGTAACAACCTGTAGTTTAGCTCAGCGCTAAACAACAGACAACAAATAACAACGCTGTATTCTAGCTTAGCACTAGGTAACAACGCATACACTTTAATTTAGCTCAGCGCTAAACAACAACTGCTAACAACAACTGTTAAGTGGCTTCACTTTAACTGTTAACAGCAAACACGCACTATGACTCACTTTACTGCAGTAAGTGGGTTCAAATACGTGCGTTTAACTAGGCTGCGCAGGGGAAAATCAACCCTGCGACTTACAATTCCTTACAATTCCTAGCTCTTTCAATGATGGTCAATCAGAGTCTGTGTCGTGTTCTGCTTTGAAAAGAGAGATTCAGGGGAAGTGTCCTTTGCCTTCCTGTCATCATCTGGAAAAGTGTCACCCCTGTGGAGCATGGTGAGGTAGAGCGGACTAGCATTAGGACCAGGGGAAGCTTTGCATCCCGGTCCCCGTCATGGCTGCTGGCATGTTCCTTTGACATGCTGGCCACGGTGCAGTTCATTCGCTCCACCTGTCCGGATGACTGTGGGCGGTAGGTGATGTGGAATTTAACTTCCACGCCCAACATGTTGAAAAGCACGGTCATAATGTTTGACGTTCCTCTGTCCGAGTCGATGGACAGGGGAAGGCCCCACCGGCTGAAAACGTGATTTAGCAGCAGGGCTGCTGTGGTGACAGCGGTGTCATTCGGTGCCGGCAGACATTCGACCCATTCTGTGAAACTGCCTGTTATTGTCAAAAGATATCTGTTACCTCTTGACGATTTGGGGACTGGACCGATCCAGTCAGTCTGCAAATGTGACCACGGAAATGTAACCCCCCTTTGCTGAAGCAGGGCTCGGTTTAGTGGTCGTGTGGGTTGTAACTGGCTGCAGGTTAAGCAGCCTTGTACATACTCCTGGGTGTCCTGGGCCGTTGAAGGCCGGGACGTCACCTGTGGGAGAGTTTTCAGATTAGCTTTGCAGCTTCTGTGTTCTCCTACTGGTGAGTCGTGGACATGTGTCAATGTGATCCCAAGTTCGTTTGAATCTTTGGGCTGAATGGGCTGAAACTCATAAAACAGCTCCTTAAGTGCTGTTTCCTCTGTTTCAGTGGTCAGTGCATCAGCTTTTTCCAGCTGTTGCATAATTTCTGTTTCGAAACCAGGGTAGGGCTCAGTGGGTGAGTCCCGGTCTCCTGGTTGATTTGGTGCTGGTTCTGTTGGGTCGGTTGCTGTCGCATACACCAACAGATTTCCTTCAGCTTCAAGCGTTGCACCACAAATAGATCCAGCAGGCCGAGCTTCATGTCGCCTGATTTGGATCATGCTGGAAGGAAAAGTAAACATGGTGTCTGGAGAGTCCTGTCTTGTGCCAATCTGTGCATAAAGTATGCACACCCCCGTTGCTTTCAGAAGCCGGCGAGGCCAGTCTGCTGAGAGCAGGTAGTGGCTGTGTTTTGTTTCAGCCAGATGGGGCTTTTCACGGCACAGAGAGCTGTACAGATCTCTGCTGATCGCAGAATTCTCTGACCAAAGAGCCAGCAGCACATCTGGCATGAGTGTGTTTTCCAGGTGCACACCTTCAGCCACTCTGGGGTTATAGGGTTCAACTCCAGAGTGTTTAAGTGAGCAGAGGAAAGGTGTGTGGCTGCAGAGAGAAGTTCTCTGATCGCTGAGAAGCGGTGGTGTGTCAGAGGATTTGGAAATCGGCTCTGTTGAAGGCAGAAATGGTGCTAAAAGTTCTTTGGGCTCCTCGGAGCATGTCACCTGGTTGATGGGGACGGACAGTCCACTTCCAGAAGTGAGGGGCTTTGGAGTCCCCACTTGGGCCCAAAGATGACCATGATAGCAGTCAATGAGTGGGGCTAACCTGTTCAACAGGTCCTGACCCACAAGAAAAGGTTCTGTGTCCAAAGTACATATGTAGATGGGGTGCACCAGGGTCATGTCACGGAAAGTGATGTCTAACCACGCCCGTTTGGTGATGCATGACTGATCCTGAGTGTAGCTGGTGATGCCCACGTCACAGGTCTCCACCTGGAACGGTTTCCCAAGAGACACCATAGCTCTGGTCACCTCATCAAACAAATCTGAGCACATTAGACTGATCTCGGAACCCGTGTCTAAAAGAGCATTTGCAGTTACACATCCTCCGATAACTGTCGAGCAGTATAAGCGGTGTGCATTTTCATGATGGTTTAGCTCACCTAGAAACCTTAGAAAAGGGGCTTTCTGATCACCTGCTGATGGGATCTTAGAAGGTTGTTGGTGATTTTTCGGTTGGTCCCCCCCCTTAATCAGATAAACTCTGTTAGAAGGGGAAGCCTGTTCCACGCCTAGTCATGCTGGCTGGGGTTTTGGGCCTGGCTTACCTGGAGGGTCGACAGGATTGGATGATGGCTGGGACGGCTGCGGCGCGATCTGACGCACTGTTTCGGCTAGCAACCTGCGAAAAGTCTCCTCTATCTCCTTTCTCATTGACTCCTCCATGCGCAGGTTCCAGCCTTTGTTGTCATGTGTGCTTTTCGACCTTTCTGGCCAGTCAGTTTGCTTACCGTCTCGGGCTGGATCCGGCCTGTGCCATTTTTGAAACCTCTCACCTTCCATGCTGCCATGCTGACCTCTCCTATCCTGGGAAGCTTTCTTCTGCTGCGGCTCAAAACCATGTTGCTTCTTAGGACCAAATCTAGTTTTAGGTTTGAAGGGAGGCATCTCATGTCCCTCCAGACCTAAACTCTTTTCTGGTTCGGCTTGAATCTGCAGAACCTTTTTATCACTATCGGCTCCTTTGTTGGGCCGGACACGTGTTTCCCATGCCACCTGCGCGTATTTCCTGATTTCCTGCATGGTAAGTTTCTTGGTTCTACAATGCATGGTAACCTCATAACGCACGCTTTCATGAAGATTATGGAGGAACAAAGATTTGAAAGTGTGGTCTTCCTCCAAGCCGGGAGCATTTCGTCCCTGAAAGTAAGCAGCCCGCAAGCGACGGTAGTACTCTTTTGGTGCTTCAGTTCTCTTTTGCTGAATTGCAAAAGCTCCAAGAGTGGCCGAAGCTGGGTCTGTAAACGCCGAATATTCTTCTCTTAAAGCCTGACAAAGAGCTGAATAACGGTCACGTGTAGCTGGAGGGAGGCTTTCTATGAAAACATGGACACTTCTGGACGTGGTTTTCCAGATAAGCTTCAACTTTTCTCGAGCTGAGGGGCTATATAAGTCTAGCAGACAGCGCTCTACCTCTCTGAGATAGTCATCAATGGTGGATTCTGTATTGCTAGGATCAAAACGCTCTATGTCTCGGGCCAGGGACTCAAGTTGACGCATCCGCAGTCCCTGTTCAGGGATCGGAGCTGGTCCATCTGAGTCCTCTCCTGACGACTCCTGCCTGCGGTAACCACGATAGGAGGGAGGCTCCAGTTCTGACCACCTACCTGGCATCGGCGGCCGTTCGTGGGACGCAGGGGGACCCCCCCTGTCATGAACTCTTGTCTGTGGACGCAGTTCAGAGGAGTGGGGTTCACCTGTGTCCCAGGAACGGTGCTCTCGTCGCCCTGGTGGGGGGAAAAGATCACAGCGGACCGTGTCAGGGGTCAGGTGGGAAGCAGGTGTTTTCCCATGATTTACATCATGTGGATCAGTCCTGATTGCCACCCTAAGTTGTTTAGGCATTTCTTTCCGTATCACACTGCTATATCTGTCCTGACCTTCGCTTACCCTTCGCTCAGAAGGTGTCTGGGGGCCCAGTTCATCCAATGTCCTCCAGGTGTGATCTCCATATTTTCCTTTGGAGTCCCCACACTCAGATCCTTCTGTCTGCAAGCTAATGCGATCCTCCTCTCGCTCCTCTGTGGGATGACAGCTGCCCTGAACACTTTTCTGTTCTAGCTCCCTAACTCTTTCCTCAGCTGCGATCCGCATCTCAACCTCTCTGTTACGCAGATTGGTCTCTAGCGTTAACCTTCGGTGGTATAACGCAGTTAATTCACCCAAAACATCTGCTACCAATCTATGTTTAGGTTTGCTCTGGACCTCCTCCACCAATTCCTGAATTCTCCTCTCACAGTCCTTTATGTTAAACTGATTCAGACGGGTTTGTTCGTCCGGTGTCATTTTAAGCAGTGAGCTAATGACATCCTGGGCCTCCATTCCAATGGAATGGTTTGGACCTTCAGCTCCTTTGACTGAAGAACCGCTACTATCCATTCTTTGTCAGCTATGGATAACAACACAACAGGTAACAACCTGTAGTTTAGCTCAGCGCTAAACAACAGACAACAAATAACAACGCTGTATTCTAGCTTAGCACTAGGTAACAACGCATACACTTTAATTTAGCTCAGCGCTAAACAACAACTGCTAACAACAACTGTTAAGTGGCTTCACTTTAACTGTTAACAGCAAACACGCACTATGACTCACTTTACTGCAGTAAGTGGGTTCAAATACGTGCGTTTAACTAGGCTGCGCAGGGGAAAATCAACCCTGCGACTTACAATTACATATTAACCGTTTAGGAACGGTTAATATGCTTGTTTAACTTTGAGAAAATTAACTTTGAGTGACATGGACCACTAACCTTTCGGCCAGTAATTAAATGATAAAGCTGTGGCTTTGTTTGTGATGTAAGTTATTTCAGAACAGGTGCTCTACACATGTGTGGAAAATAGCAAAGTGTTTTGGAGCTTCAGAGGTGGCAAAGAATGACAGTTAAAAACCGCTAAATTGCAACCTTAGTTTCAAAATCACAGCTCAATTTTGACCACTTATGATGAGCAGAAGGGGAATAAGGGAGGAAAGAAAAAAAAAAATGAATAAAATAAAATTAAAAAGACAAAGGGGCGTAACCGTAAGGTAAGTTTAAAGAAACTGACTTTCAAAACTGTCCCTCCGGGACACTGAGCGATCTAAGCTGTCTTTAAAACCGTGACTGCAACTACCTATCCTGGCCACCAGATGGAGGCAGGGTCTCTCTTTTCAAAGCAGAACACGACACAGACTCTGATTGACAAGTAGCAGACGCTGGCTGCTGTGTATTTCAATCTAGCTGACTTCCAGTCCAGAAATCAATATTCAAACCTCAGGTTAACAACCTCAAACCACCACAAACACGTATATATTTAGTAATGATACCTCCTTAATCAATTATGACTGTATAGTCCTTTTGGCAAGGTGAGCAGTCAAAATGCTGGAATATGGATTGTGTTCATTCAATTCATAAGTTGCTGGTTATTCGATTTAGTCTAAAGGAACGCCAATAAGTAGACTCCAGCCCACCCAGGGACGCCAATTTATGCTAGATTTTATAAGCTGGTTGAATATGCTTATTATTATTATTAATTATAATTTGGTATTATAATTTAAATAATAAATCATTCAACTCAAAATTTCGCTATAACAAATATAGTTCAAATGGTGGTGATGTTAGCTATAAGCTTATAAGTATTTATACCACTAATGCATTAGTTAACTTGTTGTTATGAACTCATTTATGCTGGAATAAATGATCAGGTCGGACTGTTAACCGACCAGGTTTATCCAGCAGGCTGTGAGAACCCCAATGTAACTGCAATTAGAGTTTAAATCCTTATTCCTTATCACCATCCAATGATATTGTCTCTGTATTAATGTCAGATGTTAACTCCAAAGGAGGTTAGCTCTGATTTCTGAATACCCAGGCAACTGTGAATTGGACTGAACACAAAACAATGTCTATTCCGCAGTGGTTGGCTTTATTGAACCAAAAGCAATTCCCTGTTACAGTAATTCTCTGATTCAAACAACTTTGGAATTCTTACTCATTACTAAACTAAAACATGCAAAATATATATGTGGAAATAAAGAACAAAACAAAAATAAACAATGGATTAAAATGAGCGGTTAGCAGATCTTAACTTAACTCAAAGTTGTTTAACACCGCCCTCGAAACATCGGCATTTCACGTATCAGCATTGACAGACAGAACAGCTTCGGGAATCTCACTGGACGCTTTGATGTCTTACACAAAGCTAGTTCAGCTAAGCTACCTACAGTCCAGATACACGTGACCCTCCCAAGATGGCTGCTACGATGACGTATGAGGGGAGGTCCTAATAACGTAACCACGCTTACGCTGATGGGACAATGCCTCGTTTCGAGAGGGGGGGGGGCTAACTAGGAGTTTAAAGCAAAGCCCGCGACTTGAGCTCGGACAAAGAAATTAAACTGATAAGGAGCGAAAAGAGAGAGAGGGGGGAAGCAGGGAAGAAGATGAAAAGAGATAAATCGGTAACCCACGGCGGGGTTCTTGATGGATCACAAATCAACACAGCAAATCAATTGTAAAATGCACGCACATACAAAGAAAATGTTCAGCAAAATAATTCCAACTTCGTCGTGGAATAAAAGCATTAACCAACACCTACAAAGTTCTACCGCCTGCCCAGGCACTTCTAAACACCCTGTTGGTGAGACAGAAATGAAAGGGGAAAAACCCCGTTACTTTGAGTTGCCTCGGGGCTGGTCCGGAACGCTCCGAGTGTTGCTTTCTGGACGCGCTTCGACGAGCGCAGTTGTCCACAGGCTGCAGCGGGACGGGGAAGAAGCTGCTTCGTTTCTTCCTCCGGGTTCAACAGTCGCTTTGTTGGCCAGACAAAAGCGGGGTCCTCTTCGATCACTGGGAGATACGGCGTCTCTCAGTCTTTTGATCAGAGGGAATTTAAAAGTACTTATTTAAGTCGACCTCCTGTTATAAAGCAGGGAATAACCGTTGCGTCGAAAAATCTCGGTCCAGCGAGCAATCGAACACGTGGCGTGGGAATCAGCTGTGCGTGTCTTCTCGGGTTGGCTAAAAGCCAGGGAAGAAGAAAGATGGTCGTGGGTGATCGGCTTTTATAGCCATCATCATAGCAACCTTATCTTGATCGGCGGCCATTTTGCCGTGTTGCGTGATGGGAGTTGGTGGCCATTTTGACCACATTGCATCATGGGTAACGCAGTCCGTTACGTCCCGAATTGATGCTGTTTCCTTGATCGGCGGCCATTTTGCCGTGTTGCGTGATGGGAGTTGGTGGCCATTTTGACCACATGAGTTGGTGGCCATTTTGACCACATTGCATCGTGGGTAACGTAGTCCGTTACCGCTTTCTGTCACGTCTGAACTGGCACAACAACATTGTAGAACGAAACGGGTATGATCAGGCAAACCTTATATTATCAGCCAGTTTCTTTAATGAGTTACTGATGTCACTCAAGAAGCTGTTGGTTTGCTGTCATTCACTACAAACATGCCTCAAGGGGTCCATCTGAATACCCTTAATTATAGCTTCTGGCTCCTGTTCTTTGACCTTTCATGGGGTCAACAGTAAGAAATCTACCATGGGGAAGAAAGGAGCTTCGGTCTGCTGTGCTGATTTCGATTGCCTTCAACTCCGACGTAACCTGGCCAGCCAGATTGATAATGTGTATCACCCTCCTTTCTGCACTTTATCAATCTGCAGCTTCCATCAAATCTGTTTGGGGAACGGAGGGACATTAGCAGAATTCTTCAAGCAGATTAGGCGAAGCGACACCTAGTGTTTGCCTACCAAACGTTGGGTTTAGCCAATCACAGTATCAGAAACTTTAAGAAACCACAAGTAATGCTTTTCAAGGCACTTCTTGCTGTTCTTCTTTCAAAGATGAAATCGTGGATTCTGACAAAACAGATGCGATAGCAGAAGGTATGCATGTGTCTTACTGCGATGCCATGTTTATTTTGGTTCAGCAGTGAACTTGGCAGCTATTGCTTTAATTTCAGCTGGTATGTCCCGCCTTAAACCATAATACTGCAACGTGATTGGTCCAAACGGTTTTTGGTTTGGTCAAGAGGGAGCAGTACAAGATAATGGCTCCATCCGAATATCCTTAATTATAAGTCCTAGCTTCTGTTCCTTGACCTTTCACGTGATCACCAGTCATAACTCTACCGTGGGGAGGAAAGGAGCTTTGGACTGCTGTGCCGATTTCGGACAGCCTTTAATTCAGACGTCATTATGTGATGGATATGCTCATGGATGATTGTAGCCAAATCTGGGCCTACAGGCTTCTGAAAATGAACTACAAAGTGTGTGCGGTCTTCTCTCCAGACATTTTCAATGATTTCCGTGATGGGAGCCGTGCTTATACGTCCTGTCACACAAAGGATTGTGGGATACCTTAAGGCTACTTAGTGCCAGTAAGGGGTGTTGCGAAGTTCCTAGGCAAAACTAGCTGCGAGAGGAAGCATACAGACTAGCTTTCTTCCTTCCTTCCTTACTGACAGCACTATTCGGACAGCACTCATCATGGCAAATGTTGACACACTTCCACTTTGGCTAAAGTTCTTATCCAATAAGGGTATTCGGATGGAGCCTCTGGCTGTCTGATAGCTCCGTTACTATGGTTATTGCTATGGGCATTGCACCAAGTAGTTGGAATAATGTGGAACTACCTTCATAAGATTCAATTTAATGTCAAAACAATAAAAAGGTGCTAGAAATTGGGGGCCCATTTCACCGTTAAGGCAGGACAATGATCTCAACATTGTTTTCTCTTTGGATAAAGATTTCCTAAGAATAATCAAACAAAAATAATTTAATGACTGGAACTGCAAGTTGTATGCAAACGTCTCCAAATGGCGCCGCCTCAACACAAGCAGTGTGTGTTTTTTTCCCTTTAGTAACAGGTATTCTTGAGTTTAATGAGATGCGAGTCGGTGCGAGGAAGCGGCTGTGGAAGAGAAGTCAAGTGCCTGATCAATGTGCAAATATGCTGGAAGGCTGCCATTAAGATACGGTCCGCTGTGCTTATGACACATTTAAAGACATTTCTGATCACTTATTCATGTATACACTGACCTACACTACTGACTCAGCTCAGGATGAGAATGAAACGTTTTCATGTTTTTAATTACTGTGCAGGAAAACGACGATGCTGAATCTGAAGTTAACAAGAAGAACTGAGATTGAGACTCCTCACCACATATGGTGATTTCCTTGGTATAGGATGTTGACAAATGGACAACATTTGGCATCTGTTTGAGGAGCTTTTTGGTCTCGTACAGCAGCTGCAGGACATACCTGGCATGTAGAATCTGTGCAGAAAGAAAAGTTCACCATATTTAAAACAAGCAAATGTTGCAGTAAGAAACACCCAAGTGCCATAAGGCGTACCTGCTGCTCCTTGAATGCACGGAGGAGGGCGTTTGTATCAGAGACAGAAAGAGGAAAGGAAATACGAGGTCCGGTGTAAGACTCTGGGATGGAGATCGTTTTGTAGCAGGTCTCCCTATCCAACCAGGGGTCAATGACAGGGTCCAGCAGCTGGGAGATCAAGTCTGCAGGACATAATATATGAAAGAGCCTTTTATTTTGGCTCTTTTTAAAAATGGTTTACAGAGACAGCTCCATGGCAGCAAATAAATAGATAAGTAAATAAAATAATAATAATAAATCAATAATCTTTTAACAAACCAAATGTGACATACCATTAAGCCCCACATTCTCTATACCCCTTTAGCCTTTAGATTTAAAATGATTTTACTTTTGTGTGTGACAGAAAATGAGACAGAAAATAAAACAATACAAAAGGAGTAAGTTTTGATCAAAATATTGGCATTTGAAAACTTTTTCGTACTTTACTCAGTTATCAGTGGAAAAAATTATTATTGACATTACAGCAATCAAACCTCTCTTATAATTGCTGAACAGCTTTTTGCATATTTCCTCTATTAGTTGGATTATATAACTTTTATGATGAGCTCCAAGTCTCCTCTTGTTTCCACAAAATAAGGTTAGAATAAATGTAAACTTATATAAAATAAAAAGCAATGCTATTTCTGATATTTGTCTTAAGTTTCCCTTTAGTGCTGCCCTTACTGGTTGAATTTTATCCATTCTAATTTTTTGCAGATACGTGGGATGAAAATATAAATATCAAATATGTTCTTAACAGCTTTGCTTTCAGTGAGAGCTCTATCATGAAGTCTGGCTATTTCTGCTATTTCTCAGGTCCGGAAACATAATTGTCTTTTTCTCCTTCTCTTTTTTATAAACTGCTGTGATGAATAGTATCTGTTATGGTAATGGTTTCACGTTCTGTATTGTTTAGCCTCCTCTGAGCCTCAAGGGCTCCCATTGTCCTGGCCGTTAAACCTTTAACTATAATGAAAAACTTTCACATTCAACATGGTAACAGGCCTGTGAGTTAGAGGCTCTGTAACTCCCCTGGCCTTGTTAATTAACATATTATCTGATTTTGAGGTAAACTTATAAAGACGTTCCTGAGACGATGACTTCTGATTGACCCTTCTCATGGTAGGGCTACAGACTTCAACACTTCTCAGCATGATAAAAAGTGGTCTTGGCTATTTTCTAATAATTTAAATATCTTTTCTGTTTGATATTTTAGCCAGATTAACAAACTGAACCAACAGAGATAGTCCCATTTACTGACTGTCAGTAAATAACTGCATTTTACTTGCAACCCATGGTCACTACATCGGCTCTTAACTGGCAAAAATAAAACAAAGGATGGACTTCATCTCCTACATTTTAGCTTAATTATCCCTAAATCATTAATGGCACAGGGTAATTCCTTGCGTTGCTATGCATACACATAACTTTTTATGTAATAATAATACCAGCTTAGCATTTCAAATATAATAATTTCATTTTTGAACAGCGAAGTCAAACTTCAGAGTGCAAGAAAGTCAATTTATAGTAACTTATTCTAGCAACGGTCATTTTAATCATTGGAACCAAAATATGAGGGTAGTGGTTCTAATCTCCAGAATGCTACATAAATGGATGCTGTATGGGTTAGAAGCATGTTGATTATCATCAGGTTGTGAAATAAAAATAGCCACAACACATGGTTTAATCTGAAATAGCTTGCCACTGTATCACTTTCAGCTCTGTGTGACATGAGAGCACTCTGATATGCTAATTAGTAAAATAATAATGACCTCTAATTTATGCAAGCAAAAAAAGCAGACATCTACCTACAGGCCCCGCTTTGTAAGGTTTATTGTCTGTTGTCCATTAAATGCCCTTTGTTCTGCCCTCGTTCTCTCCCTCACAGACAAAAAAACGCAGATGTCTGCAGCGCACAGTGACAGCCCTGCCTGCATGTTTTGGCTCAATTTAAAAGCCATGAAGGACGTCGGTCAGCAGAGGATCTCGTCGGATCGGGGATCTGGGCGGCACAACACACACAAACGGTTTAAAAGCCACACACTGGCCTCCACATTCATGGCTGTTACTAAGCAACAGGGTATACGTTGGGCTTTCATATTTAGACCACAACATAGCTGTTTGCCAAAAATGGTGCTCATTTAGGAGAAATTATATTTATTTTTCAACAACTTAGCCCCATTTGATGACTAGTGAAGTGGAAAATTTTACCTCTTACTGAGGTTGGAAGGAGCTTTGAATAACAGACCACACTAAATTGTAAACAACGAGGTAGAAGCTGTAATAAAAGACACATGTAAGAGGGAAAAATTGAACAAATTTAGCCAGACTGGACTAAAAGAGAAACGAGAACAATGAAAGCAGAGTCTGAAGTCTAATGAAGACAATAAAGCTAAATATCTGCACAGTTCTTGTCTCACCGGGTCCGCTTCCATGAAGCTGGGTGAAGTTGTCCAACATGTAAGTGAAGAAACTGGACAGCTGGAGATATTAAGATGAAAGCACATAAAAGCTTTATGACGCCTTCTAAATAAGCAGCAATCAGAAAATGCCTGCAACACAAGCGGAGAGAGAAAAAGAGAGAGACCTGCAGCTGGTCCTGTTCCCCGGCATATTCAATGGACTGGAAGATGTTCCAGGTGTACCTCCGTCTTATCTCCAGCCGGGCCATGTAGCGCCGGTACCATCGCTGAATCAGAACAGCCGCCTTTATCGCTGCAGTAAAGTATCAGAAAGGAGACTTTATCAACTGAGGAGAACTGCAATGACACGTATAGACCCATGTTACAAATCAGCTTAATCTTCAAATACTTTTAACTTTATATTGAAACATCTTATATAAGTTTAAAAAACGCATTTAAACAGCTATAACCTTCTTAGATATGGTCCTTTGCAAAATATGGTTAAATGCATTGATCTCTTTTTGTCTCATTTCAACATCAAACTGTAATGTATTTCATTTTGATTTCATGTCGTATTATAAAGCAGAAGGAAAAGGATGCATGGTTTCAAATTTAATAAATAAATCTGAGAAGTGTGGACTGCATATGAATCCAACCCCTGACTCCAAGTTTTGCTGCTGGCACACATCACATGCACATGTAGAGGCTAAAATTGATGAGGGCATCAATTTCCCTTTGCAAAAAGATTCAGGCAAACTGAAGGATTTTCATGAGTTGTCACAGATTCTTGACCGGATTTTAGTCTCGACTTTGACTAGACCATCGCAACACATGTATGGTTTGCTCTAAAGCATCCCATTGAAGCTCTGGCTCTATGTTTAGGGCCGCTGTCCTGCTAGGACGACAAACTTAAGTCTGAGTCTGTAGTCTTTTCCAGCGTCTTCCAATCCAATCTTATCCGTTTCTCTGTGCCTGCTGAGGAAATTATTCCTACAGCATGACACTGAAATCCCTATACATTGAAGTTTGTGTCTGTAATGTGACAAGAAGTTAGGGTGCAAAGGGCACTGTAATTTAGCAAGGTACTAAGACTAAGAAGGATCTTACTCAGAGCTGGGCTGGGACTTTTAACGGCTTCATCTGTGAGAGGAAACACAAGTCAGCGGAAGAAGCTGGTAATTGAATAACATCATGAGCAAACACGGACACACATGAAGACACACGTGCAGACAAACAACGTAGGAGCGATAACAAGCCACGGGGGAGGTCATGGGCAACAGTGGGACTGGAAAAACTGCACAAATTAAACTGCCGTTTGGGAGCAGCAACACTCATTAAAGAGAGGAGAGAAGACAAGATGTGAAGGGGAAAAAAAACTACCATCCATCAAACATCTGCATGCCTCTCTCTCTCTCTCTCTCTCTCTCTCTCTCTCTCTCTGTATGCAACAAATCAGGAAGCCAATGCAGAGACAGAAAAGAGCAAAACACTCAGCAGTAATGAAACAGTGCATAGCCAAGAAGAGCTTTTCAAGAAGGTTAAATGAAATAAAATAAACCAAAACAAAGCCAGTGTTTTAGATTATTGGTTTTACATCAAAACAGAGTACTTGGGAATTCACAGTAAGTGTCAACAATATAAATTGAATTGAACTGAAGTTCTTTATTTATCCCCCGTGGGGGAAATTTATTAATAATGATACTTATATAAGAACTACTACACTGTATTTTTACATTTTTACTATTTATTTTACATACTGTTATGTGTAGTGCTATCCATACTATTTTAGAGAGATTTTAGATATTGTGTTTGAATTTCCCATGTATATTGTATTTATCCTTTATCTTTAGTTTCTTTTTTCTATATAATATACAGCATTAAACTTTAAAAATTAGGCAATTTACTCTGTTTGCAGTAATGTTTTTTTTCATACTACTGCAACAACATAATTTGGATCCTGGCATTGCTAATCTCCTGTAATTTAAATACATATACTTTTCTTTCTTGGGATCACATGGGTGATTTATTTATTTTTAACTTCAACATGGTCCATATTATTTCTGAGGTTTATGTATGGTGAGTATTAATGTGAAAAAAATCATTGAAAGTCTCAAACATCCGGTTAAAAATTTCCTTGATACTCATTGACAAAATAACGTTATTTTTCAAAAAAAGTCTGTTTTTTTTTTAGAGAGATAAAATAAATCGAATTTATCTTCAAAATGATGAGTATGAATGTTTTCCCTGTGTCCTAAATACAAAGACAATTAATTTACATTATGTGCACACAGGAACACAGCAATTGTTTGGGATCTGAGGTTTTGGATCCAAGTTTAATATCCCACCTAGGAATCACATCAATAATCAGGAGTTGATTCAGTGTTTATTCCTGGCTGAAGTACTTTACTTCCTAATAAGATCCTTAATCTGATATTTTTCATTACAATCAAACAAAACTTTGTAGTAAGTTTAATACCATGCTATCCTTACTTGCTAGCCCCAAACATATTTTTGTTTTAGCTTAAACAGATGTTATAAGTACAACATACACCAGTAGGACAGATACTTGTTTTGAAATACATACACACACTATATATATCTATATATCTATATATCTATCTATCTATATCTATCTATCTATCTATCTATCTATCTATCTATCTATCTATCTATCTATCTATCTATCTATCTATCTATCTATCTATCTATCTATCTATCTATCTATCTATCTATCTATCTATCTATCTATCTATCTATCTATCTATCTATCTATCTATCTATCTATCTATCTATCTATCTATATCTATATATATATATATATATATATATATATATATATATATATATATATATATATATATATATACTGTTACCTGTTTCCAGTTTCTTTACTTGTGTTTCAATGGCAACAGAGGTGCCACATCCCATGACGTTCAGCAGGCAGGTCCAGGGGTCACAATGCACACTCCTTTTCAGTCATGATGGGGTTGCTTTGGATGGCAGCATGCAACTAATGGCAATGAACATTAACACACACATTTTACTCATCTTTTTGTCATAAAAGCTACACTAAGCATATATCTGGTACAATATAGGAGATTATCCAAAAAGGCTTTGAAATGTTTGAAAAAGTCTTGAATCAAAATCGCTGGTAGTAGCTTAAAAATAATTCCGCGGGGCAGGGGCACCACTCATATTTTAATCAGCGCCCCTGATCTACGCTTAAAACGAAGCTTGCTTGGCTGCTAATGACCCAGACTTTACACGCTTCAGCACATTGTGCAGGAAAACAAACATAGCTGCTAAAGCGCTGCTTTACATCTCATATTCCAGCAGACTTGGATCAAACAGGCTCTTTTCGCTTCGCAGGTCGGTAAATCTTACCCGGAGGTGGAATTCGCACGATCCTCTGGGAAGAAAGGAGCGCGTCATTCCATGCGTAAAAATGTGCGTTGGAGCCTGCGTGAAGAGGTCCAGCTCTGCGTCCGCTTGGTGTGGTACTTTGGGTGTTTAAAATGCGAGGAGGAGATCGGAGGATTCCCGAAGACAGAAAGGGAGGTGCAGCTTGGAGCTGGAAGATGAGGCGGAGGCAGCAGCAGGTGGCTTCCAGCAACAACAGCAGCAGCTCTGCCCGCTGCGCAGTATTGTAAGGGCAGCTGAGTGATATACGGCACGAAGCTCGCAAATCTGGGTTAAAATTGTTTTACATGATACTCGCGTGATTTAAATACTCAAAGTCATCTCAATTCTTCAAAAATAAAATGTAAATTATGCAAACCCAGAAAAGACACACCAAGAAAAAAAGAAAAGAAAAATTAGGATTTACTATTTGTGTTGGAAAGTAAATATGTGTAGCAATAACAAAGGAGACAATTGTGTCCCAGTGGGGAGTAGTCCTGCAATCCGAAAGTTTTTGGTTCGATGCCAGCTTCCTTCTGTCCCGCCTTTAAGTGCCCCTAAAGCAAGGCACCTAACCTCAAGTGGTCTACCTACTGATCTGGATATTGGTATATAAATGTATGTGTGCGTTGGTGAGTGCGACTAGGTGAACGTGTAAAGCCCTTTGAGTGGTCAGTATGATTATAAAAGTGCTCTATAAATTCAGATAACCTAAAGTAACGTTTTTATTGTGTTTATCAGTCTCAAACCAACCACAAATCAGTCTGAAGGGCAAATTCCCTTTCTTAATCATGTAGCAAGAGACAGGTGAGATTTGTGTATTTATAAAAAACATTTTAAGAATCAATATTACAATTTCAGGTTTGATTGAATGATAAATGCACTTGTAACACTAATTTCTTTTGACAGTTAACTCAAAATAAGATCTAAGGGGAAAAAAAGGAAAGTATTTAAAAGGAGAGAGATTCTTATTGCCAGAAAAATTGGTTGAGCTTTTTCTTTTGGCTCTGGTCTTGCTGGGTCACTTCTCAATCAAACTCAGTTCTCACTGTTTGAGCTCAGTGGAAATGGGAATATCTGCTCATCTGTTCCACCTGGTCTGAGGGTCGACTCTCCAGGAAGAGACTGGCCTTTTTAACCTTGAACAGTGGATGTTTGTTTTTTTTTTTTTTTTTTTTTTGGAAATTGAAAATACAATCAGAAAAAAAACCTACCTTTGAATGAATATATATATATATATATATATATATATATATATATATATATATATATATATATATATATATATATATATATATATATATATATATATATATATATATATATATATATATATATGAATAGACAGGCTAACAACATTTCTTGCAACAGAATCGACTGGGTGATCAGGCTGGTGGTTTGGATTGGCACAACTTCTTGGTTTTCTGCATTTCTCTGTTCTAGAATCAGTTCAGCTGTGGGAGCCACTATGGTCACCCCAGTCAAATTAAATAGAAAGCATTTTTCCACTTTGCACTAAGTAACCAAAAATTAATGTTCCCTTTTTTTCCAAATCTGTTTAATCTAAAGAAATAAGTTCTGAAATAAAACCACCTTTGCTGATAAAATATCAGGCAGCCACAGTTAATTCAAGGTTCAACACAGGAGGATTAAGAAGGAATAAAAACTGTTTAGTCTGCATTAAATCCTGATTTTAAAATAGCCAATCATAAATTAGCTAAGGGTATTTTTTAAAACTTTAGAATTCTCAGTTTGCTATGCAATAGTTTAATACTTTGACATTTTATCCACATTCATCCATATCAGGGTCACAAACACTGCATATTTTGGCATGCTCGGGGATATCTGTTGGATTATAGATTTTTACCTCAATATAAACTTGTTCATTCTTGGTGAGAAAACTGAATGGTGTTAAAAAGGTCAGATATCTGAGGGTTTGTGTCAGTTCCATCATATGACCAGCTGTTGCATATCCACATTCATCTTGGAGCAAGAACACCGTTTACAAAGTTAGCAATTCCAGTCTTGAATCAAAATCACTGGTAGTAGCTTAAAGTCATGGCAAATTGTATTGAATAATATCCAAAGTACCTCAAACTTTAATTCAAGCTAATGTACATTTCTATCAGGAGCTTTGAGCACAGGATTAAAGGAATCAGTTATGTTCATAAATAGACTAAAGCTAAATACCATACACTACACATGAGTGCTGAGTCCAGTCCTTGAGTTGCAAACATGAGAGAGAGAAAAAAAAGGCAGGGATGGCACTAAAAGCTGCAGGATAGTAGCTCGTCAGGTCTTGACCCTTATTTTCACCCGAATCAGTTAAAAATGGTATTCAGTTTTTTTTGTTTTTTTTTAAACAGTCATGTGAGCCAATAGGCTTCCTGTCAAAGATCTGCCCAATCACATGCAGTTTTCACTGGTTTGTTTTTAGTGAGATCATTAGGCCTGTCTCGTTAAATGCAGTATCCTTGGCACCGAGATTCCACATGCAAACCTAGACAGCAAGGCAGAAACACTATAGGTTTTAAAATTAACATTTATTAACAAATATAAAACAAGGTTTAGTAAGAGTCCAAAAAAAAAACCAAACTCATGCTGCAACTCTTGAACAAATCCTCTTTTGTATCAGCGTGACCGCAGCATCAATCTCCCGTAGAGTGATGATTTTTAGCCTGTTGCTCTTTGACAGCCGAGACGCTTCCGAGCTCACCAACCTAAGCAGGAGCGGTCGGGGATAACAGAGCTGCCGGCTGGCCAGGAAAGCTGCATTCTTCATCCCTGCAGGATGAGCCTGTCGGGGGGAGAATTGTGAAACAAGAAAAGTGTTAAGCCCCGGTGTTTCAAAGATGGGCTGTACATGCAGGATAAGATTGTCATCCAAAGCTGAATTTTAAAAAGCAAAAAGCCAACAGGAAGGGTAAGCTCTGACCTCTTTATGAGTTTTGTACATGAAACTGGAATGAGCCCGTACTCGCTTTCTTTCTGCAGGAACCCGGCAAGCTGCTCGAACAGGCGCCTTCATGTTCTTCTGTCCAGGTAAAAAAAAACAGGCCTCTTAAAAATACAGCCGTCCTGATACAGCCTTTTTATGCTGCTCCTGATAAGAAAATCAGAGGTCCTGTGTTAGTGCTGAAAAGCGGGTTTTAATCAACGCAAATTGACAACAGCTTAGCTTAATCAGGCTCAATTACTTTCAGCCACTTGGCTGTAAAGCCCTCAGTGGGGGTTCAGGCACTTTCTGCAGGAGAGAAAAAAAAGAATCAGGCTCAAATAAAAGCAGCTACATGTGGTCACATTATTCAGAGCTTTGCTTTGCATTATAATTAATGTTTGTCTCGCGATGCAGTGCGGAGCCCATCGTTTCCATGTCTCTGACTCGGGAACAGCTTAGCAACAGAGTGACCCAACAGAAAAACACAATCTTAGCACAAGCACAACACAACACAAGCTTAATATGAAGTCACATAGAGTGTAAAACTGAAAACCCGATGCAGCAGACTGGACCAATTTGCTAAAATGCAATTGCAACAAATGGTCCTCAGTAGCTTCTATGGCCCCCATGTGCTTGTATGCATGCCTGACAATGATGGGGCATGCTCCTTATGAGGTGACGGATGGTGTTCTGGGGTATCTCCTCACAGATCCTGACCAGAGCATCACTGAGCTCCTGGGCAGTCTGAGGTCCAACCTGGTGCCGTCAGATGGACATAAACATGATGTTGCAGAGATGTTTTATTGGATTGAGGTCAGAGGAGCATGGAGGCCAGTCATTATCATGCACCAGGAAGAACCCAGGACCCACTGCATCAATGATGGATTTTTTTTACGATGGGTCTAAGGATTTCATCCCCATATCTAATAACAGACAGGGTACGACTGTTTATCCTGTACAAGTCTGTGCGTCCATGGATATTCCTCCTCAGACCAACACGGACCCACCACCGAGCTAATCATGTCGGGCAGTGTTGCAGGCAGCCTAATGTTCGCCACAGCTTCTCCAGACCCTTTCATGTCTGTCAAATGAGCTCAGAAGGAGCCTGCTTTCATCTGAGAAAAGATGTTCTGGTGATCTCTGGCAAATGCGAGGCAAGCTCCGAGGTCTGGGCAGTGAGCCAAGGGCCTACTAGAGGACTTCAGGCTAGTACTCATCCTGGTCCTCCTTCCACCAAAATAGCAGATACTGGCCCTGCTGATGGGTTAAGGAGCTAAATCGGCCCTGGCCAGCTCTCCTAGAGTACCTTCCTGTCTCCTGGAACCTCCTCCATGGTTTTCACTCTGTACTGGGAGACACAGAAAACCTTCTGGCAGTCCCATATATTGATGTGCCATCCTGGTGGAGTTGGACCACCTGTGCAACCTCTGTAGAGCCCAGGTATTGCCTCATGCTACCAGTACTGACACTGACCCTATTCAAATGCAAAATTACTGAAAAGCTGTCAAAAAAAAAAAGGGCATAAAACCATTCCTGTGTTTTTGGGGTTGTCTCATTGCTGCCTGTTTAGTGTCCCTGTCGTTCATTTCATTGACACCAGAAGAGCTGACACTGATTAACAACACTCCTCTACTATTGTCCTGACCAGATTAATATTATTTTGATATTAAACTCTTATTGAAAAAAGTTCCTTTAAGGTTTTTGTGAATCAGGAAATTACAGAACAGCAAGTCAATGCATTCTGGCACCAACATGTGATGAAACCACCTCACCTAAGTTAATCATAAGCATCCTGACCCTCCAGCCCTCTTTACTCTCAGTTTCTTACGTACACACCCTCCTCCACTCACATACATTGAAAAAATGAATAGTCATATTCAATTAATCCGAATATGGATTTCTAAGAGGCTTGTTTGTCGGGTTAAACTGACCTTTTGAAAAACAACAACAACCTTTAAGCTGGTATTAAACATATTTGTCATTAAGCCCCGATTTGCCCTGAGAAATTATGCCTTTTTTATTGGTCTGATGCAATACTTTAATCTTAAATGATGTGTTTTTATTAGCTGGAGGTGGAATAAAAATCATAACAGAAATACAGGTTTCAAAACATCATCGGTCTGTGTTAATCTATATATGTTCCCCTTGATGAATGGAGTTACTGAAATAAATTAACTTTTCGATAATATTCTAATTTATCGAATACGACTGTATATGTGTGGCCGTCTGTGTGTGGTTAGGATTTTTGAACTGACCCTCGTAACAGCCCAATGACTTCCAGGGATTTGGAAGCCGCTGATGGCTCTCATGGTGGTGTGTTACCAGCTGTAGGAGGGGCTTTGTCAGATAAGGATGGCATTAGGTAAGGCCATTAGCGTCCCATGGATTACTGTAATCCACTCTCTTGTCCCTGCTGCTCACTTGATTGTGAATCCAGTCTGGTGTGGAAGCAGGTTGGACGATGGCGCTCAACGTTCATCATTCTCTGCTGGCTCTGCTTCTTCTAGGGACTGACGGTACGATTTCAGTAACAGCCGGTCGGTCTTTACTCGCCCGCCGAATTCAGAACCCGAACTTGACGTTTCTGGAGAGCTGAAGTCAGAATGATTGTAAAGTATTTCCAGTGAAGAATCCACCAAGTCTGATCTCTAATAGTTTGAAAATGCTATTCTTTTTTTGAGTTTCCACTTTGTTTACATTTTCCTAGTGTGGTTAAATTAAGAGATTTTATCAACACAGTGGCTGTTTGTCATGTCCTTAACATCTTTGAGTTCTTCTTTCTCTTTTGCTGCCTGTTTCTATTTTCATTTTCTGACCATCTGGGTGGACAGTGCTCATCAGGATTCCTGCTCAAGAGGTACGACAACCCCTCAGCGCAATAAAAAATATTCAAGATTATATATTTGCAAGAACTTTAAAATATGCAAAACTGTATCTATTATCTTGTCAGCAATAACAATAAACATGAATGTTGAGTTTGTTGTTTTTCGAATGCCTCTGCATTCATTTCATTATTTATTTGGAAACAAGACTAGCGTTTCTGAGGCATGGACCAGCAAGACCTGCAAATGTGACTGTGATGGAGCCGAATCGCCAACAGAGTTTTCCAGCATGGGGTCTGGCTCTATGGTGAAAGGAGTGGATTGCATGCCAGGTAAGTGCCTCGGTACAAATCATCATCTCTCTCCTTCTCTCACTCTCGCTCTCTTTCTTGAAAAATAACATGAAATTGCAGCGTGGATTGAATCTGTAAGGGATTTTGTAAAAGCTAAAACTAGGTTTTTTCAGCCCTAAAGGGGTGCAAAATGTAATTTCATACCAATTGGGTGCACCAAACAAACTGACACCATATTCACCAGCAGGTCTGTTACTTTTAAAGCAATCATCTAAAGCAAAGTCAACGGCAGATCTTCTAGAACAAAACATTTTTTTGTGTATGTGTGTAAAAATGAAACAATTCTGCGTTAAAACCTCCGATTTCCAAACACCAACCCATACGTTTGTTCACATGCAAGCTCTGAGATGCGGGGAGACAATGAGTTGGGCATGACAGCATCGGAGTCCAGATTTGACTCCACAGGGTGGACATGCTCCACTGGGTATCCTCTGAGAAGGTGACGCAGAAAGCGGCGTGAAAAGAAGGGAATAGATCGGAGACAAAGTCATGAAAAGACCCGGTGAGCTCTTGTTCTAAGGCTTTAGCCTCACATTAAATCCATGTGAAACAGCTCGCTTTAGCTCTTCTGTAAATAGCCAGACATACGAGCACCAACGCGGGCGAAGGCAGCCGCGGTGCGCCTGATCAGATTCAAATCATGTCAGACTTGCAGAAGAGACGAACGCTGATTACAAGGCATACACGTGAATGTGGCGAGTGTCATCTGAGCCGCAAATTGCATGGCAACCGGTGACAGTGAAGACACACAAGTTCAGTAGATAATCATCATGCCAGGAGATGAACCAGCTCCCATTAGACTGCACCGATCACAGAAACCGGTCATTAGTGCAACACGGAGCCGCGGCGATGAATGACGAGCCTGAATGAGTGCTTTGTGCTGCAGTCGACGTCTTGCCTCCGCCCTCTGCCTCACCTCTAGGCATTTCTATTATTCCAACCATCTGAACAGTCAGAATTTAGCAAGGGAGGACACCAGAGGCATTTGTGTTATTGTTATGCAAACGCTTATCTCCTGACTCACACAGAAGCTCTGCTGTGAACGTGGTAATGCTGGGATTACAGCGGATGCATCCCTTCCCCGGATAGTCTTAAAACAGCAGTGAACGGAAGAGCAGGCAGATACTTCCACCACTGGTCTTGTTGCGTGGATCAACGATATGCTCTCTCTCTCACATCCATCCTCTCTCTCAATCTATTTGTGGTGAATTTTCCTTTCCCAGCTTGGAAACGGGGAGAGCTCCTAGCATGGGGGCCACACGGAGCCACGGTCATGGAGAGGGGATGGCCATCTGTTTGCTTGCCGTCCTAATGGACAACACTGATCTCTCACTGGGAAGAATTAAGCTGTTGGCTTTTAGGATGAAATATGGGTCACGTTGGGGATGCAAACAGCGGGGGCCTTTGGCGGCGGAGAGTGTGAGGATCTCAGCAGGGGTGGGGGACAAAGCGGAAAGGACGGAGGCTAAAAATCCAAAGAAGCTTTTCTCATGACCATTTACTGGTCAAATTTCAGTGGCTTACGTTCATGTTCTCGGCTTGCTGGGCTTTGACTCTAAACTCCGTCCATTCAGTGCAGGGAGGCCATTCAAAACAAACGGTGACGATGTTATGATTCTGGCCTGCTGGTCTGTGCATCTGCCTTTGCACCCAGCAATTGTGATTATCAGCTACGCTTGCTCCCATCTGCCACTACCTAATAAGCCATATTCAGCTCACCTGGTCATCTCCTTTATATGCTGGGCTTCCACAGTCAGCCAGCGCCAGATTATTGCAGACGAGTGGTTTGGTGTCCAGTGTTCATTCCTGCCTTTCTGCCAAGTTTCAAACCAGATTTTTGTTCTTTGGATTTTCTCCTCTCACTTTGCCCTTGTCAGACACCTCATCGGCTTTCTGTTTTCTGGACATGATCTGGACAGTATTTCGACTACGAACCCCTAGGTATCTGTCAGCTAGCATGCCACGGATCCTGCCCAAAACTGCCTCAACGCACCTGCCTAGATATTTTTTTATTTGCCTGCTCCAAGGCTTTGTCTTTAATTTTAATAAACCGTTTAAATGCAAACACCGTGTCTGGCTGGAATATTGGATTCTGGCTGCATCCGAAAAAGTCTAATTGAAAAGGACTCGTTAGCCGAAGCTGAAGCATTCACCATGATAAGAGCTGTCCGAATAGTGCAGTCAGTAAGGAAGGAGGTAGGAAAAGGAGTCTGTACGCTTCACATCATAGTTCCTTTAGCATATGAAGGCAGTGATAGGGAGTCCCACAGTCCTTTGCGTGACGTGACCTATAAGCACGGCCCACTTCACGGAAATTAATGAAGAAATCGGGCAGATACTGTAACCATGTCACGGCAAAGTTTTAAATCAAAGGAAGCAATGAAACAGGCAGCTGTGATGTGATGAAATATAATTTATGTATACACATATGTTAACCTTGAAAATTAAATTCTGATTATGTATTTATGTTGTACACATCATTTACGTTGCATATGCATTTGTCTAACTTACAATTTTGAAGTTATTTTTTTGGAAGGCTGTAGGCCTGGATTTGATTCATGTGCGTTTATTGACGTATGAATTAAATGCTGTCTGAAGTCGGCACAGCAGTCCGAAGCTCCTTTCCTACCTACAATAGAGTTCGATCCTCTTTACTTTACTTGCAGAGTGTCCGTATCACAAGCCTCTTGGATTTGAGGCAGGATCTGTGAGTCCGGATCAAGTCACCTGCTCTAACCAGGAGCAGTACACCGGCTGGTTCTCCTCGTGGCTCCCGGGCAAGGCCAGGCTCAACAGCCAAGGTTTTGGGTAGGTCAAAGCAACCATCTTAAAATCTCAAAACTAACTTTTATTTAAAATAATGCATATAACATATTTGGTTTACAGCCATGCAGTGCTGTCTAAAAGTATTGGGTGTAGCTAGAAAAACTGAACCAAAAAATGATTTTCCAAGGGGACAAAGACATTTTTCTTTACATAGTGCCAGACAGATTTCGTTCTCCTTGATGAATTAAATTTTATTCAAAAACTACAAAAAAAAAACAACCTAAGCAAATACAAAAATATTTGCTTAGGTTGTTTTTTTCAGAATTTGTTTGATTTGAAGCAAGTAAGTGACAAAAACACAAAAACAGAATAAATCTGTAAGGGGCAAAATACCTTTTCACAGCACTGTATGAGTATAACATAGAAATCTCTGCATATGTTTCTCCATTCTGTTTGTTTTCATTTTACCACATGTTGCTGCGTGTTCTGTGCCAAGTTGAAGAAGAAAAAAAAAATCAATGTTCTTGCAATCTGTAAGGAACAGTGAGCATAAGCACAATATGGCTCACAAGTTCACACAACAATGTATTTCCTTTCCTAAAAACATGATTATTTAATCTATATTTAAAATTTAATCTATAGTATGATAGCAATATTGTTTATACTGAGAATCCGACTTAAGGGTCATATTAAATTCAGTCCTCATTCTTTAACATAATGTTCTATTAATATTTGTGAAGACATCTGAATAGCTTCTCTCTTTCTTTCTGCTATTTCCACAATAGCAATGAGAATGTTTTCTTACCATTGTCCACAATTTACCTTCAACATTATTTACAAAGAAAGGCTGGTATTGAAAACACAAGGAAAGACAATCAGTGGCTTGCAAAAGTCTGCTGTTCTACATTTAACGCCCCACGGAACCACAAGTTAGCCAACTGTCTGCAAGCGAAATGTTCTTTGTGGAAAATTAGGTATGATGATGTCTTTAAGATGAGAAGGAGCCTTTAAAAATTTGATGAGTGAGACTAAAATCTTGATTGTCCTTCTGGAAAGAGAACCTCCTTCCCAGTCTGAAAACCACAGGTAGACTGACACAGGTTTTGCTCCCTGTTTTTAGCAACATTCATCTTTCCCTCAACTCAGACCAGTCTCCCAGTCCCTGCTGTTGAAAAATATCCCCACAGCATGATGCTGCCACCATCGTGTTTCACTGTGGGGATTGTGTTCTGGCGTGATGGGATGTGTTGGGTTTGCACCAGACAGACATTTTCCTTGCTGACTGAAAAGTCACATTTTAGTCTCACTGACCAGAGCACCTCCCTTCATACATTTGGTGAGTCGCCCATGTGCATTTTGACAAAATCAAATCATGTCTTCTTATTTTTAAAACTAAGTAATGGCTTTGTTTCTGGCCATTCTTCCATAAAGCCCACCTCTGTGGAGGGTACGGCTTATTGTGGTCCTGTGAACAGATCCTCCAGTCTCTGCTGTGGAGCTCTGCAGCTCCTCCAGGGTTACCTTTGGTCTCTGTGCTGCTTCTCTGATTAATGCCTTCCAGCCCATTCTGTGAGTTCTGTTGGGCGACCCTCTCTTGGCAGGGTCGCTGTGGTACCATTTGTTTTCCATTTGAAGTTGAAGGAAATTATGGAGCTCCTATATTTTTTTTATAACCCCACCCTGACTTGTACTTCTCAACAACTGTGTCCCTAACTTGTTTGGAGAGCTCCTTGGCCTTCGTGGTGTGATGCCTCTTGCTTAGTGGTGCTGCAGCATCTGGGGGCTTTCAGAAAATATGTTTATCCTGACAGATCATGTGACACTTAGATTGCACACAGATGGACGTCATTTCAGTTATTACAAAAAAACATTGAAATTACAAGTTGGAATGTAAAACAGGTTAAAAGCAAAGCCATGAATACTTTTGCATGGCACCAATTTAGTGTAAGATAATGCCATATATTTTGAGGTTACATGCATACTGAAGGGAATTTTGTCCCTAATGTGGAGTGTTTGTCAGTTGTCCTCACGACCACATACAAACAAATTCAGCGATCACGTGTCATTAGACCTAGTGGAGGGTAGTTCTGTTATAAAAAGCTGCTTAGTGGTGTCACACCTCAGCATGACAGGCGTTGTGAGTTTCTTGTCACGTTTCTGTTTCTCCTCCAAGGTGTGCATGGCTGTCCAAATTCCAGGACAATAGTCAGTGGCTGCAGGTCGACCTGAAGGAGGTGATGGTGGTCTCGGGGATCCTGTCTCAGGGCCGCTGCGACGCTGACGAGTGGGTCACCAAGTACAGCGTTCAGTACCGCACTGACGAAAAGCTCAACTGGATTTATTACAAAGACCAAACTGGGAACAATAGGGTCAGTAGACGTTAACAAGAGAGCTGGGTGAAGTTTGATGCAACAACTTGAACACCGCTCATGTTTTTGGTGCGTTGGCTGAAAGTGAGGCTAGAATTATGCCTTTGAAATGTGAAAGAATGATACATAAATTTAAAGTAAAAGTGAAAACAGGTCTTTATCTTGTTTGTAATCTGAAATATATCAATCAAATAAAACAATTTTGAAAAATTACAGTTTAAGTTTACCAACATTTAGTTCTAAATGAAAGTAACATTAACATTTTATTGTGGCTTTCCAGCCTAAAAAAAAGGAGCTTATCACCAAAAATATATCATCAAAATACCATTGGAGATGCTCAGCAATTAGGGAAAAACTTTTACTAAAGACAATTACGGTTTATCCCCTGTTGAGAAAGATATAAATTATTTTTGACAGGTAATTTTTACTTCTCTTTTTACATTGCTTATCTTTGAAGGTCTCCTGTCTCATTTCCTATCAGAACCTTCTTGGTCAAATTAAGATAATTCAAAATCTAAATATGATGTATGAATATTTCAGGACTTATAACTGTAAATAAAACAAATTTGTGTAATTTATAAATTTGTAACTGAAGATAATTTGATGACCCTTCCTTTCAATTCTGAAACATATTTTTGCATTTTAAGCTGTAGTAGTAGAAGGAACAATGCTTGTCTTAAAGGACTAGTTCAGATATTGTGAGGTGAAGTTCTCTAAAGTTATAATCAGTAATAGTTTCCGTAGCTGAAAAAAAAAAAGATGTCATGGATTTGTACACTAGATTTGTGGATAAGTAAAAACATCCTCAGAGTGGTGGAAGGCTAATAGCTCATCAGACAGAAACCCATTTTAGCTGATTTAAGCAACAAAATAAACATATTTACCGTATTATAGTTGTGGATATTAGCAATCTATACTTTCATAAGGTGTTCAGATTTCTCAGTTACGTTATGGTTGAGTCGTCTGTCCGCCTCCAGTTTTTGGAACAGGCCAACAGTTGAGCTACAACATCATAAACAGACTTCCAGCATGTTTTAAAAAGCTCAAACCAGCTAAAACATGAGTCTGCCGGTCTAGGCATCAGCCTCTCCACTGCTCTGGGGATTTCTTTCTTTCTACAAACTTACTGTAATTTGACATCTTTCTACCACAGGCGAAGAAGCTGATACCAAAAAAAACAAAAAAAAACCTCACTCCAAAAAAAAATCTGAACGATCCCTTTCACCCACCAGTCATTCACAGCTCTTGCATGTCTTCGCCCAGCCCACCTTGAGATATCACCTTCCTGTTTTTCCTCAGGTGTTTTACGGGAACTCTGACCGCTCCTCGTCCGTCCAGAACCTCCTGCGGCCGCCCATCGTGGCTCGCTACGTCCGCATTCTCCCCCTGGGGTGGCACACTCGCATCGCTCTGCGCCTGGAATTGCTGCTCTGCATGAAGAAATGCATGTGAACCTCTCCTCCTCTACCCCCCCTACCCCACCCCACCCAGCATTGTCCCTTTGTGGTGTTCGAATATGTATTCACAGATCCAGCGCCTGAATAACAAATTGACCCTAAAATATTCACTACACCAAACGTTATTGCATCCAGCATGCTACCGTGAAAATAGCTGCGTTTGATATGCACAACAGGCTTTCATTCAGTCCCCTCAGCATTGTCTGTGCTAAACCGCTCTCCCACCGTGGGCTCTGTTTGACGAGTTCTCAATTGGTGGCTCGGTTTGCAGTGAAATGGCATAAATTCAAAGCAATAATTAGTGGCTGAGAAGAAGAGGCTGCGTTGCTATGAGTGGTTCGTTGCCACAGGTTTGGGCTGTTCTGTGACACGGGGGGCTAAAACATTATTTCAGCCTCTCTGCATGCGACTGACCAAGGCGGCACAATACGGGACACAATGAGTCTGGTAATCATTTACAGTTGTGTTCGAAATAATAGCAGTGCCTTTAGAAAAATGAGTAAATGTCAAAATTCTTCAAAGAAATTGTACTTTAATGAACACAGATACATTGGGGACACAGTACATTCTATTCCAAAGCAAAACAATTGCGCAAAGTCATCAAAACTTAAATAATAATAATAATATTTCAAATAAAGTAAGAAATGGCATGTTCAAAAGAATAGCAGTGTTGCCATCTTTCCTTGGAAACTCAAAAATGTACTGTACAAACAAAGAAATTCTTGATAAGTGAACCTAGCTGAGTATCCTAAACTAATATTTTGTTGCAAAACCACGGTTTCTGATGACTGCTTCACATCTGTGGTGCATGGAGTCAACCAACTTCTGGCATCGTTCCACAGGTATTGCAGCCCAGGATAATTGCACTGTATTCCACAATTCCTCAGCGTTTCTTGGTTTTGCCTCATGCACTGCACTTTTTATGTCAGCCCACAAGTTTTCAATGGGATTAAGGTCCGGGGATTGTGCTGGCCACTCCATCAGTTGAATCTTGTTCATCTGGAACCATGCTTTTGCTCGCTTGCTGGTGTGTTTGGGGTCATTATCCTGTTGAAAGGTCCACCTCAAAGGCATTTCCTCCTCAGCATATGGCAGCATGACCTCTTCCAGGATCCTGATGTACTGGAACTGATCCATGATCCCTTGTATGCGGTGAATCGGACCAACACCATAGTATGAAAAACATCCCCATATCATGATGCTTGCACCACCATGCTTAATGGTCTTCAGTGAGTACTGTGGCTTGAATTCTGTGTTTGCAGGGCGTCTGACATACTGCCTGTGACCCTTAGACCCAAAAAGAACAATCTTGCTTTCATCTGTCCACAAGATATTATGCCATTTCTTTTCAGGCCAGTCAATGTGCTCTTTGGCAAATTGTAAACGCTTCTGCACATGTCTTTTTCTCAGCAGTGGGACTTTGCGGGGGCTTCTTGCTGGAAGGTTAACCTCAGTAAGACGTCTTCTGATTGTCACAGTACTCACTGTCAACTGAAGGTCTTGCTTGATCCTCTTGGATCCCATCATTGGCTGAGTCTTCGCCAGTTTGGCTATTCTTCTGTCCATTCGAGGGGTTGTCTTTCTTTTCTTCCTCGTTTTTCAGTTTTTTGCTCCCATTTCAGGGCATTTGAGATCATTTTAGCTGAACAGCCAATGATTTTCTGCACCTCTTTGTATGTTTTCCCTTCTTTAATCAATTTTTTTATTAGGAAACGCTCATCTTCAGAACAGTGTTTTGAACGACCCATTTTCCTTGTTTTTTCAGGACAAATGCACAGCCAGCATGCCAGTTGTCTTGATCCTTAAATACGGATCACCTGTTAACACCCTTTTTTCCCAGAATACCCTCCCTAATTGATGCCCTCTCTAATTGAACTCACCACTGCTATTTTTTTGAACACACCCTTTTCAGTTAATCATTCAATTTCACAGAATCCACAGTATGCATGGCTGTCCTGTTGGGTTTGTTGGTTTTCTATACCTTTATTTTACCCCCCAGAAACTTATCTGGGGTATAGAGTTTGAAATGTTAATAACACCAGTGATTTTCTTGCTGCTGTTGAGGCACTGCTATTATTTCGAACACAACTGTACATTTATATTACAGTCCATAAATTCCACATAAATACAGCAGACGATTAAATGACCTGTTTACATGAACTGTTTCCGTTTCCGGAACCAGAGAAGCCAGTTAGTTTGATTGTATTGTATCACCTTAGAAAACAAATTCAAATCTTTAGCAGAGGCAATAGATCTCCGTTTGCACTTTTCCTCATGTAGAATAAAAGAGAGTAAATATATTATGAAAATAAATGTGAGCTGTCTTAGGTGGTTATCACATAAATTTGAGTTTTTTTTGTTTTGTTTTTTTTCCTTCTGGTTTTGTTTTTGAACTTGTTCTAAAAAAAAAAAGGGAATTTTCCAGGAGCGTGACGTCACAATTCCCCGCTGTGCTCTCTGTTTATCTCTGGTTTTTATAACTGCCTCATCCCTGCACAGGAGGGGTGCAACTCATAAAAAAAATATAATGTGAATGTAAACAGTAAGATTAATAAGGATGCTACGTTTTTGTTTTGGTACATTTTTAATTTGCTTTATATAACAATACTGTTTTGAGTGTTGATGTGACCAGTTTAAACTCTGCGCTCCATCAGTAGTAACAGCTGGTGGCTTCCTTCGATTTCTATGGCTAGTCATTGCAACGGATCCTTAAAAAGTTCTGCAGCCATACAGATACGCAATACATTTTACATAAAATTCATTAAGACTGAAAACTCGGACCCACAAATGACAGTCTAACCTTTGCAGACCCACCACCCTCTAAACCACTGCGAAGGCCATCATGTTTTTCACTGCTGACTAAAAAAATTATATGAATTTTCAGGGTTTTTATATATATATATATATATATATATATATATATATATATGGTATTTATATATATATATATATATATATATATATATATATATATATATATAATGTATCACCATATCTTTGGAAGGCTATGCTGACAAAATGTGATATTTGTCTTAACTTTCTGCTTGTCACCAATAACTTGGTACTCTAAACATGTTACTTGTTGCATGTAACATGTTGCATGTTACTTCAAACAGTAACATGCAATGGGTCTAGATTTTTACAATTACGTCATAGGGGTGCTTTCTCTTTGAAAATGTTAATTTTTAGTTCCTGTTTCTTTTTGTGTCATTTGGTTTGTTTCGACTACCGTCGCTGTTGCTGTGTTGTGTTTGTTTCTTCATTCACTGTGACGTTCTAGTTGAGTTTCCCATGGTGCTTTGGAATGAACTGTTGAGTGGAAGATGTGTCCTTTTACCGTGTCTTTAAATTGTTTTCCCTCATTAAATCCACACAGGTGTCATGTCTGTTTTCTTTTTATGTTCATGCTGTGTCTGTGGAACAAAACATATGAGTCGTTCAAAAATGTACAGTTGGTATTTATTATGAGACTCGATCATATTTTAACTAGAATGGTCAGTATAGATACACTCTATTATTTCTATTTACACCCTGTCAGAGGTGGAAAATACCTGATGAAAGAAAAAAAGAGAAACAAAGTAAAAGATGTTTTAGGAAACACATTCATATTTAGGAACAAAAAGTCATCTTCCCATGTGTTAGTGACTTAATGACTGAAGCCTTTTCTACTAGAGCTGTTGAGTCAGGGAGCTGAGTATAAGGCTTCGGGTCACTGGCAAGGCAAGCTTTGTCATCCCTCTGTCTACGAAAGATACAAACAAACCCACATCAGCAGTCATTTACAATCATTAGCGCTAAGTGTCTGCACTAATGCACAGCTTTATAGGGCAGTTTTACTGGACTTGCTTTGAGCCATGTTCAGGGTGAGATAATGGTGACATTGTGTGGAAGATTTTGCTCTCCTCGCTATGTACTGTAAGAAAACCTCCGTGCTCTGGAGACGTGGCGTCTTCGAGATCCTGCGTCGATGTTTTTCGACAAGCCACGTAGTCAATTTGTTCAGCGTAAAACTGAGGCTAAATTCTAGTGGACAAAATCTTGATGTTTTGAAAACAGCTTCACGATCTTTCAAGCCATAAAGGAGGAAGTCAAGATGAATAAGGTTAGAGATGAGAGGAACCACTGCTAGGAACATCATCTAGGCCTCAAATAGTGTTTTTTTTTCATCCTCCACATGTCACAAGACTACGAGCTGTTTTTTTAAAAAAAATAAACAATCAAGTTGAGTAAAATCATCCCTGATCATGGCTGCTGATGTTAAAAGTATAATTCAAAACGGGAAAATAAAAATTCAGATGTACAAAATTGTTTACAAAAGAGGCATTTTCAAGAAGATGATGGCACAGGCTTTAAAATGCACACAGAGGATGTAAACATATATTATAGAATAAGTCTGGGACTATTTTGTATAACCTGTGTTGACAGAATGGGATTTTATTTCTTTACCCAAATAGATATTTCTGTTATAATTAGGGCTGGGCAAGTTAACGCGTTAATTTCGCGTTAATTCATTAGACTATTAACGGCGATATTTATTTTATCGCGCATTAACGCATGCTGCTCACATCATGCTTTCAGTCAGTGTCAGTCAGCACGCGCTGACTGCAGCGCGCTGTCACGGCAGCACTCTCTCACTCCCCCTCCCCTCTCGTACATGGCTCAGCGGCGCCAGCCAATCAGCACGCAGGCTCAGCCTGGCCCGCCCACTCAGCTCTCACACAAACTTTACAAAAAAACAGCTGAGAGAGACCGCAGCAGCGACAAAACATGAACAGAGGAAGTAGCACCGTTTGGCTTTATTTTAATACCGTAAATGAAATCAAGCTGTATGTTTTGTAAAAAGCCGGTTCATTTCAGTGGAAACACAATAAATTTATCTAAGCACGTGAAAAAACATGAAAACGTCGAGCCCCAGAAACGGATAGAGGAGACGGAACTTCTCTCACTGCCCCGACAGACCCACAGACTGACGTCTCTGACTGAGGCGTTTCAGTCCTCCAGGGAACATCCAGGTAGATCAGTGGATGGATGGATGGATGGATGGATGGATGGATGGATGGATGGATGTTACTGGAGCCCACACATAACATGTAATTAAGACCTTGAAAGAACCCAGTACATATATTAAAAAGTGTTATTTAAGATAAGATAACATTAGCTAATCCTTTTTTTATCCCACGACGGGGAAATTTATAGGATTAAAGCAACAGGCAGGTGCACACAACACAGACAAAATTACATAAGGATTGAAATATATAAGAGGTGGATTAGCGAAAAAACACTGAACATAACATTATTATTA
Source organism: Fundulus heteroclitus (assembly GCF_011125445.2). Lineage (NCBI taxonomy): Eukaryota > Metazoa > Chordata > Actinopteri > Cyprinodontiformes > Fundulidae > Fundulus > Fundulus heteroclitus. Next base: position 14,744,345 of record NC_046364.1, on the reverse strand, counting down.
TTATTATTATTGTTATTATTATTTAATTGTAATAATAAAATAAAAACCACAAAACCCAAAAGGTCAACAGTTTCATGATACATCAAGCTTAGGGACTGGCTAATATACAGGAGGTCAAAAAAGGCCATATTTTGGCTGCAGTGCTTGCTGTTCTCTTATGAAGAAAAGATCAACTAGTGCACTAAATTCAATAGATGGGTTGAAAATATCCTGTATAAAATAAGTGCTACAAATGCTACAACACTTTTGTTCATATGGCAGCAGAACATTAAAATAAAAGTGCTCTTTACACTACTTTTGAATTCATTCTTGGAGTTTGTAAATACAATGCGATTAATCGCGATTAATCGCGATTAATTAGGGCGATTAATCGCGATTAAATATTTTAATCGTTGCCCAGCCCTAGTTATAATAAAATACATTAAACCTTCCTTTTTAAACGTTCTTCGTCTATCAAGCTGCAAATCCTTTCCTCTCATTTTAGACGTCTAAACTGCTCAATTATTTTATTTATAGATTATTTTAAGATTTCTGCTCTTTTTTTTATCTTACCAAAAATGATTTACGGCTTAGTCTTGAACTTGAACACAGTGAAGGCTGTTTTTGGACAACACTGTGGTTATGGGGTTTTGGCTCTTAAGACAATCATCTAGAATGACATTATATATAAAACTATACCCAGACTTATCCTGTACGCTCTTAATGGCTGTAGGTGAGGTATGCCTTTTTGAAACAATCATCAGAGTTGTACGTCGTGCGTTCTCAGTTTTAGAGGTTAACATGAGCAAAGATCCTTATTGCCTCCTGGGAAGGTTGGAGATAAACCCAAAATGGCAGCATGAAGCTGGAGAGCTGTTTGTTGTTACTGATAAACGACAGAAAATTGGGCTAAATAAAAAAAACAACCTGACAAAAAAACGAAAACACTGGCACCAGAAGTAGGACATGTGTTGCCATGTCAAAAAAATTCAGACCATAAATCTTCTAAAAGATATATTCCACCTTCATTATGATATATAACATGTACAATTCTGTTAAGGAGACAAAATAGAGTAAAAGTAAAAAAAAAATCCTTTACTTAAGCCTTTCTGTCAGCAAATATTTTGCCATAAATGGGTAGGAAAACAAGTTTGCCTTTAAATTTGATAATTTTTTTTAACAGATTCTTTGTAAGACCCAGTATGCACAAAAGCAGAACTGGAAGTGGGCTGCATCCCTCATTACTTGCTCAACTCAAAATGTCTGTCAATAATATACAAGTTTCAACATCTTGTATATTCAGGTTCTCTTCATGTACCGGCTGCTCTGCATTGCCCTGTGGTCACTGTGTGCATGGTTGTTTGCCCAACAACAACTCTGCTAATCACAAAACTATCCCTCTAGCCACAGTGAAACATGGTGCTGGCAGTTTCAATTCCTGCTTCGCTTTCAGCTCTAAATAGCGGTCAGTTTTTATTTAAAATGTTCTAGTGTTTGCTAAAAACTTTGAGACAAAGAGGGATTTTTAATTTTCAGCTTTGTTTCCAGTTAAATTTACAAAAGAATGACTTCATTAGAAAATAATTAAGTCAAGACCAAAGTCTGACAGAGGGCTGGGGAGAAGAGGTGTCTCTATAACTGCAAAAAGGGAAATAAATTTCATTTTCTTAAATTGGGTTTATTTGTCCTCGATTTGAGCAGTTACATTAAATTATCTCCCTAAAATAAAACAATTAGATAAACTGCAAATGAAATAATATGATGGAGATGAGTTATTTTAAGTGTGAAAATCTTATTCCATTGGCAGATCATTTAAACTTGCTTGCTTAAATCAAGGAAAAACACACTAATTTCAAGAAAGCTTTACTTATATTTAGTTCTCTCTTTGCAGTTCTGATGCCCTCTGAGAGTAGCAGCTTTTGCCTTTTAGATTTAGCAAATATGTGAAGGTGTGTTATGTTGATAAACTCCAACTAAAGACAAAATATTGAAAGGCGCTTTAACTATGATGCTAATTTCACACACACTTATATAAGCGTTTTTTTTTTAACTGTATAGGCTATATGTCAAGTTGAAGGTGGAAATAGTTTTGAAATTATTTATTTGGTCAATTTCTTATACCACAACAATTCTGCATTTTCTTTATACCAAGAAGATGTACACTTTTGATCTTTTCATTTCCAGTGTATTTAAAGCACAGAGTCGAGCTGTGGCCCTCTGGTTGATCTGACGACAAACCCTGTCTACAGATATTCCAAATTATCACACAACTTCACAACTAATGTCATGAAGGTGATGGACATATCTGTACTACATCTAATGTCAGATATTTTTCACTTTTCATTATTTTTTATTTTTTTTACAGTTTGATGAAATAAAACAGGTAAAAATAGGATAACATAAAATATGTGAATATCATCATATTGAACATAAACAGACATTCACCATCATTAAATATTCCTTTTGACGTTATTATCAACACATAAATATCTATTCATTTCTCTGTCGAAACTAAAGCTCTTGCAATTACACATTTAATTCTAAATGTCTTAATAGTATTCCCATATAACCTACATACTGTGTCATTTATAGCTTATATCCTTGAAATTTAAAACAAATAAATATTTAATAAATAATATTGATATAAATCTTTCTCTAATTTTTTTGTTATCAAATATCAGTGCTTGGAAAAACCTTTGAGTTTATTGGCCACCGGCGCGACGGCGACATCTGAAATGGTGCAGTAGTGTCCTGTAAGCACAAGATGGCAGCAGAGAGGCCACACAGGCAGTGTCTCCTTGACAGGAAAGGGCTGCTTGTTCTGACGTGAGCAGCACAAGCTGATGTGGCGCTGACATCCTGAAGAGGTGCGAGGACCTCTTTGTCGTTATTCCACCAAATCAGACCTTGCTAATGTTTGGCCTGTCAACATCTGGTCTTTGTCGACTTCAAAGACGTGAGAATCAACGGATAACTATATTTCCGACTGAGAACGTGGTCTTATGATGAGAGCTTCCTTGTGAACTTTTACAATGGTGCCGTGAAGGTCTGTGGCCCGGGTTCCACGGATGGAGCCACGTCAGAGAGGTTGAGGGGCGTTACAGGGCTGTCTCCTTCAGGTCGTTGAGATTGGGCATCCTGGTGCGGGACGCTCGGGTAAACGTTGGACCGTTCTGACCCGGTTTGATGCCCAGTTGTTCTGGAGTGAACTGAGCGCCATCCACCCGCTGTAGAGCTGACACGTGCCAGGTGGACTCGATCTGTCCCGGTAAGGTGTAGCTGGCCTTGCGGTTCTTCGCCTGGCTCGAGCTGCTCACCCCCGAATGCCCCCGGCTCTCCGTGTGCCCTCGGCCTTCTGGGTAGCCAGCTTTGGAGGAGGGCTGAGGCGGGTTGGGGAGGGGGGCTTGGAAGCGCAGGTCCGGAGGAGGCTGAGGAGGAGGCTGCCCTTGGTTCGAGGGAGATGGGGAGAGATGGAGGAGTCGGCGGAGTGACTTGAGCGGTTGGCTCTGGTAAGAGGGGAAAAAAAATTCACAGTCAGGAGATAATTGGAAATGGACTTGCTGGTGATAGAAGGCGACTATTGGTACAATCTTAAAAACAAATTGGTCAAGAAGTGCTTGCGTTTTTTGCCTGTGCGGTTAACCTATTGAGAAAGTATTTGCCCCCTACAGACCTATTCTGCTTTGGCTACGGCCAAACGTTTCAGATCAACAAACACATCTTTATATCAGACAAAGAGATCCTGAGAAAATAACAAAAAAAAGTGCATTGTCAGAAGAAAAATCTTAAAACCAGTGGGGATTTTGTCCCAGTCTTCTTTGTAAAGTTTTTTCTTTTTTTTCGGCCACACAGGAGCATTTTCGGCTCCGGCTGTTTTAAGCAGTGTTGTATAAAGTACTGAAATCTCGGAGTCAAGTAAAAGTATAGGTACCTCTCCAAAATATGACTTTGGTAAAAGTCCAAGTCAATGACTGAAATGTTACTTGAGTTAAAGTCTTAAAGTATCTGAAATGTCTTGTACTTAATGTCTTGTACTCAAGTAATGTAATAAAAAGTATAAGTAAGAAGTAAAACAAAGCAAATGCAGTTTGAATGACATTTTTAGATTTTGGTAAACTTTGAAAGTCAAATTCACTTGAAATAATATAAACAGCCAAGTGCAGGGGAAATTTAGACCAAGTTTAGACAGAAAATACAACCTTTTTGTAAGCTTTCAGTTTTCCTTCATTAAGTAAGGTCAGTGCTATGCACTTTAAAATTGTACACAACCAAGTGAAGGCAAAATTTAGACCAGGGGCTGTATACTAAGAACATGGTTAATTGATAAACCAGGTCCAGCCAACCTACAGGAAGTGGTAAACCTGCTAATAGATACACCTGCAGGTTATCATTTAGTTTAGAAAATTAGGACTCTCTGCTATTAGATTACTCAAAACCCACATGTTCAAGATTGCCTTTTCATTATGATTTTATATTACTTTCCTCTGTGTAATTTGTGTTGTTTCTTTTAATTATGACGACTGCTTTTACCATTTATTGTTTTTACATGTACAATGACCTTGAGTGTTTTGAAAGGCGCTTGAAATAAAATGTATTATTATTATTATTATTATTATTAGATGCTTTACCTATACCACAAGGTTAATTTAACCTGCTTTACTACTGAACCAGCTTCATATCCTGTTAGTGGTGATGAACAAGCCCAGGCAAGTCCTGACTTTGTCGCAGTCAATCAGTAGGTGGGGTCAAAACACTTGCGTGTGTGAGTCTCTCTCTCTCTTTTTGTAACGAGTAACTAAACCAAACATTGAAAATGTATTGGAGTAAAAGTATGCAATTAAGTTCAGAAATATAGTGAAGTAAAAGTAAAAGTTATCAAAAAATGTTATACTCGAGAAAAGTATAAAGTACTCCAAAATATACTTAAGTACAGTAGTGAAGTATTTTTACTTCGTTACTATACAACACTGGTTTTAAGGTTATGCCACAGGCTCTCCATTGGATTTTAGTCGTTCATGTGTTGCACATGCTGGTGTGCTTAACCTCCTTGTCCTGCTGCATTACCCAAGTGTGCTGGAGCTTAAAGGCTTGAACTCATGGCTGTACTGTCTCCGTCATGAGTTTCTGAGCAGAGAGCAAAATTCACGGCCCCATCAATGATGGCAATTTGTCTGGGTCATGAAGCAGCAAAAGAAGTCCCAGAATGGGTCACTACAACCATCATGTTTGTCTGCTGTTCTGATATCCTTTTTTTTTCTTATTTTACACCAGCTATAACAGGACACACAACTTCCAGAAAACATGCATTTTTATCTTGTCAGTCCAAATAATATTTTCCCAAAGTCTCAGGGACCATGCAATCGTGTTTTTGGAAAATAAAGTAGCGTACCTGAGAGTGGGAGTCCACTTGCTTGTCTGGTGGCCAATCAGTGACTCTCTCCCGTTCCCTCCCTCTCTCCCTCTCTCTCTCCCTCTCCCGTTCCCTCTTGTTTTCCCTCTCCCGCTCTCTGTCCCTGCTCTGCTCCCGCTCTCGATCTCTGTCCCGGGATCGCTCGCGGTTTTTCCGTCGGCTGCTGTGGTGAGAGGACGACTTGGAGCTCCTCTGAAGGGAAAGGTGTTCTTGTCCGTTTCCAGAAACCTGAAGGTTAAAGAAGAAAGGAGAAAATCTATTTATTTGCTCTTCTGCAATGTTGCAGCCAGATTAGTTTTCAACTTAACGAAATGCCATCCACAATTCGGTGATGTTCAACATGCACCCTTGTAGCTGACAAAAGCAAACAGGTGATGATAATGATGATGATCAGTGATAACTTCCTGTGCATTGTCCAGGCAGAAGGATCTCTAGTTAGCTTAAAAAGGCTTTCCTTCTTCTCTATGCCAGCATGAAGGAATTTGCTTGAAACCACAAATGTGTCAGTAGGCTGGTAACCCTAGAAGCACCTGTAAAGCCCCTTCTGAATTATTATTATTGGCTCTAGAAGATTATTGGAGAAAAATTTAGCCACTGCTATTCATAAGTGTCTCAAAGAAAACCAAAACTATCCCAGTGTATTGAGGAGATGTTGTCTGAGAAATACTCTCTCCAAATTCAAAATGAAAACTTGCCTAAAACCTTTTGAACGACTGTGCGACGCTCAGGTTAGAAAGCAAAGTGCGATAAAGTCTGAACTGAACACAGCATTGCTGTGTCTGGAATGGGATTTTAAAAACATACGATGGAGATGAGTTGTTCCTATTTTAAGTGCGAAAATCTTATTCCACTGGCAGATCATGTAAACTCGCCTGCTTAAATCAAGGAAAAATACACTAATTTCAAGGAAATTTTAGTTATCTTTAGTTCCCTTTTTGCAGTTCTGATGCCCTCTGAGAGTAGCAGCTTTTGCCTTTTAGATTTAGCAAATATGTGAAGGTGTGCTATGTTGATAGACTCCAACTAAAGACAAAATGTTGAAAGATGCTAATTCCGCACACACTTATATAAGCGTTTTTTTTAAACTGTATAGGTTATATGTCAAGTTGAAGGTGGAAATAGTTTTGAATTTATTTGGTCAGTTTCTTAAATGTGTATGCATACAAATTAAGCGTAAATCTATGCTTCTAGCATCGCAACTTAATAACTGTCTTAAACAGTGCTGCCCTCCCCCTGTCAGTGGATTATCAGCACCGAGTGAGGCTGGGGAGCATCTTCTCTCGCCCTAGAACAATCAACACCGGTGTCCCCCAGGAGTGTGTCCTCTCCCCTCTCCTCTTCTCACTGTACACTAATGACGGCACATGTGTGGACCCGTCTCTGAAACTACTGACTCATCCATCTCTGTGTGGTTCAGCTCATCCACAAAACTTTAGAAGTCCAAACTGCAACAAACAATTAGAGCTGCAGAGAGGATCGTCAGGACTGACCTTCCATCCATTCATGACCCGTACAGGTCCAGGGTCAGTAAATGGGCTGCTGACATGGCTGTCGACCCAACACATCCTGGCCACGGGTTATTCAGACCCTTGCCTTCACGTCGGAGCTATAAAGTACTGATGGCTAAAACGAGCCGACACAGAACCGGTTTCTACCTCTGTGAAAAACTCTCCTGTACATACTGCTTCTGTTCTTACCTCTTTCTCCTGAATGATGTCTTTTCTGTTATAGATTGTAGCTGCTGTTCTGCTTACTCTTACTTGTCTGCCTGTTTCTTTACATGATGCGGGCATTGGGAAACAAAGCAAAATCCCTGGCTTGTACCCATAAAACTTGGTGAATAAAGTTTTGATTATGATTAAATTATTCTTCTTAAAAATGCTGATAGGTGGATCTTGCAATATTAGGTATGCTTACTTTGTGTCTGACCTGCATTCTGACTATAAGTAATGTACTAAGGAGCAGGAATAAAGTAGATTGTCTTGTATAGCACCGTGTTAACTGAATTGCATCATAACATAATATATTGTATTGTATATTTTCTGTCTGAAAGTTGAGGGAGTACAAAGTACTCAAATTTCACAAACTTGCAAAGATTATAGAGAACAGATATATTCATCTAACTTAAAATGTCCATGACCATCATGATAAAATGATTTGAAAGTGAGAGCTTCACAAAACAGGATGCACTTCAGCATGAATTAGTGCAACTGCATTTTAACACTCATACCAGCAGGACAAATGGATGCACAGAAAAGCCCACAGCTTTAGCTTGCAAAGAAATTTGAAATCCTCTCAAACTAAAATGTAAAGCAGAATTTGAAGCTTTTGAGGAAGATTTCAAAGCTTGTCATCGTGGTGAGAGCCGTGCCAGTTAACATGCAGCTGTAGAGTTGAAGTTAGATTACTGGTGAGGCAGGGTAGGGTGCGGTAGGCTGATGTTGTACCATAGGCGAGGCAACTACAGGTAGGATTTTTCCAGCTGAGTTGTGCTTTAAGCTATTCTTAGAGCTAAAAAGAGGGAAAAGGCTTTTCTTGATGCTCGGATTCCTTCCATCCTCCACGTCCGTCTGTGGAGGAGAAGATGCACAGCCACAACTTTCAACACAAATATCTGGTAGTAAATAGAAAATAAATAATAATAATAATAATAAAAAACAGCAGCTGATCCGCAATCATCCTAACATTAGACACACAAAGACGTTACTAAAATTGGCACAAAAAGTTTGATCAATACAGGAGATAAAGGCAACTGGGACATAGTAAAGGGATTCTTTAAAAGTTCTGCTTATCTTTTTAAAAGTAATTCCCTGACTTCTGTCTAATAAAAGTAAAATATATTTAGTGTCACAAGTTTTTTTTTCCGAACCAACTTCTCAAAGGAACTTTGTTTGTTCTACTTTTTGCTTGTAAAGAACATTTTGATTTCTCATCCATCAACAGGAAATTGTCTGTGAAGACGTTTTATAAAAATCAAACATAAACCACGCACACTGACAGAAAGAACACATGGAAAATAAACAGATTTAACAAACAGGTAACTCTGTGACACAACTACACGCCACTGTGTGTTTTACTGCGCTGGAGCTTTTCTACAACTGTCTGATTATCTCCGTGCTGGTAGTAATTGCTTTTCATTAAGTTTCCCAGTTTTCAACCTGTGTAGTCTATTATTATTATTATGCATAAGAATGATTGCATTATGTAGTAAATCAGAATGACCCTTTAGGACTCTGATTGATATCACTCTTTACACTTACAGGAATTTCACAAGATGGCTGAGATTGTTTTTTAAGAGCTCACATTTACTAATAGAACACAGGATCCATGCAAAATGCAGTGTTTTTTGTGATAAAGTGATGGTGTAAAGCACTTTAGTTCTTACTATTTGCGTCTTCTTCTTTTTCTTTTTAATGGCTTTGAAGAAGCCTTGTTTTTGCTTCTCCTTGGTGGGCTCTGGAGGATTCATGACCATCGCTTCTGCAGCAGTCCTGCAGAGCATATGTGGAAAAGGTTTTTTTTTTATAATTACACTCAAGAATAAATTATAATAAAGATGTATCTGCACCTGTAACACATACATATCGAAGTAAAAAAAAAAAAAAAAACATTGAAAAGGATGCCTGAGTTATTTGCTGTGTTTAAATACTCTTTTGTGCAATTACAAAATCGTATTTTTTTTTTCATGCAACTACGATCAGTGTAAGTGCAAATAAAATGCCCTAATGCGGAAAATTATTCTACGGTATTTTTTTTGTCTATTTTCTTTCAGTCAATTAGTGGTTTATAAGTTTGAAGCAACAGAGCTAAGTAACACTGAAAAGTCTAATAGATCCTAATTAACGGTAATGGCAGGCAGGATGAAAAGAAAAAACATCTCAACATTTCCTCAGTGCGCTGCATTTCTAAGCAGCCTGCGCAGGTGAAAGCTGAAACATCTTCTGTTTGCACGTCTACTGTCGCGTTGGCTGCAACACGGCATTGCCGACACACGAGTTCCTACCAATCAAAAGCCGTCTGGCGCTTGGAGTGGTTCACCATGCCACCTGGATCGCCGGCCACGACGGGTACGCCCGGCCCTCTGCCCTGACCAACACCTTCGTGGAAAGAAGAGGAGTTATCCGGTCTGGGGGAGGGGACTGAGGAAAAACAAGGAGGGAAGAAATTGACTGACAGTGTCTCCACACTTTACAATGAGGCGTGTTTGTGTTTAATGTAAATGGTTGATCTGTGGAGTTAAATTTACATAAGTAACAATTTCAGAAATGTTTTGACTGCTTCAGAAAAAAAATCCAGCACGAATGCTAATATTTTAGCCTCTGTATTTTTTTTCTGTGTCCTTGTTTGCAAAGCAAAATGCAGTCTGAGAAAAAAATATGTTCATAACTGATCACAACAAACTGATGCTATCAGCTGAGCTGTAACAACCCAGTGTTGGTGCGCTGAATAAACCATTAGAGTGCCATCTCAGAAACTGTGTTTGCAATCAGTCTTTTACACAGCAAGCTTTTAAAGAAACATTTCTCATACTAATAACACTTAAAAAAAACTCATGCATTTACAATTCTCTCTTCCTACTAATAGGTAGAAGTAACCTGATAAGGGCTCCTATTTACTACATTCATGCTGAGACGTAGCTCATCTGTTAGGACGGCGAAGCTAAAACCCTTTTTTGAGCAAAAAGGTTTTGAATTATTTTGAATTTGTTGGGTAAAAAGACAGGGGTACCTTTATATTGCATTGCTCATTGGTTCCTTGATGAGGAGAGCAATGGGAGGACCGCTATGGAGATAAGCTCTGGCTTTCTTGTGTTTTTATACCCAGTGATAATACTTGACTCTGGTCATGAAGTCCTAATGTTGCGCTCAATTGTGCTTTCTTTCGCCAAATGAATTAAGTTCCAATCAATGTTGTTGCTAGTCGCTAGGTTGTGCTTTAGCTCAAGGCGTCTTTTCAAGAAAGTCACTCGTTTCTGATAAACTGGTGTGTAGGATGTGAGATACAGCGTTTCAAAACTGTAAGAGAAGTCGGTTTATTTTGAAGCAAAGACACACAAAAAAGTTTCTTCTTCAGCAAATATTATGGCAACTGCTTGTGGTGAAATAAAAGGTAAACAAGATTCACAAACAGCACTTAGTAAAATCCTGGTTTGTTTTACAAATTTTAGTATTAAATTAACTGTTTGGAGGGTGTTTTTGATTGCATGTCATTTAAACTTCCACCCTGAAAAAAAAAAAATCCTACTGATTGTTGCATGTGTCAGAGCTGAGTATTTATTCAGTGGTTTCACAGTTAGTATTGTTGCCTCATAGCTACAGCACAAGGTTGGCTGGGGTCTTTCTCAGTGGAGTTGTGCTCTCTCTGTGAAAGCGTTGGACTTTTCCATTAACACAGGACTTTGTCTAACGCTATAAAAACACGGAAATTACAGTTGGTGACTCTGACCTGTCCTTAGCAGTGAGTCAAGTGTTCTAGTCTTGGTTCTGTGACAGAATAGAGATCTGTCCAGGGTGTCCTTTTCCTCCCTAATGTCTTTCACTAATAAAACTAACAGGAGTATGAACAGACCAACCAGAACATTTTGAAGAGTGCAAACGCCAAGCTGCACGTAACCCGACTAGTCTTTAGCTGCAGGCAGCATGAGTTGAGGGGGAGGACTTCACTCACTTAGCGTTCTTTCTTCCTGCGTGTCGTACAGGTAGAAAAGCGTCCCTATATTTGCAATAGAAAATGCAATTCTCCCTCTCGTTTTCTCATTTTGCTCATTCTCAGCACAAAGGGACACAGGTTGCAGCGTTGAAAAGTTCAAAAGAAAAAAAATAATAATTGTTGCATTTGACTGTAGTCAGGAGTCTAACACTAAGTTGCAGTAAAAAAAAAAAAATGTCTTGACAGGTCCTGAGGCTAAGATCCTAAGTCCAGTGCGTCCAAGACTGAGACAAGACCAAGACTTTAAAAATGTGGTCCAACCCTACATTTATTATGAATGTTTTTTTGTTGTCACTTTTCTAATGCAGTTTTACAGGGACAGGGTGCATTAGTACTGTTGCTCTGTGCAGCTCTTTGGTTAACATTGACAGTCTGAATACTAATAAAAAGCCTGTTAAAAAAAACAGTTGCAGCCATTGACAGAAAAACATACAAGCCTCACTTTGAACAAGGTAATAATTTTTATCCCAGCAGGGTAGGTGAGTGTTGGCAAAAGCATTTAGCCTAAAGCACCACTGGGTTAGAGAACAGCCTTCACCTTTGATGGAACATCTCAGTCTTAATTTCTTTTGTTCGTTTGTGCGTCTCAGTCTTGCTTTTAATTGATGAAAATCATATTTAGATGTTTTTCTGCCCCTAGAGTCGTCAGGTTTTACCTCTGTAGAAGCTGCCCACTCTCCGGGGCATGGACTCGGTGAAGATCATCCGGTTCTCCTTGGACGAACCCGCGTCCTCCCCATGAGGGTCGTGATACATACCCACCTAAGAAATACACACGCCGTGCAGAAAAAAAACAAACACGGAGATTTCTTCAGTTTCTCATATCTTCGATATTCTCATTTATCTTTGATTATCAGTCGCTATTTATCTTTACCGGCACACATCACAAGACAGTGAGGACAATCTAAGAGCTTTTCCGTGAGGTTACATTTATAACAGCGACAACGTGCAGTGAAGCTGTCGGAAAAGAAACCAGAAAAAGGCCACGGGTCCTAGCAGTGAGAAGAGCTATCTGGAGGCAGGGTGGAATCAGAGGGTCGGACCTCGTTTTTAGAGCGCTGTGTATGAAAAGCAGCAGAGTTGTCCCTCGTAGAGTCTTTGATGGGGGCACAAGGGTGGCTCATGTCTTTAGGGGGCTGATCACTCTGTAGAGAAGACGGACAGGTGCTGGTCAAAGCAGACAGGAGAAGCAGAATGATGCAGAGACAATGACTATGTAACAGTGACAGTCCCTACACGCACACACACACAGCAGCAGCTTGTACAGCACACACACAGACACCTTTTGTGTGCTCCTATCGTAACCAAAATGATGGTTATACTGTTCTGTGTTTTTAAATAAGCAAGGCCCGTTATATAATTATCCCTGCATGATTTTTTTCTCCTTGATCTGCCAAATCTGTCGGTTGTTGCATTGACTGATTGCATGCAGATGTGAGTTTTAATTGCAGCCGGAGGGCTACGTGGTTCAAAAACTTGGACTTCCCTTTTCCCTCCCTTAATTTGCCAACACCAGTAAAGATGGGTAAAAAGCCTTAAACTAAATTAGTATTTTACTTTTGTGAAACAATCTGAAAGAAACCTTTTTGCATATCCAACCTTTGGTTTAGAGGGGTACAAATAGCCACTGAAACAGAATTGTGTTTGTTACCAAATCACTGACAACCTGAACAGTTTTGAAAGAATATTCAAAAAGAAATATGCATTTAAGTTATAGTGCCTTTTTAATATGAGAAAGTCTAGTAACTTTGAATTAGTAATCTGTGACTTCCTGTTTCTTTGGGTAATAGCATGCCACATGACACACAGGTTCCTTCAGCCACTCTTCGAAATGGGAAAGAGAAGTTGGACAATGGCTTCAGGAAAATAGCTACTCAAGAACCCGTATTTATCTTGCCACTACATACAGTAAGGCAGATGTTAAGGCAGGTGGAAATATCTCTAGAGCTCTTTTTAGAGAACTTTAGCAAAAAGCCTGACATCTTGGGGTCACAATGTGTAATGGATAATGCTGGTTACGGTTTAAAAGTTTATTGAAGGGAAGGAGTCGTGGCAGGCAAGCAGAACCAGACTAGACAGATGAGTAATGGCTGATGGTGCGGGCAGGCAGGGATGAGCAGAAACCGGCGATGTGGACCGGGGAACCACCAGAACGGGCAGAGCGAGCATCTGGAACTCACAGGGAAACATGCAGACACAGGCTACTTTTATCTGAAGAGTCCCGCTGGCTAAGCACCTAGTAACTGGAAGAGGCAGAGCACATCACACACGATGACATAAGATGAGACGTTCTGGCAGTGAGTGGATGACTGAGGCAGGTATATGTAGGCATGTGAACAGGTGAGCACAGTTGACTAATTAGTGCAGCAGGTGGGTCTGATTAAGAGCAAGGTGTTGGCTGGATGGGAAATGAGCTGATTGGCTGGTGACCAAAATCATACAGACCAAAATCATGACACAATGACCATTAGAAATTACCTTTGCAAGGAAAAAGCTGTATGGGTGTCCTATCATACTAGACATACATGTTTGAGATTTGCATAACAGAACTGAGACTTTGATGAGAACTTGAGTGCTTTTGACAGAATGAATGAGCAACAAGCAGTTGCAGGTCGGTCCAGCGTAAAACAAAAACCTCAAGCCGGTGGTTAAGTATGGTGGAAGCTCTGTGATGCTGTGTGTTAGTTTCTCTTTACAAGACGATGGAAACCTTGTGCATACAATCATGGAGTATGTGAAATAATGAAAATCTGGTAGCCTCTGATCGAAAACAAAAAGTGAGCAGTCAATGTATTTTCATGCAAAAAGAAATATGTTTAGCAACCTGAAATTTTCTTCCCTCTAATGATAAAATGTACAAAATTTACAGTACATAGCTACAACATTTTCATCAAAACAATTAATTTTTCGAAAATAATACATCCACAGAATATCTAGAGTGGTGCAGGACACTGAAAAATAAATATATAGTATATAAATAATTGTTTTATTAATTTTTAGGGGTCTAAAATATAATATAATTTACTTTTGATTACGATACCAACGTCAACATGAAAGGATTCTGCATCAATAGGAATAGTAGGTTGAAGTCACGAGAGACAGAGACAGAGACAGATCATAGTAGCTCCGCGATAGCGCTGAGAAATGGCTTCTTATCTGCGTTACATTTCTCAGATTCTAGCGGACAAAAGGAGGGTGAACATTGGTCAAACTTTTGAGCGTTGGTGGCTCGGAGGCCACATGGAGGCTACTGCTTTCCTTCTGAACATTTAAATTAAATGTTTGCTAATGCTAACAATGATGCTAATGCTAATGCTACAGGACCTGTCAGCCTGCCTGGTAAATAGTGCAGGTGAATGTTGGGACGAGAATGGGCGAAGCGCGAGTGCACCGCCTAATGGCTGGGAGGAGTTAAAGTTGTAGCTATCTCATTCAAAGGTTTAATAAAGACAGGCTAGAGTTACATTATGCTTTGTGATAAAAGATGACTTATTTTCAGCTTTTTACATATCTTTACCAGGGGTGCCAATTAATCATCAAATGATAAATTGGATCTTACAGGGCCTGCATCATCTTTTTAGAGCGGATGCTCTAATGTTGTACCATTAACCACACACAGGTTATTGATCACTGACCCTCGTCATGTCATCGGTACAGTCCTCTCTCGAAGAGCTCACAGAATGTCCAGTCAGGTTGGTACGATGTTGCAGCTGGGGGGAGAGGAGTTGGAGGCTACTGGCCCGGGTCGGTATCGCCTGCCCAGGTGGAGGCAACCCCGCCATGACCCCTTCAGACCCATGTGGCCGGTGACGTTCCCGTCTCACGTACATGGAGTGGCGCTGAGGCCGTTGCTGGGAGGAAAAGGGGGACGTATAGCCCAGGCCGTAATGATAAGACTCGTGTGGGGAAGGCAGAGTGTGAGTGTTGGCCATCGCTGGTCCTCCGGGGTCTAGGAGCTCTGGAGCACCAGCATCTTCTGGAGAATGAAAGAGAGCTCATAGTTAATTTTGCGATTTCCATACAGTTGTTTTTACTACAGTTCTAAATACTCTAGCAATCTACGGTAGACACTGTGCTGACCTAAATATCTTAAAGTATAACACCAAGACATTTAATAGGAAAGAAAGCATACCTTTTGCTATCAAACCTACCTGGGGCCAAGGATTTGTGTCTGGATTTGTGTCTCGATGAGGAGTCCAGGGTGCTGCTTTCCAAACGGACATTTCCACTGCCACGCGACGCAGGGCTGTGTCCTGATCGGTCACTGTGTCGAGCAGAGGGACTGCCGGGGGGTCCTGGAAGACCTGAGGGTGCATTGAGGTCTAAACAGCTGGCGGGGAAGAAGCGGGCGCTGGGTCCTGCAACAGCTGATGTGTTGGAGTTTGGGTCATCCGGGTGAAGTCGACCATCATTGAGGTTCCCCACAGATTTAGCGTCACTAAGAGCCCCGTGGCTCTTGGACAGACTGAGATAAGAAGCTGAGCTTTTAGAAGATGAAGACATGGATCCGTGTGCGGAGTCGGCCATACTGTGGGCGTGGCGGCCATGTTGTTTCTCTGCACCAGATTGTAATGTGTTGGTTTTATTTTCCAGGAAGGTGTGGCGGCCGACCTGCTGCTGCTGCTGCTGCTGCTGCTGTTGTTGTTGTTGTTGTTGCTGTTGTTGCTGCTGCTGCTGCTGCTGCTGCTGCTGAGAGCGAGAGGAGCTCGGTTTACTGTGGCTGTACTTTCCCCCATGTCCCTGATCTGGCAGCTTTGTCGTGGGCCCCAAGTTGAAATCAAACTCTGTCTTGTTTTTTGCCTCCTTGGGGCTGAGAAGGTGTGGGAGGTTGTTGTTAGCCAGATCCTTGCTGGAAGAGGCTGAACGATTTAGGGTCTGGGACATGTACTGGACTTTGGGGTGGAGTGTAGGACTTAAACTAGACGGAGGCGGTTTGTTGCCGTTCAGGAAACTCTCATTGCTGAGGTGATGGAGGTCTCCATGTCGAGGGAGGCTGGAACATTCCTTGCTGGTTGATCGGCGACTTGAGCTCTTGGTGTGACTCCTGGAGGGCCAGAGAGATACGTGAAATACTCATCTTCTCCAACACCGCAGTTCACAATCTCTCTATCAGATAATCCCACCTTTGTAAGTAGCCCAAAAATGCTGCACACTATTGGAACTGTTACATAACAAAAACAGTAAATGCTGCACAGACGCACTAACACAAACTAATTTAGCCAACGAACTAGGTCATTATCATGGTAAGAGACACAGTTAAGATGGGAACAAAAGACAAATCCAGACCCAAAAAAGAAATAGCTTGTTATGAAGCCACTTTTTAATGTTATCAACTTCTTTATTTGCTCCCCAACCAGCTTCAGGTGGCCAGCTGGATTTTAGGATTTAGCAAAAATGAACATTAATCCCATGGTAATGTTTCTCCTAATTTCAGGTGTTTCCCTTCAGTTTAGTTAACATCAAAATCTTTGCACTCCACATAACATTACGTTGTAGGCATGAGAAATCTTAACCTAAGGTCAGTGGATTTACTACTAATACAATAATGACAATAACCTCCAGTTGGGACCAACTTTCGGTGATTTCGGGATCAATTTATGACAATTGTGTTAGACTTCCGGTGTGTACTTCCGGCATTGACTGTAAAAATGGTGGTACTCTGCCACTGCAGTATGGTCCTCTTGACCGCTTTGCTAAACCTAAAATTGGGAAAGATAAGTAACAGTGCCATTTAGGTAGACAGCCTTGTGTTGAGCTTTAAAGTGAGGAAAAGGCTGTGAGAAAATAGTCAATGGCCTAATTTTATCATAGCTACAGTCAGAATAGGCCTGATAAGTAAGTACTTTTTCAAAACAACTGGAACTGCAACGAACAAGGCTGGACACCACATTTCATGTTTTTACCACCAAAAATAAGGAGGATGATGGGAAGGAATGTAAAAGAAAAACCCAAAGCTCACAGTTTGCAATCAGCAGCAAAGAGATGTTTTTTTGTGGTCATTAAGTCTTCATAACAATTGAGTGTTTTAGGATTTTTCTTCACAGTTTAAGCTCGGTGGTTGTAACTGAGATGGTTGTTGTGGCTTACAAATTTTAAAACTCTTCAAATATGAAATATCTTCATCACAGTGTTCAACAGAGGTGGGTAGAGTAGCCGTAAATTGTACTTAAGCAAGAGTAGCACTACTTCAACATATTTTTACTCAAGTAAAAGTAAAAAGTTGTCAAAGAAATTACTCAAGTAAGAGTAAAACGGTATTCAGTAAGAAAGCTACCCAAGTACTGAGTAACTAATCATAACAGCTTATGATTCAATATTTTAAAATAATGTAATTGGACAGATAAAAGGTACAGTTATGTGCAAATTCTGGCATTTTAAGGAGAAATGATACACTAAAGACAAAGAAACTTTTCTAAATAATTTCTTTCAACATTAAACTTGAAAGCAATACTTTCAGAAGTTAATGTATATACTGGTACAGTTTGTTAGAACAGTGTAAAGTACTTCCAATGACAATATCTACTGTTTAATGTATGTTCATTTGACCTCCAAATGGTTAATTGAGCTCACTAAATAGAAAATAAGATTAAAATAACAAAGCTTGTGTACAAATAAGAAGTCTCACCTTAAGATAAACTCTAGATTTTTGTTTCTCTGGTGTATTTTTGATTAAAACCAGTATGTTCTTTATTCATGAAGTTACTCGCAGTAGGTAGAGTAGTCAGAAATCTTACTCAAGTAAGAGTAGCGATACTTGAGTGACAATATTACTCAAGTAAAACTAAAAAGTACCTTACAGTAATACTGCTCTAAAAGTAAAATTTTCCCAAAATGTTACTCAAGTAAATGTAACTAAGTAAATGTAACTAGTTACCGCTCACCTTTGGTTTTCAACAACTCTACAAGCAAGCTGAGGCACAGAGAGGAGGTGGTGTTTTATTTCCTCAGTTTGTGAGGAAAATAACATAAATAATTAAATGTCTTGGGTAATTCTAACAATTGTTGTATTATTTTTATACGATTTTTGTGGCAACAAAAGGCACACGGCGAACATCCTATGGTTGGGAAACAAGCCAGACGGCTGCATTTAAGATTAATAACCTCTATAAATGGGACGTCCGCTCTACCACTACGCCACATGCTGCCCTGATTCCAGCAGCCTTCAGGACACAGTGTTCAGCAGCTGTTATCTGCTCTTTAACTCAGACTAACTCTATGTTGCAACCCGATAGTCAGACATAACCATTTTTAACGTGACAAAAACAATCCATTTCATTTAAAGCAGCACTATGTAAATTTTTACCCAAGTATTAACTTAATTTCAGATATATTAAATGATTTTTCAGGTCAATATACAACACTTGATGCGTATCAAAGCTTTTGTGTGGGCTCAGTCGCCGAATGGGTTGTGGGTCTCTAGGTCACATGAGCAGCTCTATGTCACGGTGTTCTGAGCTACAACGAAACAAAACGGATATAACACTTATCAGACATATTTATTTGGTTCTCTGTAAGATTTAATCTAGAGGGTTATAAGTAACTACATGGCTTCTCAGTCTGCTGGTCCAAAGTCGTCTGCTATCAGATTCCAAAACACGGAGGACTTTTGCAAACCTGGGCAAGACCCTTGGCTCCAGAATGCTCCCCAGGTGCCACAGTGGCAGCCCACTGCTCACAAAGCGATGGGTTAAATGGAGAGGATGAATTTCACTGGAGTTTATGTTGCAATGACAAATAAAGATAATCATTATATTTTATTTGCTATATTCATGAGCATCAATGAATGCTCATTGTCCATATTTAGTCCAGAAATCTATGCTGAAAGTTGAACTTTTTCACCCCTTATGTTCTGCCCAAATTTGTCCAAATAAACACGGACACTGAATGTCACATTTTAACTTTTTAAGTGTTTACACCTCATGTTGTGCCGGCATGTTAACTTGTCCAGATTGCAATGCAACTGAACTGCTCTGATTCAAAATTGACATAACTTAGATTTTACACATTGTCGGCCTCAATTTTTAACTGAACCAACTTCGTCATTAATTACTCCACTGAGTTACAGCTTTAAAACCAATCTCATGCATTTGTTTCCATCATTAGTGATCCACCACATAAAATAATAATTATAAACAATACGATACTGCAAACTTTGAATTGCCAAAATTTGGGACACGAGTAAAGGACAGACGTAAAACCTTGTAGGAACAGTATTCTCTCCGTGGTGGTGTGTTTTCCTCTTGGACGAGCGGGGTGGGTTTGGAGATGCAGGAGAAGATTTTTCCCGCTCTGCCTGCCTGAGCGGCTGGAAAGCTGGATGGTTCAAACACTGCTCGGTTAGAAAGCGCTCAGTAGGGTTCAGCAGCAACATACTCTGAAAGGAAAACACAAGCACATAAGGTGTATTGAGCAAGCAGTCAACAATCTCACGCATCCTGACACATATATTGCCAAAGATTTACAAGAATTTAGATAGGTATTTATTAGAAAAAGATATGAATGTTTCTATGCAATTTACCTTCATCAAATCCAGCATCAAGCCACTCATAATTCCTTGGTACCGTCTCTCCAAAGTCTGAGGATGAGTAACTGTGGGAAACTGGCAGAGAAACAAACACCGGATAAAACTTTAATCCGGCAATAACTTGTGTGTTGTTTTCTTTAGACTCATACTGGGCTTCACAACACAAAGTAAATGTTCCTGCCTGTAAAAAAAAAAGAAAAAAAGTAACTCTCAGTTCGGATGACACAGATCACACTAAACAAACTACTGAGCTTGCGCACACATTCACAAACGCAAAGCTTTTCTCAGCCTTCTGGGACATTTTCTCTTGCTGTTAAGCCGAACACCAACCACCTATCTCATGAGTCATAGCAATCCACTCAGTCATGGTGCTGGGAACATTGGCACAACATGAAATGGATACAAAGAAGAGACAGGAGAGAGCAGGAAAAGAAGGAAAAGGAGAGAAGCGCAGGATAAAACGAAAGAACAAGGAAGGAAGGAAGGAAGGAAGGAAGGAAGGAAGGAAGGAAGGAAGGAAGGAAGGAAGGAAGGAAGGAAGGAAGGAAGGAAGGAAGGAAGGAAGGAAGGAAGGAAGGAAGGAAGGAAGGAAGGAAGGAAGGAAGGAAGGTTCATGTTTCCTACCCTGATTCCATGAAATCGTGGGTTGTTGTAAAAGAGTTTCATCTGTTCAGCAGGAAGAGGCCCCAGAACCTTCTGAATGGTGAAGAGCTAGAGGTAAAAATGCGTAAATCAAGAACGACATGACTTGAACTGAACTGCACAAATGCTTTCCTGGCATTGCGTCGCTTTAGTAACAAACAGCTATAGCGCAGTCTCTTGGAGGACAGATTTTCCAAGTTGTCTGTTGTAAAAACAACACGAACACCACCTGACGTCATCATTTTACAGTTCCTATAAAATCTGGTAAAGGTTTAGCAGCACTTCTGAACTTCTGGATCAATTTATACCAGTGTCACACATAATGTTGATGAACGTCCCCATGTGTTTTTGAACGCACACTGTAAACATGTAAAAAGATTTCACGTTAATTTGGTGTTACTGATCAAAGGCAAACACAGCCTTTAGCTTCAACACTGACAATGACTTAGGTGGTGGTATATTCCAATTTAGTTTGGGTGCCTTAAGCAGCTGCAGAGCTCCCTTATGCTTTGGGCTGGCTCTCAGGATTTTTTCTGGTGGTCTTTAAAGTCGGTTTATTCCCTTGCATCACCGTATGACCAAAAATGGGGGAGATGAGTGCAGCTAAAAACCCACATAAGAATAAAGTGATGAGGCTGAAAGGAAACTGCTGAAAGTTTGTCATCTTTTCTGTGTTTTTGTCACTTTAAAAGTCACAACTTTTTTTTCCAATTTTACCTTGCAAAAGCTTTTGACACTTTAAATCCTATAATTATCATTCAATAAAAACAATAAAGCTTCTTGTAGATCAGAAATGCAGCCTCTGTCAAAGAAAATGTATTTTCAAGTTGCTTTAAAGAATAAACTACAAACAGGCTTTTATCTCTTGGAAGGTATAAGGGATTCTAAACACAAGGTTTTAATATTTTTAATTCTCCTTTTCTAATCTAGTATAAAATGCAGCAGTACGAACCTGATCAATCTCACTTTCTCCTGGAAACAAAGGCTGTCCATCACTCAACTCCCCCAGGATACACCCCACCGACCACATGTCCACAGCCTTTCCGTAGGGAGCCCTGCAACAAAGGGAAACAACAACTATGATCACACTATTTATGCAGAAAATGATCCAGGGCAAAAGAAAATTCAGTGAACAACATGATCACCTTGTTAATTACATGGTAGTGTGATAATGACAACAATGGAGGGTGATGAGGGTGAAAAAGAAGCCATAATATTAAGCGGATATATGGATAATAAGAGAGTGATATTTTTCATTGGTGACCTTAAACAACATATATTCTTTGGCTCCTAGAGAAGATTTCTGAGGCAACAGAACTGTGCGGAGTCTGGTGAGAAATGGTGAGAGATCTGGCAGAGGAGAAGAAAAGGAGCGCTGGTGTTGGAGGGAGAGAGTATTTGAGTGGGAGGCATTCAAACACTGTCTCAGTAAATGTTCCAGGGCATTTACTAAATCAAGCCACAGCAGTGCGGATAGATGACGTTCATCTGTCTCCAAGCCAGGATGGACACTCGATGCAGCAAAATCACCAAAAAAAAGAGCAGCATTAAAGAATTAAAATAAAGAGAAGTTGTTTTTTATCTCAAAATACAGTAAATTCATATTAGTTTATCTTCCAACGCAGCGTCTACTAATCTGACTTTATGGCAGAGCCATTACTAAACTAACATTTAATGAACAACTTGCGTTAGAGATGCGGTACAGTCAGTCTATATTGATCATTAGAGCATCATCGTTGGCTTTTAAAATCCATTTTACAAAATTACATAGTTTTTTCATGTCTTTACATGAAGCTGTCGACAGACATAAACTCTCACAGACCTGCTTATTTGCTATCACTATTTTCATAAACCACGACAAAAAAGATACATTATATTAAACTTAATGACTTTATTGGAAAATAATATTTAATTTGTGAAAAAGTTGGTGGGTTTTAGAACAGGACGAACAGCTGGTGCATCCCAATAAATTAGAATATGAATATATAAAATGCTAATTAATTTCCGTGTTTAAATTCCACAAGTGAAAAACTTATAGTAGAGTCTCACACAGAGATATATATTGGTTATATCTGCAAGGAACGATTTTTGGCTTAAAGCTGAGGCAAATCAGAAATTCAAGAAATTTAAAAATGTTCTCAGAAAATTTTTATATTAGATTAGAACAATAGAATAAGATTTCTAATAAAGAAACATTAGCCTGTTTAGATGCAGAAGATTATGGAAAATAGAAGGCCTTTACTTTTTGACAGTTAATATTATGTAATTCTCTTGTATTTTTAAAGACGGTGTAATGGATTTATTATTATTATTATTATTATTATTATTATTATTATTATTATTATTATTATTATTATTATTATTATTATTATTATTATTATTATTATTATTATTATTATTATTATCATCCATCCATTCCACCAATTTTCTGACTCATTTATCCCTCATGGGGTCGTGAGGGGTGCTGGTGCCCATCTCCAGAATTCAGCGGGAGAGAGGTGGGGTACACCCTGGACAGGTCGCCAGTCTATTGCAGGGCAACACAGAGACACACAGGACAAACAACCCTCTCGCACATTCTCGCACATACTCACGCCTAAGGACAATTTAGAGAGACTAATTAACCTAACATGTCTTTTGTGGGGGCTGCACAGTGGAGCAGTGGGTAGCGCTGGTGCCTTGCAGCAAGAAGGTCCTGGGTTTGAGTACAACCCAGGGTCTTTCTGCATGGAGTTTGCATGTTCTCCCTGTGCATGCGTGGGTTCTCTCCGGGTACTCCGGCTTCCTCCCACAGTCCAAAAACATGACTATTAGGTTAATTGGCTTCTCCAAATTGTCCTTAGGTGTGAATGGTTGTTTGTCCTGTTTGTCTCTCTGCGACAGACTGGTGACCTGTCCAGGGTGTACCCCGCCTCTCGCCCAGTAAACGCTGGAGATAGGCACCAGCAACCCCCATGACCTCATGAGGGATTAAGCGGTTCGGAAAATGGATGGATGGCTGGATGGATGTCTTTTGTGGGAGGAAGCCGGAGTACCCGGAGAGAACCCACGCATGCACAGGGAGAACATGCAAACTCCATGCAGAAAGACCCAGGGTTGGGTTTGAACCCAGAACTTTCTTGCTGCAAGGCACCAGCGCTACCCACTGCGTTACTGTGCAGCTCTATTATTATTATTATTATTATTATTATTATTATTATTATAAGCCATATGTTATGAAACGTTTGCTGTCTTTTAGTGTATATTTTTTCATACTTTTCTACCCTTTTCACTCCCAGTAAATTGATTGCTCATTTCTATAGTGAGGAAATAATTTCTAGCACCTCTACATATAATTCTAGCCTTTTCTATGCTGTTAAATTCTACAAAATGTGGAAATAAATACATTTTAATATATATAATATTTGACCTGTATTAAGCAATTCTTTGGTAGGAAAAATGTTTGTAGATGTAGGTCACCCCTACAGTCTCGGGAAAACGCTAACTTCCATCCATCCATCCATCCATCCATCCATCCATCCATCCATCCATCCATCCATCCATCCATCCATCCATCCACATCCATCCATCCATCCATCCATCCATCCATCCATCCATCCATCCATCCATCCATTTCTAACACTTTTATCGCTTGTGGGGTTGCGAGGGATAGGCGAAAAAAAAGACAACCAAACAAAAACTAAAGAAGGAGCTTCCACTTCCCATTTAACGACATGCACAGTGACTTACCCCAGCAGCAGCTCAGGTGAGCGGTACCACCTTGTGGCCACATACTCAGTGTAGTTGGCATCTGTCCCTTCAGACAGGTTACGAGCAAAACCTGAGTCAGAGGAGGACAGAGATTATTATTTCAAGTAGACTTTATTTTTTTTGCCAGAAATGCATAAACGTCCAGTTAATAACAGGAAAGGATATTCAGTATATATACTGCTTGGACAGCTACAGTGACAACATGGTGATATTTGCCATGTGACCAGACTAATTAGTTATGTGACTGCAGGCGATCTGGGACGACGCTTTAGATAATTGGTGTAAAGAAAGCCCATTTTAAGCAGGGAGAAGTCACAGTAAACAGAATGCCAGCTCCAACAGTGAATACCAAACAAATCCACCCCAGCTCACTCAGTGGGATGGTATCAGCTAATTATTCAGAGCCAGCTGACCGTATCACTTTTGCAAATATGCATCCAAAATTAAAATACACACCTAGAACAGTGCAAAAGGTTAAACTCATGAAATACGAGTACATTGCATCAATGTGTTTGGCATATAAGGAGGGTTTCTGTTACCAACAGAACTTTTGGTTTGACAGAAATTTCACCAATTAACCAAAAACAGCCACCAGGGTATGTTTATGTTGCTTATAGGCAGTTTCCCAAAAGCAGATTTTATCTCTCTTATACACAATTTACTGTACAGGGAAACAAATTACAGGCCAAAAATAAAACAAACTGATTTTAAAAGTAGTTATTATGTAAAAGTAGATATAAAAGTAGTTATTTAAAAATCATAGGGAATCAGAGGGTACATTAGCTATTTGAGAAATACAGATTATTAATATGACATTAGATAAGAACAGGGTTATTAGCTTATAAAGAATAGAAGGTTAAGAATGCAAAAAACAAAACAAGAAAACACAACTCACCGAAATCACAAAGTTTAAGAACGTCATCAGAGCTGATGAGAAGGTTCTCTGGTTTAATATCTGTAGAAGAGATGATTTAGCTCAATATCTTGTTGCATGACTGATTACTATATATATATATATATATATATATATATATATATATATATATATATATATATATATATATATACATTAACAATCCAATTTAACCTTGCATCATAATTTCAGTGTACATGCAGAACACCTGTATAACTAGAAATAAAAAAAGAGCCTGAGTGCAGTGATTAAAATATGTCACACAGCAGATGTGCTCATCATTCTTTCTGTGACTCCATAACACTCTTAAATAGGAAATTTAAAAAAATGTTAACCTTTCAAAGAGAAGCCTTTTTTACGGCTCATAAATGGGGCAATATAAGCTTAATGACTGGATGCAGTTTTTTTTTTTTAATTAGTCTTGCTGATACAACTCAGTAGCATCGTGCCATTAAAATTGCTTGGCTGCATTTGTCCTTCCAAACAGTAGGAGTCACTACTGATGTTGCTCCACAGCAGGAATAGCAGCAGAGAAAAAAGCCCTAAAGGTTTCATAGGCGTCACTTCTATCTTTCTTTTGAGCAGATTGGATTTTACTTTTACAAAGATTTAAAAACGAATCAATCAAGATTTATTGCAAAGAATTGCATGTAATCACGGCTCTCTGTCTCAGTGGCTTGTAGAGGTGCTTGTCCATTAACTGGTGCAAATCAATTCAGCTTCACATCTCTTCAATCAGGGATGTATTTTTAGGTTCACTTTAGATTGTATTACTATAAAGATTTGTCACATCTTACACAAGTGTAGGAAGGAAGGAAGGAAGGAAGGAAGGAAGGAAGGAAGGAAGGAAGGAAGGAAGGAAGGAAGGAAGGAAGGAAGGAAGGAAGGAAGGAAGGAAGGAAGGAAGGAGGGAAGGATAGCAAAGATGAATACTCACCTCTGTGTACAATTTCATTCTTGTGACACCAGTTGATGGCTTTGATGAGCTGGAAGATGTAGCTGCGGACCTTTTCTGGTGGCGCACCATTGGGAAATTCCTCCAGCAGTTCAAGCATATTCTGAAAAACCACAAAAATAACATCATCAAAAAAGATCCAGCCTGTTTAGAAGCAGTATCCATCCATCCATCCATCCATCCATCCATCCATCCATCCATCCATCCATCCATCCATCCATCCATCCATCCATCCATCCATCCATCCATCCATCCATCCATCCATCCATCCATCCATCCATCCATCCATCCATCCATCCATCCATCCATCCATCCATCCAGTACAGTAAATTTCTGCAGGGAATAACATTTTAGTTGGCTTTGATTTAAAAAAATTACAAAAGTGTTTGGGAACTCCGGCAACACAATGGGAATTAGCGTTACTTAGTTCCAGCACTGTTTCTACGTTGCCATGGCAACACCATTTTTTTAATGCTAAACTGAGCAGTCAGCATCCTTCTAGGGCTGTCAAAAAGAATCAATATTTTGATATAATCGACAGTTTAAGAATGAATTATTCAAAGATACTTATGTACTTCAAAATCAATATAAACTGACCCTGCCACATTTGCCCAGACTGTGGCTCTTCCTTCTGCAGAACCACTGCAATAACAGAGGCAATCAGCCCCCCCACTCACTGCAGCTGCTCACTTGACAGAAACAAAGATCCGCTGCTGGAAGTTTAAAACTCTAGCATGTTGAGTACTACACTACAGTACCTGCTGCTGTTGTTGATCACTAAAAATATATATAAATGCAAAACTACCAGAAAGGCAGACATTGTACTGCCTTCTGCTGAATATATTTGCATTGACCAGATCCTCTTTTACAAGGTAAAAAAAAAAAATACGTTTTGTTTGCACCAGATCAATGTTTGTTTTGAAATCCTTTATTTTCATTGACAATGATTTTTTTATTTGGCCCTCCGTAATCGCATCAACAGCAGATTGACAGGCAAATCTGTGGCACATTAAAAATAAGCAATTATAATTAAAAAAAATATTTGTACGAATGAATCAAAAATACATACTTCATTAAAGGATACTAAAACCTATGCTAAGTTCTATCTGGTCTGTTTTGCCAAACAGAGAAGTGGCACTTTTAAATTATATATTTTTCTAAACGAGGACTGAAATGTTTCCAAACTTATTGGTTTTGCCCTAGTTAAGGAAGTTAAGCTATTGCCATACTGTAATTAATCATATTATTTCTCTTAACCAGAAAGAACCCTGTGCCTTAAAAAAAAAATTGCTGTGGTATCAAAAATGGTATCAAGTTTCAATGTATTTTTCTTAGTATTAGTACTGAGTTTGAAATATTTTGACCATGACAACCCTACATCCCACAGCTATAAAGTAGACTGGATGAAGCAGCATAAAGATGTGCTGTGTGCACAATATGCAGACTTGATTAAATAAACATGGGAACATTATTATACTGACCCTCTCAACATATTCAAAGACGAGGTAGAGTTTCCCCCTCCTGCGAAAAGCCTCTTTCAGTTCGACAATGTTGTCCTGCTTCAGGGTCCGGAGCATCTTCAGCTCCCGAAGGGTCGTCTCCTTAACCTCCTCATTTTCTGTGTGGGCATTCAAAGAACAATATATATTTCTGCACTTTCACCATCTCTCCTTACTTTCGACCATCTTTTTAATGGTTCACTCACCTTCACTGTCTTTGAACTTCTTGATGGCCACCAGCTCATTGGTTTCCTGTGAAGAACAATGCACAACAGTTTAGGTTCCTGTTTGAAAAAAAGGGATTAATTACCTTTAAGGAAGGGAAGAGGCTAAGATAGATTGGCTATTAAGATTGGAAATGCAAAGTAAAAATGTGAAAAATGTTAGAATTACATTTCAATTCTAAAAACCTTTTAACATGCCTATTTTTGCAAAAATGCAACAAATCTTACATATTATACAAGCACCCAATGTATTTGCCTAATGCCAGTTATTCAGTGCGCACCTAGGAACCTTTGGCAAACGCTTCTTTCTGGTACGACTGGTCCCTGACGGACGTATTTCCTGCTAACGCAAGAGGACTAACCTATTAGCAAAAAAGACAAATCCAGACTGGAAATTAAAAAGCTATTTTTGTATATGAGGTAAGTTGCACTACGCTAAAAATACATACTTGCTTATTGACTGCTTCTACAACCAATGTTATGAGATGGACTGTGTGACAAGTTTTTTTAAGCTATCAAAATATTTCAGTTTGTTGCATACTTGCAACATTCAGTCACTGCGCTAATGCAAGTCCTAAACAGTGCTATAAAGCAAATTGCTTTCAGAACTGATTTTCTTTAGGAACCCCTAGTTATTTTGCCTAGCTATCTTCAATAACCCTCTTACAAATAACATGCTGAGATATAAATGTAATTTTGGCTATTTATTTGTATGCAGATTAAAATTAATTAAATTACACAAAGTGTGATGTTCACCTTTGCCTCAACAAAAAACAAGAACTGCTTCTGTGAATTCCACAAGTGAGAGGAATGGGTGAACAAATGTGTTACAAATTTGCAACATACCTAAATTTCTATGTTTTTTTTTGTGCAAGAGTCAAAGTAACTTAGTTTAACAGCTACTTAAAGGCAGAAAATACAGACATATTTTTTTCATTAAGGGGTTAAGAGCCCAACATTCCGGCTTAGTTTAGGAAATGGAATAAAATAATAAAGACAACTCTAGATTAAAGTTTTTCCACACAAATTCATAAAACATTATATAATTTTGCTATTGCTTGAAATTGGATTTATGATAAGTTCTGAAGGCTGAATTATTTTAGTTTGCTGTCACTAAAATGAACCACAATTCAGTGGCATCTCTAAATACCCATTTAATTTGTTCTAAAATGGTGTTTGTATATTGAGAATTTCAATTTGGAAACATGTTTCCCCAAAGAAAATAATATAATTTAAAATAATTTGTTGAAAACCTACCACCCAAATCCCAACTAAAACATGGACAGCACTGAAAGTCTGTCATTTTCAGCATAAGCGTCATTGATCCTATAATATAACATTCCTAGAGCCATTGTTTGATTAAATAATGATAAAAAATAAGGACAACAAAGTTTCACTTGTACACTCATGTATTTGGCATGATGGAAAAGGTTCCCAGCTGTTAATATATATAAATGTATTTTTAAGCCTATTAAAAAAAAAAAAATAAAAAAAAAAAAAAATTTAAATAACTTAAAGGAGGGCATCATGGTTTCTCATCCTAGAGCACTTCTAAAAACTGTGAGGCTCACAATTGTCTCACTCTTTTTCCTGCATTGTTTCCTTGTTGCTTAGTGCTCTTTAGGTCCACCCTTCACTTGTTCTCTTTCTTTCATGATTGTTGAGTCTTCCTTTTTAGGTTATTCTTTCAACTTTCTAATGTATTTTTATGTTCCTTATACTTGGCAAGTTATTCCTGTCAAGTCTCTGTTTGTGTTTTTCTCACATTTTGTATCAGCTCCATTCGTGTTTAATTCAACCTTCCACCCTCAGCCACAACCACAATCTAATTAAGCTCATTCACTCCACCTGCTGCCTGCTCATCACATTCATGCTTCCCACCTGTTTCCCTGCTATTTAGGCTCTCATTTCTCATATGCTCCTCGCTGCATTGTACTGTTTTGTTCGTGCCCAGCCAAGTTATGCCCATGTTGGTTGCCACACTGCCTCTAGTCCACCAAAAAGTTTTTGCCTTTCATTTATTAAACTTTTTTTTTTTAAATAAAATCTAACAAAATGTATGATTTATCATGGCTTTTACTTTTTACTTTTTTTTTACATCACAAACCAGGGGTCAGTACACTTTTGAGCCACAGGACTTTAAAATAGCACAACAAACCCAGGCTCATTTATTTTATTTAAAGGCATACTATGCAACATTTTTCAGTTAATTAATGTGTTCCATACCATTTTGGATGATTAAATGAGTCATTTCAGGTCGAACAAAGGTTTTCTCGGCCGCCCTGGGGGTCTGTGTGGGAAATACCGCACTTGCAATTGCAAGAGCTCACGGCCCGCACACACAGAAGTCTCTCTTTACGGCGAGAACTCCATGTGTTTTTGCCCTGCCATTCACTATATGCACGCGCGAAAGCAACAACAAAGAACCGCGTGTTAACGTCAATTAAACATGCAAGCATATCGAGTTTTATTATTATTATTATTATTATTATTATTATTATTTATTTATTTATTTTATTTTTTTATGTTGGCGAGACGCTACCGCGTCGGCGGCGGCGGCTGCGGCTTGGCGAGGCGGTGGCGGTAGCGTCTCGCCAACATAAAAAAAAAAAATAATAATAATAATAAAACTGGCGAGGCGGCAGTGGCGGCAGCGGCCGGCCGGCTCGCCAAGATAGCGCTGCGGGAAGCCTGATGTTCATACCTTCACTGTGTTAGTCATTGTTTGTACTGCCGTTTTTTCCACTTTTCGTTGCGTTCGCCTGTCTGCTAAGCTCAAAACAACCGCGCCTGGGTTGACGGAGAAACCAGAACAGCTGAGCATCTTTATGACAGTGCACTTTTACTTTCGCCCTCTGGGGGGAGCCTCGCTGGAAAATCAACCCCGGTTGCATAGTATACCTTTAACAAGTAATTTCTGTTGTCATGATTAGGCACTGTACCTTACCACTGTACGTGACACATATTTAAAAAAACAAAAAACAAAATGGTACTCATGATCAATACTATGATATAAAAAGGGGAAAATAAACACATCTCCACCCAAGAAGAATTTTTTTAAATATAATTTTTGACTTTAAGTTCTCATTAAATGAAAATAAAATGTTGGCAATTATGGTATTGTCAGCCTAAATCCTGAAAAGATGTTCTTTCTTATACCCTCACAATGTAGCAGTGAACAGTGACCCAGAGGGGATTACATCACACACTTGCTCTGTGTCCTTGGCTGCTCTGATGTTCCTCAATTGTCCTTTTGTGTATAGCGGGTCAGACATGACAGTCAGCCTATCACCGGGACCAAGCAGGGCAGTGTGGAGCTGCCTGTCATTGGCAGTGCCCTTGCCTTTATCAGCCAATTGTTTTACAACGGTATGAATTACCAACTTGTCAGCTTCAGATTTGATGCTCATCGGCAAACTGGATAAGCAGAGGAAATATGTGCGGTTTTACATAAAAGAGAAACAGACAACAACATATTTCCGGTCCAATCAGGCACATGTGACATTTCAAAGTGTAGCTGAAATGTGTTGAGGCGGTGTTACATGTTTATCGTCTTTCAATTTACATTTTGAACCACTGATATCTCAGCATGCTAAAAATAGCCCTCGAGGTTGTAACCGTCTCATGATATCAACACATTGTAATAGTACTAATGCTTTAAGATTTCATTGATATACAATTTGAGAGGGAATTTTCAAAGCAGTCTCAATTTACAGCTCCAAAAACCCTAACTCCCTCTAACATGATTTTATATTTTGATATTACTCAAGCAAATACAGTGCACGTCTTTTTTTTAAGACCTAGCCAAAGCAATTACGAACAATTGCTAATAATTAATTTGTCTTCTTACCCCGACAGTGCTACACAGTGACACCGTATCTGCACCAGGAGACAAGCAACTGTGTAGGTTGTGATATTGTCACTCCTAAAGCACAAATTCAAGATAACACATAAGCCTCCATACAGACACCCACATATGCTAAACAACACTTGCATAAAGTGGCAGAACAAATCCTGGCACACATACGCTTGACTAATTAAAATGTTCCATCAAGCACACACGGCAGAGTAAAGGGTATAGAAATT
Source organism: Fundulus heteroclitus (assembly GCF_011125445.2). Classification (NCBI taxonomy): domain Eukaryota; kingdom Metazoa; phylum Chordata; class Actinopteri; order Cyprinodontiformes; family Fundulidae; genus Fundulus; species Fundulus heteroclitus. The sequence continues at coordinate 14,712,654 of NC_046364.1, read as the reverse complement.
ACACTGGGATGTCGAGTCAAAAATTCATTTAGTTTCTTTTGTTTTGACGTTAGAGCCTGCTGTGTCCCCTGATTGGGTTTTTATCTATTTACGGTCCCCATTATTCCCCCTGTCATACACATTTCTGCTGTAGACTTCTAACAGGGTGACCCATTTACCAACACTGTTTAATACACACCTCTGCATCACTTCCTTTCCCTCAAACACACAGGCACCCATTGCTTCTTTCTCTCTCCTTTTGCCACCCTTTCTCTTTTTGTCCTGCTTCCAGCTGAGAAAAGTAAAAATAACTGCTCTCTTGCAGCAAAGCTAAAAACACCATTTATTGTCATGGTCCCTGGCTCCCACGTGTAAAACTGAGTCTCTCACTTTGTTATATAAGTGCGAAACATGTCATATGTCACATTAGTGAGTCAAAGAAAAGAAAAAGGCTCTTTAACCCGGCTGTACTTTTAAAGCTGCTAGTTATTTTGTATGCAGATTTGTTGGAGAGTGACACATTAATGGTGTAATAAAACCAGCGAGACTGTGACTGTAAAATAGTTAAACGTATGTGCCTTGTCAGATGGTTTAGGAGGTACAGTAGACAAAGAGACAAGAGCGGTAAATGGACATTCACCCTGCTTTCACCTTGTCTTGTGTGGAAACATATACTATACGTCATATAGTGTATGAGCAACCAAACATAATGTTCAGCTTGTTTAAAATTGCCAGTAAAACAGAGCAGATGAGTTGCATTTATTGACCGACCAAGTGAGGTTAACAGGGTCGTGGCTTGTGCCCTAAATGTAGCTCTAGCTGAAAGAAACCAGATCCGGTCCTTCTGAAAACTCTTATTTCGTTTCGCATCTTCAACATCGCTGCTTCACTCTATGGGAATTTCTAAATCTCTTTGGGTGTATGTAATAAAGCCAGGTGTTCAGGTTTTCATCTTCGCAGCCAAGTGTCCTGATTCACTGTTAAGTTCAAGAGCTGAACAAGACAGTCGTTGCGTTCCCCACATGCATCAAACGACTCGCTGTCAGAGCTAGCTTGACATTAATGCAGCCTCCTTTTGAAGTTAGGTATACACAAGAAATAAAAGACTAATTCATTGCCTCACTTATCCTTTACTCCATAAACCAAACACGCATCAGCAGATGACAGTACAGCAGAGATAAAGTTTACTTTAAGGGAATTAGGTACCAGCTGATACAGACTGTATTTTCCTAAAGACCTACTTTTTGTGTGTGTGTGTGTTTTTTTTTTTTTTTTTTGTCTTGTAATTTTAGCTGTCTCTTAGTCTAAATGTTGCCATTCAGAAAATGTAATTTGATAATAATTTCTAAATATAGCTTTTACACCCTGCTGATAATTGGGAATGAAAATGCCACAAAACTTAAACTTGAGATTGATTTAGTGTAAATGAACTACCACAGAAGAGATTGTCACACAAATGAATAACAAGCAGGTTCTTGTATTTTACCGTATGTTTCTAGCTGTAATCCTGGAGAACAGCACTCTGTCTCCAAAAACAAAGCTACTAAACGTTTGACTTCAGAGAAAATATACTATGTTTGTGTCAGATTTGATTATCTACTGCAGTGAGACTCTATTAAATAGACTGTATTTATAATTGGTATGCAAAGTGTGTATCCAGGACACCTGAGAAGAACAACCAACAAACCATCGCTGTCATCAACATACAAATGTAGGATATTGCTTCTAAATGTAAATTAGGTCAATATAACATGTTCTTTTTGATACATTTTATTTAAAAAAAACTTTAGATAAAAACACAGAAAGAACTGAGAGGATAGAAATAGTAACTGATTATCACAAAAACACCAAAATGCCAAAATCAAAGGGGGGTGGAAAAGGGGCTTAACTGATTTGAACAGATTGCTGTTTAGCCATCGGCCTCGTCAGCTGTATGAGAAGAGCAAGCAGAAAAAAAAACAACCACTATTTTCCAAATGTACTACTGTGGAGTAGAGAGAAGCTATTGAGCTTTACTGCACGTTCCTGAAATATTTGGCGGCTGTATTGAACTGGTCTGTTGTTAGCTGATGTTTTGTAGGCTCACATCGAATCATACAACAGATATGATTAATAACTGTCAGATCCCACTAGCTCAGCAGCGCTTGAGCTCTGCTGCCCATTCCTGAATTATTTGTGCACTGTTTTCAACTGGTCTGTGTGGTTTCTGATAAAGGAACTCCTCCCTCACATGTGGGAGCGGAAACGAGACGAAGGTCCTGCCCAGTCAGAGCCCAGTCATCCGAGCACTCCAATACCTTAAATCGCCACCTCCAGGAGGTGTTCCCTTCCTCCATCTGTCAATGGTTCAAATGGAAAAGCAACAAGTTCCCAGTAGATTGAAGCTAAACCAAGTGGAACTGAAACTGTCAATGGAAAAGTGGCTTAAAAGGCCGGATAAGATACGAGGATCATAAATTGCCTCAGTATGAGTTTCATTGTCTTGGCAAAGAATATGCTTACCTAAAAAATAATTAAAAAATGTCCTCATTATCATTTATTTTTTGATACTAATTTTATTTATCCCTGTATATAATAAATCATAAGTCAGATTTACAAAGGTTATAGAACTGAGCGTCAGGTGTCACATGTCTGTTTGTCTAATCATGGCTCCACATTTTCTCACACTTCAATTATTGTAGTCCTATAGTGTATGCCAGTCTCTCCATTCTAAGTACCATTTCAACATCCGCGTTCAACAAAGTCACCCACTACATGTCTGTTTCAGCTCATTCAAATCTTTAGCAAAAAGAGTGAGCTACTATTCTTCAAGATAAAAAAAAAAACATTTCAGGCAAAGCTTTCTATTGTAGAGCTGCTCTCCTCTTAAACCAGCTGCCAGGGTTTGTCTATGAGACACTCTTTTGAGGCAGTACTTAAAACTTTCCTTTCTGATAAAGCTTATAGTTAGACTGGCATAAATGAGCCTGAGCTCTCTCTCTGTAGTTATGCTGCTATGAGCAGAACCTAAGGAACACTTTGCCTTGCTCTGGTATTTGCTCCTCCTGCTTATCATTTTTGCAATATTTATAATTATTTCTAAGGTCACTTTTAGTGCTATCTAAATAAACTGAATTGATACTTCAGCTTATAATCTCAGTGCCCAAGCGCTGTTTACTGCCTGATATAAAATGTTGTGTATCTAATTCTGTGATTTTATCTATTGCAATTACTTTAGTCAGAAAGGAAGACAAAAAGTATATTTGCACAAACAGAAAAGCAATGCCAGAGTTTATAAAAAAAACCTGTTTGTCAAGTACACCGTTCTATAATCATCCTTGTTTGCAACAGAAATAGACATGTTTACAGAAAGGCTTAATGAATATGTTTGGTCTCCCTTGCTAATTTTCTTGTCATGGCAACTATCAATCACCCCTCCAAAATGTAATAAGACTTAAAGCTATGCTTAATTAATAGTGTAGAAGCTATGAGTGATGGACAAGTGCTTTGGCTTGAAAATCTTTGTTGTAGATGAGACTCTTTAGGGTCAGCTTCGAAGCATGCAAATATATGAGGTATAATTATAGGGAACCATGCCATCAACATCATGTCATTACCCCATGGAGAAAGAGGCTGAAAGCCAAGATTAAGACCACACGGAAATAAGTCAGTCAGCTATTAGAGAAACACAAAGCTCCATGAAAAGGAAAACAACAGATTTGCCGAACCTTAGGCACTGCACATTGCCAAACAGTCTCAGAGCAGCCAGCCTGAAGAGATGCTCTAGAGAAGCATAAACCATCCTAAGTACATGTTCAGTGGAGGGTAATTACAGGAAGATAGACCAACCCATGTCAGAGCAAACTGAAGACAAACATTTGACAAAAATGCACAACAAAGCACTTCAATACTAGTTGACCTGAGAGCTGATTGGTGCGATTTCCAAGAACAAGAACTGATTCAGTAGTCCTTATTAGAGGCCTGCGGATGTGATATCTTATTACTATGACGCTATTTCTCCTTAATAAACAAAAGATAACACCGCCTGCTAACCTATCTTGCTGGCTTGATGAATGCTGCATGATATATGTGAGCATATTGATGGTGCATCTGTTTTACAAAGAACAAATCCATGACAGATGATGAGATTGGCTTCTTAACAACATATCCTGTTTAGCAGTGAAGTATTTGAATGTTTAGACTTCAGACATTTGATTTGGTGTGCTCCTGACTGTTGAAGTGAGAGTGAACACTATGTGGGATTGAAAGAGATTTATGTAGCCTTTAGCTAGTTACATTTTATTATGCTGGTAAGAGCTTCAGAGAGGTCTACCAAGACCAGCCATTCCACTGTCTGGAAAATAATCTACAAGTGGAGGATATTCAAAACAACTACCAATGTACCCATGTCTAAGCACCTAGACAAGTTAACCATGGTAACAGACCACAGCATACTAACACAAATCCCCTCCAAAACACTGAAATGTCTTTGACACGATGACAGTACCTGCAACAAGTTCTTGCTACACTTTACCTGAAAGCGTAATTAAAGTAGAATCACAAAGAAACTACACATCTTTAACTTACAGTTTATCCCCAAATCATTCATAATTTGTCATATAACCAAGAAGTTTGTTTCTGACAGGGAATAAGGCAGACATCTCTCAAAGGACAATAAAACAATGTAAAAATCATATCCATTTAAAAAAAAAAAATTTTTTTTTTTTTTACATTTTACTAACAAATTTTATGTGTAAAATTATTTATACCCTTCTCAATAATCAACATACAAGTCTTTACTGGTATTGCTGCAATTAAACCCTTTGTATAATTGCTGCCCAGCGTTTTGCATGTTTCTACTGGCATTTTCATGATTTATCTTTAGTGATGAGCTCTACGTATTTGATGCTGGAAGGCCTCATACCATCACCCTAATATTTAGCCCCCTTCTTAGATTCTCAATCAGATTCAAGTCAGAACTCTCAAAGATGTTAATATACCTTACAGCAGTGACGGACTGGACGGTCAGGCATTTGGGCAGATGCCAGAAGGGCCGCGGGCCCTCGTGGGCCATTTGGGCCGGCCAATCACGAGGCGGCATGATCGTCGGGTGTGCACAGCCCCTTTCACCCTGTTCATTGTAGGCCTACATTATCTCTCGGCACTAATAAGCCAAATGCCTCTTGGTTCAGTTTTTCTGCATATTAAAGTTAGAGTTCAACACCAATGGGGCTACAAACTTGCGTGTTATTTCCGTGCATGTGAAGTTATATCTGTGTGTTGCGGGCATGTGCACGCGCGTGCGTGCACCTCCCCATGTGGGCTGCTGGTTGGTGAAAATGCGAGGGCCGTTTTTTAATCCCAGTCCGTCACTGCCTTACAGTAGGGGAAAAAAAAACATGTCTGTAAAATATTACTTCAAACCTAAATTTGCCAGAGGTAGGAATGTTTTTGTGCTTAACTTTTGATTCAGATTTCAAAGGGAAACCACAACCATGGAGAGGCTGCAAAGATGCAAATCAAGCACATAATCAGGGAAGGATAGTGGTAAAAACCATAGAAGAAGAAAATCTTCCATTGCAGGTCCACCTGCAACTGGCAGATGACTGATATGGGTTACTGTAGTCGTGGCTTCAGAGGGCCCAAACAAAGATGGTAACTATATACATTATTCAAAACGGCACAGAGTATATTGGCAAGTGAATGAGCACTGGTGGCAGAGGTCTACCGCATGACACAAGAACGCAGTTATAGGCTGTTAAAAAATGCCTCAGGTACAGCCTTGGGTTTAATTGCAGTGTAATTGCACAAGCAATACACATTGACTCTCAAAATGGAAAAGTAAAATTAATTTTTGACAATCATTTCAAAACTTTTCTTAAATATAATGTGACATTTTACCTCTAAAATTACACTAAAAATTAATCTTTTGGGGAGAAAATGTAAAAAGGCTTAAGGTAATATTATATGGGCAATTTAGCTGAAGCACCTTTTGATTCAATTTCAGAAACTACTCTTCTTGAGTTCACACCTGCCATAATGTAGATTTAATCTTATTAACCAGAAATAAAGCTCAGTTGCTCTGCTGAGGTCTTTTTATTGCTATTTTTTTTACTTTTCCACATTTTCATCTTCTAGTTTAAATCACAGTTTGCAGAGAGGTTGCAAAGGACCACAAGTATCTCAATGCACAAATCGATCAGAATTTTCACATGATTATTTATGTACTGTTGCACAATGACAAAAGTTATCAATAATTACAGAAAATGAGGGACAACTGTGACAATATTAAACTAAAAACTAGCCTTTCCAATAAAATTGTTGAAAACACAAGAAAAACATTGGTCAAGGAGGCTCCCAAAACACTGACAGCAATTCTGACGGAGCTTTAAGAAATTTCTACAGCGACAGGCTGAGTTCAAGGGGTAAAAATAATGTTCTCTATGCTTCCCAGGCTAATGGGTGCAAGACAATCGCTGTTTACGCTACTGAAAACATCAAGGCCTACAGTGTTTTGTAAAAGTATTCCCCCAGGCTTTTCACCCATAGGTCCTGAGAGGGTGACGTAACAACTACACCGCATTGTGGGATACCTGGGCATCAGAAAATGGACTTCTGTTTGTTTACGTAGCCTTCATCTATAACACTGTGTTTATTTTCTGTTCTTTTATTATTAAAAAGTAAAAAACCATGGTGCAAACATGCTGTGCCATTAACAGTCTAACTTGTTCACATGGTCGCTTTGGGAAAAAGATCGATAGGTTTAGATTTGAAAGCCAAGGAGCTCGGATCTCTGAACTAAAAATAGATGACGAATGGACTCTGGATAGCAGCCGTGAGACAACCAAACCTCGCTTTCAACGCTACATCCTGATGCATGTGTGTATTCCTGGCATTATCAGACTGGTAAGTTTGAGTCGCAGCTTGTTGTGCATTTTTACACGGAGCTCTTAGCAGGCTGCTGGTGCTAGCCTACCCAGCTGAATGTAGTAAACAAAGTAAAAGAAAATATTCCTTGCTTCATAAATAAATAAACTGATAAGCCCCTAAATATTGCCAACATAAATGCAGAGCAGATGCCAGGCATAAAATAATTTTAAACAAATTTGTGCGACAGAGCCCGGAGCAGAGGAAGAGCACTGTGAAGTGAAGCTTTGTTGTTCAAGTACCTCTGAAATAATGAGTTTTCTCTTTAAGACAAAAAAATTGGAGATCCTGAACCCACCCAAAACGTTTTTGTCCATGAACATTTCTGAATGAATCGCTGGAATGAAAACCAACTCAATTTTGAGAAAGAAAGCAAGCTCAACTTCTGTGAATGGTGGTGGCATGTCATGTCCATCCTTTGTTCAGTTATTATGCTCATATGGATCAATCCGACAGATCCTAAAGATTTTTTCGAGATAACAAACCCTCAGGAGAGGGTCAGTACATCGTCTTTATCTTTAGTACAGTCCATTTCTCAAGTACTTAGTGTTTCTATCTCTCACAGCATGGCGTCTGAGTCAGCAATGTAAACAAAAGCCATTGCCCTGGAAAATGGTGCCCACAGCCCACAGCCCTTTCAAGCCCCATTTTGTTACATTCCAACCTGTAATTTCAATGTTTTTTTTATTCCTATTTCATGTGATGGATCTCCACAAAATAGCCTTCAGTTGGTGAAGTGAAATGTGAAGAAAAATATATAGAAAAATAACATAAAAAAAGAAAAAAATGGATTGTGTATATGTATCCACCCCTTTTGCAATGAAGCCCCTAGAAAAAACCCTGTGGTGCAGCTAATTAGATTCAAAAGTCAGATAATTAGTTAAATTAAGTCTACCTGTGTGCAATGTAAGTGTCACATGATCTGTCTGAATAAACAGCCTCCTGAGGCTGTAGCAGCACTAAGAAAGAGGCATCACACCATGAAGACCAAGGAGCTCTCCAAACAAGTCAGGGACAAAGTTGTTGAGAAGCACAAGTCAGGGTAGGGTTATAAACAATATCCAAATCTTTGATGTTCCTATCCATAGGACCACAATAAGCCGTACACTCCATAGAGCTGGGCTTTATGGAAAAGCGGCCAGAAAAAAGTCATTACTTAGTGTTAAAAATCAGAAGACACATTCTGAGTGGGCATCTCCCCAAATGTATGGAGGAAGATGCTCTGGTTAGATGAAACTAAAATGTAACTTTTTTTCCACCAAGGAAAACGCTATATCTGGTACAAACCCAAATATCATATTACCCTAAGAACACAATCCCCACAGTGAAACATGGTGGTGGCAGCATCATGCTGTGGGGATGTTTCTCACCCAGCAGGGACTAGAAAACGAATCTGAGTTGAGGAAAAACTGGATAGAGCTGAATATGACGGTATTCTGGGACAGATTCAGTCTGTCTGTGACTTTCAGGCTGGGTCGGATGATCACCTTTCAGCAGGACAATGACCTGAACCATCCTGCTAAAGCAATGCTCAAGTGATTTAAGAGGAAACCTTTAAATTAAATCTGTTAGAATAGATTTAATTTAAAATCCAGACCTCAATCCAATTAGGAATCTGTGGTTAGACTTGAAGATCGATGCTAAAAAAATAAATAAATAAATAAATAAAAACATACTTCACGTAGGACTGGAGCAGTTGTGCCTCTGGGATTGGGCAACAATTTCCCGGTGGCAAAGTGCGTCGAGCTCAAAGAAACTGATCCAAAGCCACTTGTGGCTGAAACTGATGCAAAGGGTGGCTCTACAAAGTGCTGATTTTAGGGGACTGAACAGTCATGCATAGAGGTTTTCTGTTATTTGTCCTATTTGCTGTTTTGTTCCAGAATGAAAACCATTATACATCTCCAAAGTTGAAGGCATGAACTGGTGTAAACTTTCAAACAATCAATTTTAACTCCAGGTTGTAAAGCAGCAAAACATGAAAAATGCCAAGTGTGGTTAATACTTTTTCAAGGTATTAGCTAAAATCTCCTGAAACTTTGAGTTAGGGTGTGTTGTGGCCTGATGAAATAAAATTTTAATGTTGAGCAGCAATTCCAAGAGATTTGTTTACCACAAAAGCTACACTGAGCAGCACCAAAAAGCATTACTACTTCTTCTTCTACAGTGGATTTTTATTGCGGTGCCTGAAATAAACAGTTCACTAAAAGTTTGGTCATTGCACCTTTAATTTTTTTTGTTTATTGGTTTGTTTTCACCATGGTCTTATTTTCTAAATTACCAAGCCAGGTATTTTAAAAGGGCTCTGCTTGTCCCTGATAATGAAAGAAAAGGCCATTGTCTACATTTCCGGTTGTTTGGTTTCCATAAAATGCATTTGTGTGCATTTACCTTGTTGCAGCAAGGATTGGGTTCTTCTTCATACATTTTTGTGTTCAAGGCTTTACAAAAAAATGTTTCCATGTTTGAGCTTTTCTGATTCATGAGCTCCTTTTATTTACTTCGAAATGTAGTTTTATTTTGTGAAATTACATAATGAAAATGAACTGGTGCTGTTACGATGAATTATGCCATTTCTATACATTTACATATATTTGCCTCAGCTATACACCTGGAAATCACCAGTTGTGACATTCCAAGATCTGCTCATTTTAACCATCCCAGAACAGACACTAGCTTCTGGAGGTTTCACAATCTGCAGATATTCAATGCTGTTTGTTAGACTTCTGCAGAGGACTAATGAAACCAGGAGGAAACAACAAAGAAAAAAATAATAAAGTCCAAAAAAAGAAAGGTTAAGAAAATCTCTGGGCAAAGCAATTGAAGATTAAGATTGTATGAGACACCAAATCCTGTGACAAAACTAAAAAATTCAAAACTACAAGAACAAAAATCCAAATGAAGCAGAGTAACTCGCAGCTGTCATCAAACACCTAGTTTCTCAGGATAAACGTACGGCTGTTTCATTCACAATATGGAAAATCTCTTATTTTAGCATCTAATCCAATTAATAAAAAAAAGGGGGCACAATCAGTTTTATGAGTTCACAGAGCTGTATTTCATAAAGTAATCATCAGAAAAAGATCACCTTTTTCTTACTGCATTGGAACGAGAACTATAAAGTGATGTGTAAAGCCCGATTAAGATGCAAAAAAAAAAAGAAAAAAGATGTGCATGGGCGTTCAGTGATTCAGAAATTTGCAGTAACAGCCGCTCTCACTCTGATTAAAGTCTTAGTCAACATCTGTACGTTAATGAATGCATCGGAACAGGTGGTTATCGTATTGGCAGAAATCTGCCATTAACCCAATTCCTTTCAGTTCAGTTATATGAGGAAATTGTGGATGTGCGTAGATGTTATAGATGCGTGTCTCCATTTGTTGCATATCCTTTGCTCAAACAGATTTTAAAGCTTTATATTTTTCAAAAGCAGTGATTATTTTTTCTGAAACATAAGCCTTCTGTGCAAAAAAACGGCACATACAAATTCCTCTATTGCCAGCTAGCCTGGAAACAAATTGCATACGCAAAGTCCCAAAATAACAAGAGGAATTGATTATCTTTAATATTCAAACTATACCAGTCTGTCTGGTCTGCCACTCAAGGTCTGAAGCTTAAAGTGTAACTGTGAAGACTGCAAAGAAAACTGACACACACAAACAAATGTTTCCTTTCATGCTGATGCTAAACAGGCTAAAAGCTGAACCAAATCAACACATCAGGCATAACACTTGGATGAATCGGCATTTTACTTGTATGATGATCTGATTTTAGTGTGAGTGTGAAAATGCACTTCAGCACAAGGACTTCACATGAAAAAAAAAAAAAAAACACTAACCCACCAGTAACAGAACAGAGAAAATCCTTACCTTATGTCTGCACTTAAGCACCACTCCATATGCGCCTGGAAGAAATGAAAGGGGAACAAAACAAAAACAAAGATCAGTGACATTCGTTTCTAGTTCAACTCGGATATTATGTTTTGACTTGCAGCATCATACAAAGATATCTTTAAAGGACAGAGGAGTGAACAATAGTTGGTGAGGAGGAGGAATACGTGCTCACCCACACACTCAACAGAGATTAATGCCTGGACCTTTGACAAATCTAGGCCCAGAAGTCACCCTGCTGCATTCCGGCTTTGCTGAGGCAATTGGGTTGCTTCCATTTAGCTATGCATGGTTTTAAGGAGCTATAAATAATAATGGAACTAAGTGGTTAAAATCGGAACAACACATACACAACGCCTTTCACGGAGACCAGCCATTTACTCAACAGTGCGTTGTTGCTGTGAATTTTCCACTGAATTTTAACATCCACAGGATAGGTATATAATGTTATATTCTGGTCTATTTCTGGTCTGCTTCTCTTACTGGCTTCCATGTTAGCAGGCTGCTGCTCTTTTGCCAAAATAAAATACCAAATGCTGCTCCCTGTTTTGAGACCTTGGGAACTTTCATACGATTGGCTGAGGAATCAGGAAGTAAACACGGGCTACACTCTGAACCGAAGTAGTTCCACACCGTAGCTCTAGGTTTGAAAAGAGAAAAAACATGACTAAGACATTGTTAATGGAGAGGACTGATTGTTTTTAGGAAATGTTCCTTCCATCTCAGGGCTGCACAGTAGCACAGTGGGTAGTGCTGTTGCCTTGCAGCAAGAAGGTTCAGGGTTCAAATCCAACCCTGGGTCTTTCTGCATGGAGTTTGCACGTTCTCCCTGTGCATGCATGGGTTCTCTCTGGGTACTCTGGCTTCCTCCCACAGTCCAAAACATGACTGTTAGGTTAATTGGCTTCTCTAAATTCTCCTTAGGTGTGAGAATGGTTGTTTGTCTCTGTGTTACCCTGTGACAGACTGGTGACCTGTCCAGGGTGTACTCTGCCTCTTGCCTGGTTAATGCTGGAGATAGGCACCTGTGACCCCATGAGGGAATAAGCAGGTCAGAAAATGTATATATATTCTTATAAAAACTATATGTATTGTTTTATTGCGGTGCCTGAAATAATGAAAAGTTCACTAAAAGTTTGGTTATTGCATCTTTTATTTTTTTATCATAGTTTTGTTTTCACCATGGTCTTATTTTCTAAATTACCAAAGCCAGGTATTTTAAAAGAGGTCTGTACATTTTTGAGAGCCACCATATGCTTGCCCCTGATTATGAAAGAAAACGCCAATGTCAACATTTCCGGTTGTTCGGTTTCCATAAAATGCATTTGTGTGCATTGACCTTGTTGCACACAAATGCAACAAGGGTTGGGTTCTTCTTCATACATTTTTGTGTTCAAGGCTTTACAAACAAATGTTTCCATGTTTGAGCTTTTCTGATTCATGAGCTCCTTTTATTTATTTTGAAATTTAGTTATAATTTTGTGAAATTACATAATGAAAATGAACTGGTGCTGTTACGATGAATTATGCCATTTCTATACATTTACATATTTGCTTATAAAAACGATATGTATTGTTTTGAAAGTTTACGGACCCCAACTTACTTTCACTGTAGAAACCTGTTGGTGTCAGGATCCCCAGGGGTTTGATTATTTATTGTAGCTCCCTGAGGACCCTGCAGTCTGGTTTTTGCACTTTTGTATGGTTCATTCCTAGATCCTTGTCTTTGTCATCTGTTTAGTTTTCTGTTTTGAATATTTATTTTAATTACATATTCTGGTATCTGTTAAATTCAGTTCCTGTCTAGTTAGCTTATGTTCTTTATTATTTTAGTACGTCTGTTAGATCTTTATTTTACTTTGTTTTATTTTGTAAACAAGTTGTTTCAGAGAATAGTAACAGTGTATTCACATGTTGTACTTTTGATTTTGCTACAGTACATAATGTCTTTAAAACACCTAGATGGCAAAAAACCTGCATCGAAAAATGTGGTCTTGAATTTTAGTTCTGAATTACCTTGTTTGCAAAAAAATAAATCAAACCAGATTTCAAAACCAAGGGTATGATGTACTTAATGTTATAGTGTCTCAATTGAGATGACACAAGTTAATCGTTTTATATCATGTGGTTAGGACATAGGCTGTGTAGGAAATGGAGTCAGGGGTGTATTTGATCAGTTATGATCAGAAATAAAGACAATTTTAAAGGCTTTCAAACAGCAAATGCTTGAAATTTACAATACTATTGTTCATTTTCCCAAATTTTGTTTTATCTATGCCACAGAGAAATCTAAGTTTCTTTTCTCTATTTGAAATGAGCACAGCTTTTTATTGCGTGGTTTTTAGTGCAACCCGTGAAACTCAACACTTCTTGCCAAGCTGGAAGTGGGTGGAACATGCCCTTTAGGCTGCTGGAGGACTTCTTATGTGGAACAACAATGAAGGATGTGGAGAATTTTCACACATCGTGTATCAGAATTTGGAGGGATTTGGTAAGATGCAAGCAAAGAAAAATAGGAAGTAAGCGATAAGTTTTATAGGGAGAAAATTATGGTGGTAGATGAAGTTTGAGTTTAAGAAATCAGAGGAAATGGGCGACAGGAAGCCTAGAGCCGCCTAAAACTGAAACAGAGCAAGGCTTACAAGTACAAGACATTTATTGGCAGCTGAGGGAACGTTCGGCAAATACCCATAAAATAAATGTGTATTTTTATTGCAGTACCATAATATCACACTGAAAATGTAGGAACATTCAATTATTCATTTAAGCAAATTTTTTTTCAGTAAAGAGAATGATCTCAAGGTAAGAAATAATTGTTGTCAAAATCACTCGGGCCTAACTTCTTGGCACCTCAAAACATCTGCATAAAACAAGAACAGAAGCCTTTTTTTTAATGACTCTTTGTTAAGTTAGTTGTTAGTATTCATTACTGCCAGCAGCCCCGTATAAACATGTTGTGACATATTAGTGATATAATGGGACAAGAGAACATACGAGTAAGGCCAATTTGTATTGATCCTCTCACAGTCAGGAAATGTGCACAAAGAAATAGCTACTCAAACAGTCAGAGCAACAATTAATCATTTTTAGAACAACTAGAGCTGTGAAAAACAGGGCTGAATGATAAAAATCACACACACTGTTTTGGTAAAGGAGGTAAAAAAACAAACAACTAAAGCCCTGTATTAGAGAAATGCAGCAGAGTGACATCTCCATGAGGGGCAGCCTGTTGTTTGGGGGTGATGCAAGGGAAGGGGGATTCTTTGTAAATGCATGCAGCTTGGTAAAACTATATACTTCCAATGGATCAATGCGCTTTGGTCAAATGTGACTAATACTGAGTTTACAAACACTCCAGGTGGGCCTGGAATGAAACAATGAATAAATATGTGGAGAAAAGTCTCAAGCTTGTTATTTATGGCAGGGGGTCTATGACGCTGGGGGTCTAGAGCTGTTCTAAAGGCCCTGGGGATCTTGTTAGAGTGGATTATGACACAGACCCCGAAATATCAGGATATTTTAAATAAAGGCCTGGTGGACTCTTAGAGATAAAATATACATATATTTGTTAAAATCAACATGGAAATTATTCACCAGACACTAAAACAGCTATCTTCCGTAATAATCCTATGGAGTTAGCTGAACAGTTCTTATAAGAGACAGCAAAGGCATTCATAGAGGTTGTGCAAAGATCACTTTCTCTATATGTACCTGGTGAAATATCATATGTTTAGACCATGTGCTGATTTGTTGTCTTTTAAAAGGAGGTTAGTCCAAGTGAAAAAGAAGGTATAATATCTGTTGCATAGATAATTTTATGAAATAATTATTTCACCCATGGAGTAATAGCACCAAATTTAAAAGTTATTAAACAAAATATTATATAATTTAAACTTTTTTGACACATCTTTTCCAGCTTTTCTAATAAATGTGGAGCGTACAGCAAATAGTCTCTGCAAACTAACTAAAAACGTATAGTTGGCTAATGACTAAAGCTAACATTTTCCTTCTGATGTCTGCTTAGGCAGATTCCATGAGCTTCAGATTTATAAGGCTCAAAACAATTTTTGTTTATAAAATTGCAAAGCTCCTTAGATGCAAGATGTAGGGCATATACGATCTGGCAAAAGTTATGAATAGAGTCCTGCTGCACAATGCAGAACACTAAAATTCTCATGAAAAAATAAACAGCATGACACATCGGAGTCCCGAGTGGTGCAGATCATCAGCATTAGAGCTGGAGGTTAACAACACCATTTAATCTGCTGTGTGAAACCACCCACCTTCTCCCACAATGCCAAGGACTTCAAACTTATTCATCACATCACCGAGAGCGGGTTCTCCTCCACCAGGTGAAATGAGCCGCTTCAATTTTAATAGGGACACTCCTGCTTGGACCAGCAGCTGGCAGGGGGAGCTGCAGACTCCTGGAGAAACATGGCAGGCCTCTGACTACGAGCCATCTTTACTCCGACTCTTTCCACGGCCTCGCTTTTTTTTTCTGCAGCACTCTTCAGAAACTATTTATTATTCCAGTAAATGTCAGTTTCCTTTTATTACGGTGTCTGAATTGAGTTCTTCAAAGTGTCCCTTTATTCCATATCTTTGTGTCGCTCCTGTACCTTTATCCAAAACTCCACATGGGGGTATCTGCAAGAGAAGACAGAGAAGTGTTTGAATAATTTGCCTGTGGATCTCGCCAAGGTCAGATTTATAATGCTGTCACACATGCTGTGTAAGACTGATTATGAAGCATCACATGGAAATATAGGACACAGAGACTCAAGGCGGTATTTGCCATGACTTTGACACGTATTTTACCTTCTATTAACTTTCTTATTCATCAATTCATGCTCAGGGAGAAGCAATGGTTATAAAGTGAATGTACTCTAGAAGCAAGTCTACTCCTGATCTAACTTCTCCAGAGGGTTGCATAACTTCAACTAATTTCACTTCTTAATACATGCATTATTTTTAATTTGTAGCATAAATTATTTCAAACAAATGTAATTTGGAATACTATGTTGGACAACAAGAAACCTTTCAAAGTAGTGAAAGCAGTAGTAGTGAAAGCACCATTAATAATATGGTCTGTTTAAGCACAGCTGAATTCACATCTAATTTCCAATTTATATACCGAGTTCTTGAGAAAAGGTTGAAAAAACCTAAAGTGTTTTTCTCAGAGTCGAAAACATTTGTATATTAACATACTTAAACCAGATGTTTCTCCACACTGTGTAAAGACATATAACTGTTTTCTTCTCACTGCCTTGACATTAAATCAATCTAAAGTTTTCCTGTTTCACGTCAGTCAGCATTGGCAATAATTGTTTCTATTTGCTAAATACCATAGCAACGAGGTGATCTTTTAGATTTTTTTTAAAAACATTTTCCAAACACAGATGTTCATATGTACTGAAATGACTAAACCTTAAACGACTTGTGCAAGTCCAGATGGTGACCTCCTGGCTTTATTAGCTCATGATAGGTTAATTCTAAAATCCTTTGTTTAACTAGAGATGCACATGTCTCTAGTTAAACAATGTGGATGTATATAAATATATAAAACCCTATATTGCATTTAGGAAACATCCACAAGTGCATCTCTAGTTCAACAAAAATTTTCAGCATTAACCTTTCATAGACAGACAGACAGACAGACAGACAGACAGACAGACAGACAGACAGACAGACAGACAGACAGACAGACAGACAGACAGACAGACAGACAGACAGACAGACAGACAGACAGACAGACAGACAGACAGACAGATAGATAGATAGATAGATAGATAGATAGATAGATAGATAGATAGATAGATAGATAGATAGATAGATAGATAGATAGATAGATAGATAGATAGATATTCATCTATTGTCCTGCTTCATTCACTCAGGTGAATATCTTGTGTGAAGCTCATCAACGAGAATGCCAAAAGTGTGCAAAACAGTAATCACAACAAAAGGGTTCCTTTTGATGAATCTACAGTATAAAATATGTTTTGAGTGATTTCACTTTATTATTAGTTGCACAAGTTTACTTGTACAATTAGCATTAAAACCAAGCCTCTAGAACAAAGATCTTCAAGACTTGGCAAAAGAGCTACATGTAAATCTAGGTTTCTGTAACAACATGGACTGTGTAAAGGACACTGCGTTATGTAAACATCCAAAAATAAAAAAATTACAATGCAAGAACCTTGCAAAACAAGAGAAAGGAAATCTGATCAAACACAAGGAGCACATTCTTTGCTCAAATAAGGCTGAAAACATTTCTTTTGTGTTGTGATCAAATCCAGCACAGCTGGAAAGAAACTAGCTGGGACCAACAAAGGATTTGTTTCTTTCTTTCATGGTAAGCTACAGATATTGGTGTGTAATGGATTTTTTGTGGGTAAAGTAATAAATATTAAATGAATAGATGACTACTGTTATTTGGTATTATCATTAAAAAGCCCCCAGCATCCAAAGGCTACTGAAACATACTGCATATCAAAATTCTGAGGAACACAAAAGAGATACAGAAAGTGTAAAGTGCCTCAACTCAACCATTTTAAAGCACATGCAACAAAAATATCCCTAAAGTATTCTGGTTGCAACATACTTGAGTAGAGGACTGTTTTCCAAATCTAAATTTGGAGCTTTTAAATTGAAATATGTCCCAGTAAGTCCACTGGATAACCTTTTATTTCAGATAGAAGCAAACCAACTTCTTTTGAATAACTCATAAATATTCTGCATTTTTTGACACTTCTTCAGGAACTTTTAATCCGATGCTCATTGTAGTATACGTTCAGCCTCATTACTGTGTCTTTATATTTACTAGGAAAAATTTATGTCTATCAAAAAACACCTGCAAAATTAGAACCATTTCAACTAATCCCAGATTTTTGTTACAAACATAAAACCTATAATCATGTTAGCATGCTAGTAAGTGTCCTCAAAATATACTAACGTCCAGTTAGGTGTGGAAAAAATGCTGGAAAATGCTTAATGTCAAAATAGTTTGAATAAACTTTAAGCAGATGTTTTTTATTATATGTTAAAATATTTATACTTTTCCCTTTTAGCGGTCGCCAAAGCGAGTCATCTGTCTCTGTCTAACTTTATATTTTTCTCTCACTGCATCCATAAATCTCCTCTTTGGTCTGCTACAAGGCCTCCTACCTGGCAATTCCACCCTCAGCATCCTACTAGTAATGTTCTCACTATGCCTCCTCTGTACGTGTCCAAACCATTTCATTCTGGCCTCTATGGCTTTATCTCCAAAACATCTAAGATGGTTGTTCCTCTGATTTACTCATTCCTGATCCTATCCATCCTCGTCACTCCCAAAAGAGAACCTACTGTCTCTGAACAATAAAACATCTCTGCTCTCACCACCATCTTGTACACCCTTCCTTTCATTTCCTGGTGCTATTTTATCACAAAATACACACAACACTTTTCTCCACCTGTTCCAACCTGCTTGGACATGTTTCTTCACATCTTTTCCACACTTGCCGTTGCTCTCGACTCTTAGAATCCTTCACCTTCTTTGTTACTTCATGTCTCCACCTGGCACTGGCTCATTCACACATGTATTCTGTCTTGCTACAACTAACCTTCAGTCCTCTCCTTTCCAGGCAACCCCCCTCCCCCCAACTCTTTAGATTTCCCTCCACCTGTTCCCTACTCTCACCATAAATCACAATGTCATCTGCAAACATCACAGTCCATGGAGATTCCTGTCTAACCTCATCTGTCAACCTGTCCATCACAGTAAACAAGAAGGGGCTCAGAGCTTCTGCCACACCTACAGCACACCTCACCACTGTCTTACAGCTCTACTTCATGTCCTGCACCACTGTAATATACTTCTCTACTCCTCACTTCCTCAAACAATATCACAGCTCCTCCTTCTGCACCCTGTTCTATCTTTCTCTAGATCTATGAAATGTCAAAACAGCTCTCTCTGACCTTTTCTGTACTGTTCCATCAACATCCTCAAACCAAATATTGCAGCTGTGGTACTTTTCTTAGTATAAACCATACCGCTGAGGCTCACCTCTATCCTCAGTGTAGCTTCTATTAACCCAAAACATCATTGTATGACTCATTAACTTTATTCGTCTTTAATTACCACAACTCTGCATATCTCTCTTATTGTTGAACATTGGGACTCTTTGTGACTCTCTTCATTCTTCACAGTGTGCCACTTCCTCTTAGCTGATCTTTCTCCAAACGCACTCATGTACCTGTATGTCCTGGTCCCACCACCAATTCCCTTTGTGATCTTTCCTTACAGAGGACATACTAAGTACTCTCCTACCTGTCTCACTGATAGCATTAGCTGTAATTGTCCAGTCATCTGCAAGCACATCCTGGCCACCCAGAGATTGTCTCTACTCCTCCCTGAAAGCCACATAACTTCCTCCCTTTTTCAGCTTCCACCACTTTGTCCTCTGATCTGCTTTTGTCCTCTTTATCTTCTTCACCATTAGTCATTCGTCACACCTCCATCCTGTGCTGTCTGGCAACACGCTCACCAACCACTACCTTGTAGTTCCTTCAAGTTACATCATCTACACAAGCTGTCTACATCTTGTGTAGATGATGATAGCTTCCCCTTGTCACATGTTGATGTGTCCCTGGGCAAGGCACTTAAACCCAAGTTGTCTACTGATCTGCATATCGGTGTATGAATGTGTGCGCATCAGTGAGTGCCATTGGGTGGATGTGGCTGCGATGTAAAGCGCTTTGATTTGTCAGTATGACTAGAAAGACACAATATAAATTCAGTCCATTTACAATTACTGTCGGGCATAACCACCCATTGAACATCACACTTTCAGGTTCTAGCTGTAGACTCATCCCCACATCTTACCTCTAGAACACTCCTGACAAACTTCTCATTCAAGATAACTCCTTCCAACTGTTTTTAATGCTTGCTTTTAGTTTCTATTTTTTCAAGTTCTATTTTGTTTCTACATTTTATTCCTACTTGCTTTTATTCTGTTTTTCCCCCCTGTATTTTAATCATGTAAAGCACTTTGCATTGTCTCTGTACTGAAATATGCTATACAAATAGATTTGCCTTGCCTTGCCCTTACACCATTTTTCTTCCCATTCACACCATGGTAGAACAGTGTTAACCCTGCTCCTAAGCTTCTAGATTCCTTATTTAACCAGGTGAAAAAGTCATTGAGATTAAAACCTCTTTTCCAAGAGTGACATGGCCAAGTCGGCATCTCAAAATGCACCTTCTAGCTTTGCTACTTTTCCATTTGGTGTCCTGATCATACAGCATGTCCCCATACTCCTCTGCATCATGTCAGCTAACTCTTTTCCTGTCATGGTCCCAACATTTAAAGTCCCTACTCTCAGTCCTAGACTCTTGCCTTTTGTCTTCTCTCTTTGCCTACAAACAAGTCTTCATCTTCTTCTTTGCTGATCAACAGTAGTTAAATTCACACCAGCTCCCTGTTGGTCACCAGCACCAGTGGCAGTTGTTGTTAACCCGGGCTTCAACTGTCCTTGTATGAAGACTATGCTATTGACTCGCATGGTAAATTTGGCAAAGGGTTTACACCGGATGCCCTTCCTGATACAGCCTTTGGAATTTAGCCGGTTTGGGAACTGTGCCCCCTTTAGGCTGTATTTAACATCAGAATTTGTGGGGGGGGAAAGATGTGTCCAGCAACAGCTAGGGGAAGGAGGAGTGCTGCCCTACTCTTTGCTCCACGCAACCAACAAAATGTCTGCTTACTCCTGCACTTTCTATGGAAACTCATCAAAACGAGTTTAAACCTTTTACAGCTGGGATTTCAAACTAAATCAACAATTGCCAAAGTTGTGCAACTTTTAATCATGTCACTGGTTCAACACACTTGAATATATGGCCTAATTTCCTCTTCAGCATGCAGTCCGGATCTACAGAGTCTGTTAACAGCTTGATTCAGTTGTATTGAAGCAGAAACACATCTCAGCATAGCAGGACAGCGATCCTGCAGGACTCATAATTTGACACCACTGTTTCACAGGTTGTGAATCTTTTATTATTGTACATTTAAGACATAAATTAGGCATAACCCAGTTAGGTTGAGATTTAAGTATTTTCCCTCACCAGGAAGTTATCTTCTAATAGGAAAAGAGACAGACATATCACAAATAATGCCTCAATGCAAAATTAGCATTTTTTTTTATAATTTATCTATTAAGAAATTGCATGTTGAAAATTATTTATAGCTTTCTCAGCTCCTAATCTTTGAGGTTGGATGTAGGAATGGGGGAATTATCGTACCATTTATCCAGTTCCTAATCCGTTGGGATTAATAAACTGCCAGCTCACTCTTTGCAGCTATACAGTTTCTTCTCTTCTGGGAAGGCTATCCATGAGGTTTAGCAGCGCGTTTATGGAAATTACTTATCATTTTTCCAAAAGCCTGTTTGTGAAGTCAGACTGATGTTGGACCAGAAGGTCTATCCTGTAGTCTCTGCTCTAATTCATCCCAAAGGAGTTCTGCTGAATTGAGGTGAGGCCTCTGTGCAGACCAATCAAGTTTTTTTCACACCAAACTATGTATTTATAGACCTAACTTTGAGCAGTGTAATGTACAAAGGGGGGGTGGGGTCATCTTTAAACGGTTCCTACAGAGTCAGGGGGCATACAACTGTCCAAATTGTCTTTGTATGCAAGATCATTAATAATTTTTTTTCACTTGAACTAATCGGTCCAGCTAAACTAATTTTTTTTTCTGGGTAACTAGTCTAGAGTCTTGTGGTGGCATGCTTTACACCATGTCTTCTTTATGCTGCTTTTGTTGATGAAATGTTTGGATGCTGCTGCTTGACCACAGAAACCCAATCCATGACGCTCCCCATGCTTTATTCTTGAGCTAATCTGGAGGCCACATGAGGTTTGGAGCCTTAGAGGTATGTAGCTTTTGACTCTGCATAATGTGTGCCTCTGCATCTGCTGTGATTTTCATGGCCTAACATTTTGTGGATAACCTGTTGTCATTCCCAGTCGCTTTCACTTAATTTTAATAGTGCTACCAGTTGGCTGTGGAATATTTAACATCAAAGAAATGCATTGAATGGATTAATGGTACAAGTAGTACCCTATCACAGTGCCACACTGGAATTCATGGAGCTCCTGAGAACCCATTCGTTCAAATTTTATTTTATTTTTTTGTAGAAACGGTCTTGCATAGCTAGCCACTTGGATTTCATACATCTGTAGCCACGGAAGTGATTGAAACACCTGCATATAATGATTTGGATAGAATAGTGAATAGTTTGTGCAAAACAGTGAAATCCATCATGTGGCACATTGTGACAGGACAGGTATAAACCCTGACAAAACTGCCTGCAAAACAATCACAATAGTTAAACTGGCTATTTTGTGATTTGAATGTTTCTGGGCTCAAACCATCAAAGCTTTTCACTACATTAGTTCAATTTGTTAAAAAAAAAACTGAACAAAAAAACTTGATTAATTCAGCAGAGCAACGGTGCAAAAAAAGAAAAAAAAAAGACCACACTTTAATGTTGATTTGGCTCATGTGCCCATGTGTGGGCGTTTTCCTATGCAGTGTGCAATCCACACATCTTAGGCTTTCCAGGGAAAAGCAATGAGGTGCATGTGCTTGTGAAGGCCATCGAGCGAGTAAATGGGGTTGGGGGGGGGGGGGGGGACACCAGACAAGTTGGAGCAACCGGAAATACGCGAAGACCTGGTAACTTTACCCCATAAAATGGCCAAGGATGTGTTTTAATAACCTTTCTCGTGCAAAAAAATCTAATTATGGGGCAAATAACTGCTCAACTCGCAAGGAAAAACAGATAGATAAAGGGGAAACCAACGGCAAAAAAAGAAAGTCGAATGGGAACAAGTGAGTTTGAGAGTGCGTGAAATTAATAGCTTAGTTTGTGCGTCCGCGTGCACAGCGTGTGCGCTTGCGCGTGGCGGTGAGGTGAGAGGGAGGGAGAGAGATGAGGGGGGGATAGCAGCTAAGGCTGCTCCACTCTCTCTGCACCGAACTGCGTCTCTACCGTGGCTGCGCTGCGCTGCGCTGCGGAGCGGAGCACCATTCCACCGCTGTCCACGCGTTTCCCAGCCTACACAGAGACACACGGAGCTGCCGGAGCCGGAGCATGCTCACCACAGTGCAGCACAACATTATACGCCGACAGGGCTTTTGGTTGTCCTCAAATTCACAAGAATGACACCCATTTCCAGAGCGCACACGAATTTAAATAAATAGACGATAAGTAAAAGCGTTGGCGATCAAAGCGAGGTTTACCTGCATATGTGGTGTGTCGCCTGTGTGGGGAGAAGGAGCAGAGCTTGCGAAGCAGAGAGCATTATTCCCTTGAAAACGATTATGTGGGGAGGCGAAGAAACATCCTGCGACAGGGGAAGAATAAACACGGCCTGCGCGTCGTGACACAATTACATGTCCTCCCCGCTCCGGGTCTGTGGGCAGATCAGAGCTGGATCCGCAGGCATAGCGTCGATGATGGAAGGGTCAGTGTACCGTCAACAGTTCTTCGGAGGATCCGTTCGTAGCCTCAGCATCAGCTGGTTATAGCAGCAGAAATCGTCATTTCAGTGAGCGACGCAGCGCAGAGCCAATAGAAACACGGACGTCTGCGCGTTCCAGCAGTGCGCTCACATCCACCGCGAGATGCGATCACATACAACTTTGATTAAATCCAGTGCAGCATCTGTTGAATGGGAAGTATGTTTGGTGTTAATCGCCATACGGATGCAGAGCCCCCGAAACAGCCCGGCCCGCCTGTTCTCTGTAATGCAGCTTATGCTCGACCCACTTAACAATCTCTTCCTATCCTTTCTCTCTCACCTACACCTCCCCTTTAGGATGGCACTAATTGAGGAATGAGAGAAGAGTCATCAGTTCCACGGTCTCTCATCCTGTTTCATAACCGGTAGGCATATGCTTTTTAAAATCTATATGTTTAAGTCAGATGCTTGGCTGTGAAAAAAAAAGAAAAAAAAAAAAGAAATTAAAAAAATTATGGAAAATAAAAAAAACATTATATAAACATAAACAAGCTAAACAAAACAAAAAGCTTATTACGCAAACAATTTGATCTCTGCAAACCAAATTTAGCAGAAAGTGAAGGAAAATCTTTCTTACATGGAATCACGCAATCATGTCGAAATTGAAAGATCTTTAAGAAAGGGAAAAAAAGGAGAAAAAAAGAAGAAGAAGATACTCAGGGAATGGATTTTCTGTCTAAATTATATTATTTACCAGGGCCAAATGTAATACTAAATTACAAAAAAAGAATAATACGATATTAAAACACAAGAAATATTGTTTCTTTATAATGTACGATTTTAGAATGCTCAAACACAAAAGTCGCCTCATAATGTTTTTGGGAAACTTTTAAATCTCTACTTTTAAAGAGCAGCCTTGATTTACAAAGGGAAAAACAAACAACTGGTATAGGTTTTTAGTATAGCAGAGTAAAAACGTGACACCTTATTACATTAGAAGAGTTCAAGAAGAAAGAAAATGTTTATTGTGCCGCCATCTTCAGATGGCACTTTACCTTTGGCTCCCATCTGTGTGGGACGTTCTAGCCAAAAAAAAAAAAAAAAAAAAAAAAACTTTCTCACCAACAGGTCAAGCCACATTTGAATGTGTTGAATATGAGGTAAATATGTTTGATCATAAATAAACATATTACGCATGCCAAATAATATAAATTCATTATTAACTCTAAATAGTATGCATTGCTGAACTTTACATTTTTGTTGTATTTAGTTATTTTAATTTAGTTGCAAGGAACAAAAAAACAGAATTAGCAATGGGTATGTTTTTTACCCTTCAAGAACACCAACTAGAGGGAGAATTACAAAGTGTTAGGAATGTGCAGAAGGCAACTTTTATGGTAAATGATTAGTAGGTTGTAGATATCACGATATAAATTCACATGCCCGATAGCTGCTTCAATATGCATTAACAGTTTGAATTAGGACTTTAAGAGGGACTATTTTGCATAAATATGCATTTCATATAAGCATAAATTCGGTTTTAGAGTAGCTCCGACCCTTTACTGATGGAGTTTTCAATAAAGTCGTGCAGGTTCTTTAATATAGCTTGTATAGGATAAATGTGCCATTACCCTTTAATATGCTGTCTATTACTGTACTGAAATGAATCGGATATTATTATTGGGATATTATTTGTTTAGCCATCATTCCCTCTGAAGTCCGCATTGTTTCTCCTCACCTTCCGCTTGAAACAATGTGACCTTCTATTGCCTGTGATGTTAAATCATCGACGCTCCCCCCTTTTCTCTGCCTATAGACACCAGAAAGCTGTGCAGCAAGCCGACTAACACACACACACACACACACACACACACACACACACACACACACACACACACACACACACACACACACACACACACACACACACACACACACACACACACACACCGTCTGTTGTGAAACGGGAACACGAGGACATTTCTGCCTTACTGGAGCGACTAATTATTAACCCCCCCCCCCCCCCCCCCCCTTCCTGTGTATTTATTTATTTATTTATTTTAATTTTTTTCTTTCTTTCTCTCGGAGCTCCGGTGGAAAAGATGAATTACAGCACTGCGCTGTGGACATGCGCGGAGCTGCAGCGAATATGGCGGCTCGCATTTGATGGAAAGTGAGGAGTCTTCTCTCATCAAAACAGCCCCGCTCTCACGGTTTGTACCGCCGCCATCTCCTAAATAGCGCCAGGGGCCGCTGGGGGGGCCCGCGTCTCTGGCCGGGTCCTTCTCCTCTGCTCTGCTCTGTATGTCCGCCGATAGATTGTTTCTACTGTATTCTGTGCAGACGGACGAGGAGGGAGGGAGGGACGGAGGGGGGGGAGAGGGGAGAGAAAAAGGGGCGCTTACTGTAGCTACTCTGAACTCTGCAGATGTCCCTTCGCGTTTTGATTGCTGGCTTCCCACAGAGGCTTGCGCTGACACTAAAGCTCGGGCTGGAGGGGAATAATAATCTGCTGCGACATGAAGAAGAAACGCCGCGGACTCTACGTTAACGTTAGCGGCGTTTAGCCCGTGTGAAGAGCGCCGTCCCGCCCACAAAATGTGCTCCTTAAACCAAATAAAAAATGCGTCACAGACTTTTCCTCACCTTTATTTTGATCCATATGTTATATGTTTGCCCCCCCCCCCCTCCGTCTCGTTATTATTATCGGCCAATTAAAAGCAGCAAGAGTTTTAATCTTATTTATGAAGCATCCACAGGGCGTGCAATCACCTCTGCCTTTTATTATGCGAATCATTATAAGGTAATAGGCGTTTTTGAGGGAAAACTACTGATTTTTCAGAAGTTGCTCAAAGTGATGAAACGATCAGATGGCCAGCAGCGGCTCACACCCAGCTTTAGGTTTTTTTTTTATTTGGCAGCAGTATATAAAAAGAGTCTCCTGTCAGTCCAAAACAGTCCAACAGGGATCTCACAGAGGATTTTCCATCAAAGTTTTATTTGTATTACTATTATTATTATTTGTTTAAGGAGAAAAAAAAAACATTCGAAAAATTAAGACATGACAGCATCTATCAAACTCTTTAAAGGGCTTTAATATAGACATAAAACAGTGGCAACAAGAGATAAGAAGAAAAAAACAATCAATCTAAATAAATTAATTGCTTCCATAGATGGTTGAATTTAGTAGATTTTTACTTTTTGGTTAGATAAAAAAGAAACATTTCAATAAGCTGTGAATGTTTATAGATAAATGTTTGCCTTTACTATTTTCTTTATTAGCTCACTAAATTGTAAATACTATTTTCTGTATTATTTTTATCATGGGATTCTCAGAAAGTGCTTTGTGATAAAGGCGAAAGGTTTTAAAAGGGGGAGCATCTTGTGATGAAAAGTTGTGGAGTTGTGTGCTCGATCGTTTCTCCCCTTCATTTGTGGCTGTATGTATGCATTTATTTATTTAAGAGAAGAACTTGCTGTTCGATGGTGTCGTTCGCAGGTTGAGAAAACCATCAGGGTATTTTCCAACATTACCGATGCCTAGTCAGTAACTGATTAAGATGGATATGTAACAAAAATATAATTTTTGTTTCATGCTCCGATAAATCTGTCTTTCTTGGCTTTTGGAAAGACATTTGATTCTTGCATCTTTTTGGATGCGTTAGGCCCTGTCGATCACGTTGAAAATAATTGAGGCAAAGAAAGTGTAGCTTTTTGTACATGTTTTCAAGTCAAATAATAGCTTCTCTTTGCAAACTTATCCTAGAGAAAAAGGTAAGATATCTTGCCTATCTTCATATTTTCAACATTAGTTTTTTTTGTCGTTTTAGGGTAAAAACTTTGATTACAAAGAATGAAAACGGTGGTCACCACCCATTTACATAGATGTTGCTCTTTAGTCCAATTCTTTTCCCCCAACATTTGAATAGGTGGAAGGTGGGATAAGCATCTTCCTTTAAAAGTTTTGTTTTGGTTAGTAAACCTGGTAGCTTATAAAATTCAGCAGAAAATACCAATATATTTACAACATTTATAAATCACAGGTTCAGATGTTGCATTGTTCATCTACGTTGTGATTAAAGTGGACTTTATACCGCTAACAACTAACAAGAGATCTTTGAGTTAATAGTCAATGCAAGTCGTTGCATTAATGTTTCCAATATTTTCCCTAATGATATACTAGATAAAATAATAAAACCTTAAAAAGATAACCATAACCAACTCCTGCAGCTTAAGGACAGTTTTACCTGCCAACAGGTCTTAGGCCGTGTTTCAAGTCTTGCCACAGTTTGAGTTTTATTAAACTTTTACACCAATCCCAGATCGGCGTTAGACCCAGTGGAAATGGGGGGTAGTAAAAATTAAGTGCTTCCTGGTCGGCAGGGCAGTTCAGCCTGACCCTCCTGGGCGAGGTGGACAGAGCAGCGCCAACACACCCAGGCTTTCTGCAGGAGAGCAGGAATCCTTTTCATGTCCCGCATACACACATCCTAATGGCTTTTTTATGGCAGCCCGAGCTGCTTTACGATTCCTTCAGACTCAATGGGATTCACTGCAGAGAGGCTCTTCGGGTGCAAGGAAAGCTGTGCTGCAGTTCTTAGGACTTGCTCACACGACTGAAGGCTGCCGCAGGGATTTGAACCTTTAGATTCATTAATCCGACTCCTAAAGTGAAACTTTTTCTGCCGCTGTGGATCATATTTGCTACGCATGTTGGGCTCTTTATGGACTGTCCAGAGTGGGTCTGTGCTTGACATTTTTACTAACCAAATTTCGACTTTTTGAGGCAACTTTTCAGCCTAAACGTTGTGCTAACCACTTTATTCAGTCTTTTTAATTTCTCTGTATCAGTAATGTAGGAAAGCTATTTGGGATGGAAGGATGCCAATAAACCTGAACGGTGAGACCTCACAACATGTAGCTTATTCTAAGCACGTACATTTTCCACGCAGCGACTTAAATGTTTATTCTCTATTTGGCAAACTTTAGATAGTAACTGTTTGTGTCCACTGAATGACAGATTAGCTAGTGCCACAATAATAATAAAAAAAAGATTACAGCTACTAATACAGAATTAAAGAATGAGGTCTGCAGCAAACAAATCTACACCAATCTAGAAATGTTTGAAGAATAGTTTTTGATTTTGTTCACACATTTTCTTAATCTTACTGTGAGCAAATTGATGGAAGGCCAAATGAAACACGAGTACCATTGGTGGATCAATGTAGGGGTTTAACAGAATAAAAGTAAATCTACCAGGAGGTTCCGCGGCGGAGAGGAGAACAGGGACCGAAACTGTCAGATCAAATTTCTCTGGGTGCTTTTATTTAAAAAAAAAAATCTTGCAACAGTGTCAGAAAGTTCTTGCTTTTTTTTTTCATAATTATGTATTATTTTAAACATTGCAATGTTGTATTTTAGTAAGTCTTGTGCTGTAAGACTTTTAAAAAAATGTGCTAAATGGAAACCTCAATAAGACAAACTGTATAGATAAAGGTTTAGTAAAAAAAAAAAAAAAAACACAACCAAAAAAATACATGTCCTTTTACTAAAACAAAGTTGGGGGCCATTTCTGTTTTTTCACCTGTTTTTTAGGGCGAAAAAAGCAATGGTAAAAGGGTAAAAGAAAAGATATTTAATGAGGTGTCAGGCTTTTCAACCAGATGTGTGGTGTCTAAACAGCCTTTTATGTACAATACAGCATCAACTCCAATTTATTGACACCCTTGGCATAGGTCTGTAAAAACACTAAAAATGTTACAGTAACAGAATTTTCTAAACAGAAATATTTGCTGACCGCAGCTTTTGTGGATGTTTTACCTTTTTTTCCATTCTCCTCGCTCTGCGGGGTGACAAACTAAATTCGGGTCCTCCTCATCCCACCTTGTTTATCACGGTTCCACTTGACATTTTAATTGTTGCTCTGACTGATGGGGAAACACATTCAAGTGAGCAACTGTTCTCCTGTAGCGATTTTCTGACTTATTCACATTCATACTGGTCTACGTGAATGGCATGTTGTCCTGTCTTTCCCATTTTGAAGAGTGGCTAAGACAAATGGGCCTCTCTGTCATGAATTAGTACTTCCTTGAAACTGTTATCAACTAATAAAAAAGGACTTCTACATTTAAAAATGCTTTTGTGACATTAATGTTTTGGGAAGAGTTAGGGGTTGAAACTAGGGTTACGATGCTGGTCATTTTGTACAAAAAAAAACCAAACAAAAACAAAACAATACTTCTTAATGTAGCATTTTTCTCTGGCCTGAATCTCAGATCATTGATTTTAATTTTTTAAGGTTTTACACGCCTTTTTACCAGGTGGGGTACTGTCGATAAATGCGAAGGCTGCTGAATGTGCATCAAAAAAACGTTTCGTTTAGATGAAAGAGGTAGACCTGATTCTCATAAACATATTTTTCTCCAGAATAGTTATTTTGTAGGACATGAATGAGGAAATGCTGCGTCTTCACAAGTAATAATGAAGGATATGACTTCTATTTAATAGGAAAATTGCCATTCAGTTCCTGAATTGTCAACCTTTCAGGTTCTGTTTTAGCATTTACATGTTTTAATTTCAATAATCCATAGTAAAACACCAATAAATGACTGAAATGTGATGAAAGGTTTCAGAGAGCATCAAAACCTCAGCAGAACGTTTTTGAACTCATGGTTTACTGTGAAACATGTTTTAATCCAGGTAGCTTTAGCGTTGTGTTTAATATAATGGCCTCTGTTTTTGTTCCCCCTTTCTCGTTAGGTTTCTGTTTAGCCGACTCGTCTGGTCATCATGGGCCGAACACCACAAAGAGGTAGGTGCGTGTTGTTCAGTTGCTCGGGTTGTCCTGCCTGAGATTTTTCAGGCTTTTGCCCCCCCCCGTCCCCGTCCCCATCTCAGACGCACCACAAAGACATTAACCACTGTGTCTAGCATTTCATCCATTTTTCGTCAGTGATTTTGGCGAACAGGTCAAAGTTCACTTGTTCAGTCCTCTTGTTCTGATTGTTGGCTTATTGTTTTGATTTCAGACCCAAAAGAGGAGAAGAAGGAGAGGCGGAGCAGCATCATAGCAGGCTCTGCCCTTGACAAATCAAACGGTCAGCTATTCAGACCTCCGCCATGCTGCTTTTTAATCGTTGAGCTTTTCAGTAACATGTTAAGGCCTTGTTTAGTGATTTTCTTAACTTCTGGTAAAACAGAAAAAATAAGCCACCCTTAAATGGTTCATAATTAGGAGCTGTGCAGAAATAATTATTTGGATCTTAAGCCGCTATTTGTTGTACATTTAGGCAATTTAATTATATTTTGAACAGGTTTTAAATACCATACCACCTTTATTTCTAAAGCACTTTATAATAACAAAGGTCAACAAATATCTTAGCCGCACATCCTTAGCCAGATGATTTTTTTTTAACGTCTTCATCTGTATTGTTTTAGTTGGGCTGATGCTTTGAGCTCTTCATATTGTGTTTTCAGGTAAGAGTCTATTAATTGGTTTGCCGCTCTTGTCTTTGTTGATAGAGCCGTTTAGTTGGGAAGAGTATCTGAGAGAAACGTCATCTGTTGCAGCATCACCTTCCTGCTTCAAACAGGTAGCTGATCTTCACAAGATGCACTTTAGCCTGATGTTACTGCATTACCCCCTCTACTACTTAATTACTTTTTGTCTTGCATTTTTCCCTTTATGTTGTATTGAACCTTTAGTGGACCTTGCCCTTGCCATGATAGCCTTCCTGTTTTATAAATCAGCTGTATGTTTTGCAGCTGCTGGTTAAAGGACAGTTTGAATGATGTTCAGTTTGACGTAGAAAGGATACAGGCTATAATAGCTATTTACTGTGGAGCATGTGGAATTTTTTTCAGCTCAATGATCTCGAAATGAAGAAATTTTAATGAGCATGACCAGTTTTACTAAGAAGGCACAAAACTATTTTTTTAAAATTCAATTTTATTATTAAGTGACCATCTCCCATAGTGAAAAGCATATACAGATTAGATGTGTTAGCAGAGAATTTGGTTAGTGTCCAGCTTTTTGAGCATAGATTTTTCTTGTTATATTGTGCTTTTAGAGTGCCATTTAACAGACTGTAAAAATGCTCAGTCAGGTGTCAAGTGGATTCTGCCTGCTAGCAGAAAGCACAGCAAGCGACGACTGAATACCGTACCAGTGGTGATGCATCAGTCAATCGGCCAAATCTACAAATGTTTTGCCTTGCTCTGACGAGTTATCGCCTGGTGAAATACAGAACAGTCTGATATTTATTTTACATTTAGTTACCTTTATTTGATCCTTAAGCACATTGCAAGTCAACCTATTGTTTGATGCACTTAAATAAAGCTTAGGGACAAATGTGGTGGTGAGAAAATGGGGATAACGCCATTGTAACTTGGTTAAAACACACTAAATTATATCAGTAGTCACAATCCAATCAATCACATACTCTAAAAAGGAGTCTGAAGGATGACTTTTTCTACTTCACTTGGAGAAATAATTATGATGGAGTTATAGAAAATGTGAAGGATTTTCTATAATTTCCAGGCTTATGATTTATTTAGGATTCATTGTGGACAAATATACTTAAGCTAAAGGTTAGAAGAAATACCAATGGGAACTGAAAACAATCAACATGATCACACATTGAACTTAGAATTAAAAGAAAACTAAGACCTATTAGCTATGGATTTAATTAAGTAAAAATAAACATTTTGTTTTGCCTGTCAATTTACCTTTGCTACCCCTGAATTCCCTCACTGAGGGACAATAAGGGATATATCTATTCTATTCTAATACTACTCTAGAATCTAATAGGGGAAGTGAATGTTTAAAATATTGCTAAACTGCTTACAGATCTAGTATTAGTATCAATAGCTTATCTGTCTTTCAGGAATTTAAAGAAAGGTATTTGCAGCCCTAATTTTGATCTTTATCTCTGTGTTAATCTCAGAGGGTAGAGGAAAAGGGAGGATCCATTTAAAGTCTCTGAAGCATCTGGACATGCCAATGTTCAGCACCAGAAGTGCCATGATAGAATAAGAAAGCAGTGGCTTCCTGCTTTACTTTTACTGAAGCAACTTGCATTTATTGGTCGGTTTCCCCACCTTGTTGCTCTCAGCTGGAGTGATCGTCAGCTTTTCTTCTCAAACAGCCGTCCTTTCTGCTGCAGCTCACTCTGAAGCAGGGAGGTGGGAGGTAGTTCCTGCTGTCAATGGGCTGTTGGGTCTATGATGGTTCCCCACATTTGGTTCAGAATATGGTAATGCCTTTAAAAGTAGCTACTAAGGGATGGGGAACACATGTCCAAGTTGTGGAGGAAAATTCAAAGTGTTTACACCAAAACAGACAAATATAGAGTAGAGAGCAATTCAAACAAAGACGTGTCTCGCATTTGAAGCTGATATGGTGATCAGTCCTGACTCTTTATGAACTTTAATATGTTCTTTATGAACCTTGCTGGACTCAGCTCTTCTCTCAGTAGTGTATGCTTTTGGTGAAGAAGTCAACATGACACATTGATCAGCCTATCAGAAGCCAACTTGGGGCGATGCAAAATATACATTTATTTAGATAGGTAGGTCATTTTAAAAATAGATATTAATTTCCCTAAAACAGAATAAAGACAGTGCAAACGCATCAACTTTGTTTCTACTGAATAAAATGACCGGTACGCATTTAAAGTTAGAGCTAATCAGACTGTGATATATTTCCTACTTTCTTAATTAGCGAAATAAAACCAGTCATATAAGAGAAACCGCAGACCTGTATAGACAGCCTGACATTCATTTCATTGTGACACCTTCAAAGTTTTGAAAACATTCATAATTTTCCAGTTAGCCACATATAAGAGTTCATTTTGACGTGGGCTTAAAGTTCATAAGGAACATGTTGAAATGACTTAGAGAAACACGATTAAAGTAGGGGGAAAGGTCAAATCTAAGGCGTTCCTGAACCCTTCGTTTTATGTTGGATTCAAAACTGCTACTTCTTTTACGTAGAAAAAAACAGTAGCAGCACAGTTTTTTTTTCTTTTACAGTCAGCCTTTGTTACATTTATTTGCTGAAATCAAGCAATGTCCCTAGAAAAGAAATGCAAATGGACTAATATTGAAATGGGAAGGTCACACTTTAAAGAAAATAACACGGTAAATCGGTTTTGGTCAGTGAAAGCCTGATTGATTCGTCTCTACATGCCAGCCATACGAAGAATGAGACCAGCCGCTTGTTTGTCTCTCTGCAGTCTAGAATCCCCCCTTCCAATGACTTCAAAGCAGGTATGAAGCTTGAGGCCCGAGACCCCCGCAACTCCAATTCAGTATGCATCGCCACGGTGATGGGCATGATGGGAACTCGCCTGCGACTCCGGTTGGATGGCAGCGACAACACGAACGACTTCTGGCGGCTGGTGGACTCTTTGGACATCCAGCCGATAGGAACCTGTGAAAGGAACGGAGACATGCTGCAGCCCCCACTGGGTGAGTCTCTTTACCACCTTGAGCTCAGAGCTGGTGCTCTGGCTTCGTCGAGAAATGGGATTAAAGCATAAAAATAGCATTTTTTTTAATTTATCTTAGCTGTAAAGTATGTTGGAGAGATTTGGCAGTAAAATTTTAGCTTTTTTAACTTTTTTTTTTAACTTCATGCTTTTTTTTTTTTTTACAAAAAAAAAATATACGTTACTTAAGTTGGGTATGCACAATTACATAATTCAACTCAAGCAAGCTTGTCAAACAAAAAACAGAAACAAAAAAACAATACTACGGTCATAACAGTGAAGCACAGCAGGAGTGAGGTAAACTATATGGCACAACTCACTATGCCATAGTTTGCTTTGACATTTTTATCCTTTACATTTGGGATTTTACTCCCTCCCTCGTATCCAAATTGTCTCTGTTAGAAAGGCAAACTGAACGGCCCAGCAGCCAGTTGGCGAATTCACAACAAGATACGGTAGTGTTGACCATGTGGTATCTACTCCATGACCAGGTTTCAGGATGAATGCATCCTCGTGGCCCATGTTTCTCCTGCGGACGCTAAGTGGTGCGGAGATAGCCCCCGCCTCTGCTTTTAAGAAGGTAAGAAGGCAACCTGAAGAAAACCCAACTTGTAGATGATTCAATCTCTGGTTCAATCAGTGATCATACCTGTTTTAAGGAGATTCCCCAATTTACCTGAAAAAATCTATGTTGGACAAATTCCCCTTTTTTCCTGATCTTTACTGTTGCTGTGGCATGCACTACAGACTACAGGGATCGTGAACATTTTACCAATAAAAGATCTGAAAAGTGTGATGTGCATTTGTCTTCAGCCCCCTTACTTAGACTCCCTTAAATAAAATCTGATGCGACCAATGGCTTTTAGGAGTCATCTAATCAGTAAAGTCCACCTGACAGGTCAGGAATGAAAAGGCGGAGAAGTTTAAAGTCGGTTTAGGCTATAAAACAATCACCCACGTCTCACAAAGCACTGCTCAATCTACCATCTGAAAATGGAAAGAGCTGCAAACCCACCAAGACAAAACTGTCCACCTAAACGGACTGACTGGACACGGAGACAACAGGGCTTTGATAACTCTGGAGGAACCACAGAGATCCAAAACTTAAGTTGGAGGATCTGCAATCTAAGCAAAAATAACAACCGTATTTGCTTTAAGAAGTGAAAATAGGTGATCAGTCATTTTTTTAAGGTGGCAGTATGACTTTGAAAGTAGAGTATAGGTCTTTTTACCCTCAAAACTAAAATATGATGTTTTAATGACTTCTATACTTGGCTTATTTTCACCGTTTTGCTCCAAACATCACATACAGCAATCAGTTGTGAGTAGTATACTTCGGCAAAGTGCACATTGATGTGCGCTTAGCTCAAGCGTGGATCTAGGGCACAAAGGGGGCGAGGCAAAAGACCACTCTGGAGAATTGGGACACACTACGCACTCAAACGAGCAATTAGGGACACAAGGGTGTATGTGTGAGTGTTGGGACCGGGCCAATATGATCTGGAACACACCATGGCCATAGTGGCAGTATCATGCTGTGCTGATGCTTTCCTTCAGCATGGACAGCAAAGCTGGATAGAGTTGGTAGAAAGATGGTAAGAGCAAAATAAATATAATCCTGGAAATAAAATCTTTTTAAGGCTGCAGAAGACTTGAGACTGGTCCAGAGGTTCCTCTATCCTGCTGCACAGCAACACTAAACATGCGACCAGACCAACAATCAAAGCATATACACGTGTTAGAACGGCCCAGTCAAAGGCCAGATCTAAACTCAACTGAGAATATGTGGCTTGAAAGTTGATGTTTACAGAGGCCCACCATCCAATCTGACGGAGCTTGAGACATTACCCATGTGATGGTTACATATTGAGGTCACACTTTTCAGATTTCTGTTCATAAAACATTTAAGAATCCTATACCATTATTTTACTTTGCTTGTATCCGCTACATTGGGTTGGCCTGTCACATGACATCCCAATAAAACGTATTCAAGTTTGTGGTTGTAACATGACAGAACTTCTAGAGGTACGTTTGTTAGACACCCCAAAGGCTGTTAAAACATAAGCAGCTGTGCTGAATTAAGTGTTTTAAGTTTAGAGATATGGACAAGAGCAAATAATGCATAGATATCCATCAACAAGTCAGCTGAGAATTTTATGTTGTTCTAGTTGTGATTGTTTATGTTTTCATATCGTGTTGTTTTAGGAGCCGTCCAGCCCGGCTAAAAACTACTTCCAGCCCGGCATGAAGCTGGAGGCGGTGGACAGGAAAAACCCCTACCTCATCTGTCCCGCCACGGTGGGAGAGGTGCGAGGTCAGGAGATTTTTGTCATGTTTGACGGCTGGCGAGGTGCCTTCGACTACTGGTGCCCCTTCGACTCCAGAGACATCTTCCCTGTGGGCTGGTGTACTCTGACGAAGCACAGCTTACAGCCGCCAGGAAACTTCTGTAAGTGCTGCCTTTCCTCCATCTTTTATTTGGTTCCTTTGACAAGGTGAGCTTTTAATTCAACTCCTCAGGATTTTGCTAAATCTTTTATAAACTTCCATCACTCCATTTATTATCTGTGGCCGCTTGTCCGTGCAGAATAGAGGAGGGGCTGGTGCCTATCTCCAGCAGTCCTTAAGTGAAAAAAGCAGGGTACACCCTGGAAAGGTCGCCAGTCTATCACAGGGCAACTCAGAGACACACAGAACAAACAACCGTATGCTCACGCACTCACACCTAAAGGTAATTTAGAGTGACCAATTCACTTAAACGGTCATGTTTTTGGACTGCGGGAGCAAACCGGAGTGTCTGGAGAAAACCCACACAGGCACAGGTACAACATACAAACTCAATGGAGAATAAACTTTAATCAGCTTTTAGCAGAAAATTGCATTTGAATGAATGGGGATTTCACTTCAACAACAGGGTTTCACATTCAATTTAGTTCAGTTTTTTTTTAACCTCACAATAAATTTACAGAGAAATGCAAATGTTTAACCCCCTTTATTGGACAACCTGTCTGATATGGAAGGGGATTTTTCAGATGCTTTATTTAAGATTTTACAAATGTGTCCTAATAGAAGACATTATCAGTTTTTATTAATTTTATTTATATTTTTATTTATATTTTTTTGTCATGTGATTGTTCGTTGTGAACTGTTTTTTCTTTTCTTTTAATTTTGTGACAATATATATGATCACCACTAGAGGGTAGCAGAGTTTAGATTCTGAAACCTTTTCTGAAGTGGGTTTATTTTGCGAAGGAGTAAGAAGGGGATTTAGAAGAGGGTTTCTTTGCTCTCATTAGCTAGGCCCAGGTATTGTATTACAGTTGAACTGGTGGAAGAAGCATAATTTACCCTGCAGCCATTTAAGACACAGGGGAACCTTGTTCAGAGCTGTGTGAGTTCATCCCTCCACAGGTACAAAAAGGAGTATATTTTCACTGATTAATCTTCCACACTTTGAACACATTTTAAAGTTTTTTTTCTGATCAATCAGCTTGTTGGGACATTAACCAAGCAGAAAAAAAACGAATAGAAAAACTGATTATGCTTTAATTTCTCCAAAATGAAAACAAAGGATACCTCCTGTGGAAAAAAAAAGTTTAATTGTCTTTCAAAGAAGTGTACTGAAGCCTTCGGCGAGCATCAAATAACAATAAGAAAACAAGGTTTGATTCCATTGAGCTCTTGAAAATAGTTGTATTGTTATTCTCTCTTATTAGATTTAAATGCTGGTGTGGTGCGGATCATTAGTGTGAAGAAGCATGAAGAAGCAGAAATGGAGGATAAAGAATTAAATTACACTTAGTTATGCGAGACATTTGAATATGTTTGAAACAAACAGGTTTTCAACGAATACAAAAATAAATACTGAAGTGAATACAAGAAGTATCTTAAGCTTTAGTTTAATTTATCTTTGTTGTGTGCACGTATCAATTTAGGTGGTTGGTTTATTGCTGTTTTTTTTCATTGAGTGTATATTATAGTCTATATTGAATCACTTAAAGAAGGAACAAGCAATGCCTTAACAGATTATAGTTTCCACTTTCTTACTCTATATATCGGAAAAATGTCATGCCTGCTGGTTGTGTTTTCACCTTATTGTTGTTTCTTTTTTACATAATTTAGGATGTAACAAAGCTTGTGCCGAACACTAAATAGACATGCATTTAGTCATGAGCATGGAAAACGTGCACAGTTAACACGTAAGAAATCTTTAACAATACTTATTATGTCTTTGTTTCCTATTAAGATGACATCAAATATATTAAATCTAAATTTGGAATGCCAGAAATACAGTCTAACACATTTAATACCCTTTAAAAGCAAATAAAGCAAATCACAAGCAAGTTTTGGGTTAAACTTTTTAGCCTGTAAAACAATAGAATCCTGTCAGATGAATAATGCATCCATCATCAAATATGCAAAATGCAGAGAATAATTAAAATGCATGTATTTAGGCCACTCAAATTGGAGACTATAATTTATGGTCTTCGGATTCATTTGACCCAAACCAAATGGGATTTAACCAAAGACCTGAGTTTTTCCAGTATGGTTTATTTATGGTTTGACTAAATCTGGTAGCATGACTTCATATATAATATAAATATCACAGCTGCTTTCATATAAGCCAGAGTTTGGACTGCAATGCCACTAGCAGAAAGTAAAACAGTCGCAGTTTAACCCTTTCTTGACTCATTTTGTATAAAGTTTTTTTTTTTAATTATTAATTTTTGTGTTATTTATTTGCAATGTGGTCACCATTTAGATGGATAATCATTGCTTATGTTCCACTTTCCAGCCACCATATGAAAAGTTTGTCACATTCAATCACACTTAGATTTATGAGCAGGCTTATTTATGTGTTACGAAGCGTAGAACTGAAAAAAGTATTCTGCATTAATTTGGGATCCTGAGAAGTAGGCGTAAAGAAGGACCACCAGCCTTTTCATCTGTCCTAATGTACTCAAAACTTGTTGAAAGTGCATTCTCTTCAGTGTAGCCCAGAACTTCAAACCTTTGCAGAGTCAACGTTAATGATGGTCTAGCCATGCGCAGACAAAGAAAAATGCTAACGAGGAGATGGCCTCTGTTTTTTAACTAGTAGGTGAAAAAGTGGGGGCTTTGCTGAGGTGTTAATGGACTGATTAACACCTCAGCATATGAGAAAAGAAGTGAGAGACAAAGTAATTACTCCTTTTTCAACCGGTTTCCATTCAGTTTGTCTTCTTGACCCTGATACGTTTTTTCTTTGTCAAAAACCCAAAACATGTCTAGACTGACTGTAATAAGTCT
Source organism: Fundulus heteroclitus (assembly GCF_011125445.2). Classification (NCBI taxonomy): domain Eukaryota; kingdom Metazoa; phylum Chordata; class Actinopteri; order Cyprinodontiformes; family Fundulidae; genus Fundulus; species Fundulus heteroclitus. The sequence continues at coordinate 14,673,592 of NC_046364.1, read as the reverse complement.
CTCAAACAATAGCTTGCTGTAATCTTGCATTTTATTAGTAATACATAATAAGCGCATAATAGTGTTTTGTGAATAATGCATGAATGTATGTCCAGGTGGGTATAATACTCCAGCCCCCTTAGTTGATGTAGTAAAAACCACTGTGAATGTCACTTTTTTGCCCCTCCTGTTTTAGTAATGATTTCTAAAATAAACCTTTAGATTTGAATTGTACATAAATATATTGAATCTAAAATTACAACTTTTCAAAAGGTGTAGAGACAAAGATGGGTTATAGACAAGATTTAAACATACACACAGACCCAAAGAATAAAATCAGGGCATTCTTTAATTGTGCCCATAATAAAGTGGGTTCTTCTTGTGGTATACATTTCTTGCTTATGATTTCACATTTAAATACTAAAGAGCTCAACATTTTCTGTAGATTCTGGTGAACATATCCTAGTTAAGTGAGTAGAAATCTAGAACTTCCTCTTTTGTCATTTAAAAGGAAGATTAAGACGCTATTCAACGGTCCTTCCTGCAGTATCCTGGAGTCTGGGGTGATATCCGATTTGGTCACTTCCCAAGGGAGGACCTAGCCATCTTTCATCAGAAACAGGCTGAATGTCTAGGGTTACTCTGAGATAGGCCCCTGCTGGGTCTTTAGAGCATGTGTGGGTCTTTCTTTTTTAGCAGAAACCTACATATGTGTGCAAAAACTCCAGGAGTTTTCATTCATTTTAATCACAACTCTTCTGGTCCAGTTTAACCTTTTACCCCTCCTTCAGCGCTTAGACCATCCCCCATCGACTCTTGGAGTCCCACCGGTAACCTCTCCCCACTCTGACAAACACATATATTTTCACCCCCTCCCCCCCCAAGAGGATTACTTAAAAGCAAGGGACTGATGCAGACAGTCGACTTGGCCAACAGATAACATTAATAAACAGCTCGACTTCCCCCTTCCTTACCCACTTTTCCTTCCCCTATTTGCTCTGCCCTTCCCCTACCCCTATGCAAATGCACCCGCTGTCCCCCCCCCCCTTCCCCTCCTCCTGCTCATTCATTGGTGAGGGAAGCTTTGCAGCCCCGTCAACCAGCAGCCCGAGGAGCAGCGTGGGCTTTGTTGTGGGGTTTCTGTCGGAGAAAAGAGAAGGCGAGAGACGCAGCTAATAGAGACGCAGACACTGGACAATGAGGCGCAGATGAAGCAGCCGCTGAAACAGAGCAGTTACAAAGACTAAGCAGGAAGCAGAGACTTTTATTGCCACGGACATCAGGGGCCGACTTCACTACCCAGTACCCCCCTCTGCTACTTCTACAAGTTCTGCTTTTTTTTTTTTTTTTTTTGCATTTCCTGGTGAGTGGCGTCAGTTTGTTCTGCTGCATAACTGAAGGAAAAACCTTTTATAGGGGTAATTTCTTTTATGTTTTACTTTTAAAAGTTAATGATCTAATGTTTTGTCACTTAACATGATTGCGTAATTATCATTAATAAGCTTTCATGGCTTTCTTTGGTAGCATGCAGATTGCCTTCGTAGAATGGATGAGGCTGGAGTAGTGTACTGATTTTCACTTAGATCGCAGCTTTAGTTTTAGGGGGGAAAGTCCAGAAGTGGGCAGATCAGTGATCACAACCTAATGCATTGTTTGTTACTTGTGTGAAGAAAAATTAGAAGGAGGAAGAAGCTCATTTGTTGTTCAGGTAAAGAATCTTCCTCCTTGAATATATCTAACGTTGTTGATTCTTCAAGTTAATTGTAAGAAACTCGTGTGGGGATAAAGAACTGAAGTGAGACCACTGGTGGCTTCAGCTCGGTTTGGCGCTTCATGTGTGTTTGATCAAGTCTTTGTGTGCAGCTGGCTTATGAAAAGGTAAATGAATGTTGGAATGAATGATTCATTTTTATAAAGAAATAACTAGTTTACTATGTGCAGTTGTGCTCTGGTCAAATGAGAAACAAGTCCTTTATTCTGTGTTTATGGGTTTATTGAAGCCGGACAATGTGTGCATAAAGACATTCTGGTGTTCATGCTTTTGTGGCTTTAAGCCATTTGTGCAACTTCCCTTCTCTGCTTTTTTTAAACGCAGTTGCACACCTGAAGTTCCGGAAGGGTGTGAATCAGTCAAAAGAATAGGCTGTGTATTTATGTTTGTGTGTGTGTGTGTGTGTGTGTGTGTGTGTGTTTGTGAGTGAGTGGTAAGCTTAATTAGATGAGAACGAACTCTATGAATCCCCTCCCCTGTACTCCAGACTGCAGACACACTTCTAAGCAGCACTACTTGTACACACACACACACACGCAGACACACACACACACATGCATACGCGACCATATTTCCTCAGGCTAGGGCTTATACAGGTCATCAGGTCGAGTTCGAATTATATACCCATGATCAGTCCCATATGTCTCTGTTTCGCTGCCGTGCAGACATGCCGGTAATTATTTGCTGGCATGCTTTTTTTCTGCTTTTGATTGGTTTCATTGTTGACTAGTTACTTTTTGCAGGTTTGCAGTATGTAAAATGATGCAAGAGGTTATGTTTTTTCTATCAAAGCATATTATATACAGTCATGTGAAAAAAACTACAACACACGTTTAATAGTTTTTTTTCAAACAAAATGTACACATGCAGGTTTTAATTATTTTATTCATCTATGGAAATTAAAGTGAGTTGACTGCACCGAAACAACAAAATGAGTCCTGTCTCGCGCATTAAGCAAAATATAGCTAGTGTAATTAGATATGGGGATGACAGAAAGTTATGCAAACCTCACAGTTAAAGTGCACCTAAACTGGCTTGCTGGGTGCATGCAGGCATGAAAGTGAAAGAGAAGGTTTCTGAGCAGTCTGTCCTCAGGCAGGGACAGAAGATATTGAATGACCCTTTATACGTTCTACGGGCAGAATACAACCAACTCCTGCGATCTGTTGCTTGATATCATGTTCCCTACTGCAAATGTGAGCGGTTTAAGGACTCATGGTTGACTTTGTTTGAGGCAAGTATCTTTATTGTTTGTCTGTAGTATTTCTGCTGAATCAAAGTATTAAGACATTTAGGCTTTCAGTCCACAACAACAGATGTTGACAGATGTTCTCACATTGAGCTGATCAGGTCCCGCTGCAGCAAAGCACCAAAGCCGACACTTCCTGGAATGCTGAGTTTGGTTTAAGCCAAACATTTCCTGTGTTCTGATGTCCAAATATTTCACTTTAGACAAATCTGAAGAACATTGTCTCCCACGTCCTGTTGTTTGTCAGCGTTCGCTCTACTTCAGTCTGGCATTGGTGTTTTTCTCAGACGGCAGTCAGGGTGCCTTCATGAATGAAAAGAATGGAAATGTAACTTTAATGAAAGTCAGACTTGTGCAGTCCTGCGTATTAACAGTCGCCCGAGGCTGCAGTAGGTCCTGTAACGACATTGTAAGCATTTTGGAGACTTCTTTTAGCATCTTACGGTCCGCTCTTTGAACTTGCTTGGAAGGCCAGACCTGGGCCATTTGGCAGCATTCTTGAATCTGCTTTATTAGTAGACTATTTTCCAAACAGTTGAGTACAGAAGTTCATTTAAATTTATTTTTAAATAACGTTAGGCAAAATGACAAAATAAATCATGGTTTTATTTTTATCTATTTTTTTTTTACTGTGTATCAAAATTGCGATTTTATTACAGTTTGCCATTATAAACTGTAGCTCTTAAATAAATAAAAGAGCATTTCAAAACATGCTTTAATGTGTTTGCACAATTTTACAAACCTGTGTCCTACACAATTGACATTTAATGAATGTGTTGCATGTATATGTTTTATGTTAATTTCAAAACTAAACTGCAATAATAGTCACGTAATATTGACTATTGCTATTTGACTATTTATAACAGTATGAACATGCATCATGATTATGGGTCAAAGGCTCATCACAGCTCTCACTTAAACTTCAGCACCAGTGTAACCATTAGTATTTGTAGCAGTAGTATTTATAATACTTTTGTTCATTTTCTTCACACCTTTGCCAGCAGCCTGAACACACAATGCACATAGCATTAATTTTATTGGGCTGTTATAAGAGAGAGGATAAATGCAAGAGTTTTTAATTAGCTTTATGCTATACGAAGTTCAGAGTGCTTCATAAGACTCCTGCTGCAAAGGTTTGCCATGTTTGTGCTCTAAGTACAGGCCTAAAGCTATTTTATTTTATTGTGTTCAATACAATGCAGGGGGTCCAAAAGAATCTGAAGATTATGAAGAATGCAAACATCCAGCTGAATGTTTATTTACTCATCATTAGCAGCTAGACAGCTAGTAGCAGCCTGTAGCAGCTGGAGAAGAGCTTCAGAGCCCAGAACCATTCAACACCTGGTGCTGTTTGGTTTTTCGCCTCTGCTGCATTTGATAGACAAAAAAAAGCCTAGATTTTTTACATTTTTTTTATTTTTATTTCCAACTGAACCACTACTACATACTACTACCATGACAATCATTAAAACCAGTAACTGTTTCTATGTAAAAAAAAAAAAAGGTTTTGTTGAAGCTGAAAGAAAAAGAGGAAAACAAAACTCGTGTGCCTGAGCAAGAGCGTAGAACTGCAATGCCTAGAATGTAGCTTTTAGATGATCCTCACAATCAATCTGCTTTGGCAGCCTGTCAATCATCTGCCACCCTTCATGACATCAGATGTCACCCTGTCCGCTCTGCTTCAAACCTATTGCCAGACTCAAGCAGCACTCTTTCTGAAGGCCTCAAATCAAAATCTAAACCTGCAATTTTGCAATTTGATTTGTTCCAACGTTTAGTCAGGACACATGGAGACAGAAGGAGGCTGTGTTCACGAAACAAGTATTTTCTTTAAAGTACTTGAATGATTGTTAGGGTTAGAGTATCATGTTGCGATGCATTCAGAAAAACTGTTGGATGGAATAAAAGACAGAAAATGCTAATTTAGTCTCTAAACAAAACGTAGATTTAGGACCAAAACTAAGCCACAACCAAACATTTCAAAGAATAGTTAAAAATGTCAGCTTTTTTGTGTTAAAGCCAGATGTCTGGGGTCACAAAGATAAAGGAGCATCTAAGATAGTATCAATAAAAAAAAACAGTGATGCTTTGGGAGTATTTACTTACCCATCTTCCAAGATTGTATGATTTGACTCTGGTCCTTATGTTACATCACTGGAGATCGTTTCATGCAAGTCATCTTAGATTGGGAGGGAAGCGGGAGTAGGTTTTTAGATCACAAATGTTTTACCGTTAAATCCCAGTCAGGATTTCACCACAGCTGTGCAAACATGGCCCCTAAAAAAGAACCTATAGGAGAGCCGTGGGAATTTTTAAACAGATTTTCATATCTAATTTCTCCAACATGCATTACAAAAGCTAAAACTAAACATTACAGGTTTCACACTAAGCAGGGCTGCTTAGCTTCCCATTCATTCATTAATGAGGTAAACAACAACAACATTCAGGTCAGATGCGCTCATAGGACGATAAAATAAGGTTTGGCTGAAGAAAAATGGGCAGATTGTCAGCAAGTTGTAATACTTCATGACCTGCTATCAGAACATCACCCTACCCAAGCATGAAAGACTCAAGTTATTCAGATTACCGAGATGTGAAATTATTTGTGGAATAGTTTAGTCTTTTTTTCTGTTAGCAGCACCCGCTTTAACAACACAACACAGGGTGCTGTCAAAGAACATCTTTTAAACACTGTTGGAAAACGTTTTCTGTTGAACTTCCTTCAGTCTTTGCTTCAAGCAAACCAAATGACATATATTCCTAAAGCTTTGAAGATTTACTTGATGAAAGCCTTATAGCTGCACTATAGAGATGAACCAGTGTATAAACTGCATCTGATAATGTCAGAGTGTTTGATGAAAGTCATATTTTAAGCAGATTTCCTCTGAAAGGTGTAGTTATGGCGACCTGCTCGGTGTGTTTTGCATAAATGTTATTATAAACTAATATATGGAGGAATATGACATTAATCTCCTGTATAGAAATGGTATGATGGCTGCTGCATGAATATATTACAGGGGATGATCAGAGAAGGCACTCCCACCCAGATTTACTCGCCCTGGCTGCTACTTTTCAAACATTTTAATGCGCTCTGGGAGAGTTTTGCAGCTTCTGGTTTCGATGTGTGTAAATATGGCGGTTGACTCTCTTCGTTCAGGGGTCATCGCTGTGTTTCTCTGAGCATGTTTTGTGTGACCCGTCCTTTACCAGCAAGTGAGCCTTTGCTCCTCACAACTAGACAATTGGTCTAGTCTATGCCCATCTTCACTCATTTTCCAATTAAGCAGCTTCCACGGCTCCCCTCCCGGCCCCTCTGAGAGTGCTGTAAAGCCTCCATAGTTGCTCTATATTGCTTCAGTCAAGGAGGCTCTGATGAAAGCTTTGGCCCCTTGAGAGAGTCAGTGTGCACTTTCAGACCCCCCTCCTCACCAAGCGCCACATTGTTATTGAAATTCGAGATGGTTATCGTTCCTTTTTCCACTCTCATTTTGCTCTGTCTTGCACACATTCACTATGATAATTATGTGATCGTATCACAGTGTCAAGCTGAAGCTAATGATGACAAAAAGGGGTGGCGCCTCTGAGGTTTTCTCCTTTCCAACCGCCTCTTTGTCCTTTCATGCTATTTTGCAATAAATGTTACTTTTTCTTCCTGATTACTGTGTGTGCAGACGTTAAGGCGTTACCTTGCTTCCAGTGAAGTTGAATAAAATGTAGTTATGAATTGCATCCTATAGTTCTTTTTTAAAAACGCGAAGTAGTGAACACCTCATCCTTGCGTAGCTTTTGGTGGAATCAAACAGGATGTCGTTATTTATGAAAGGCATGATTACATTTCAGAGAAGCCGGAGGCAGAAAGGTACTGAAAATCAATACTGAACGGTTGTCATCTGTCGGCTCTGAAGATCACACGCAAAAGCAGAATTCATCAATCTTCATTCATTTTATAGCCTTTATTTGATTTCATTTTAAATTAAAGCCTATAAATTGTGAACGAAGATCAATGAATTCTGGTTCTACATGGTTGATAATTTTTTATTTTTTGACAATTTATATATTTTGACATTATAAAAAATGCTGGTCTTTACCAGGCCTTAAAATTAGTTATATATAACCTAGGACAAAAAAAAAAATAATTTAAGAAAGAAAATCGACTGAAATGCGCAGCACTGTATGTAGAACTAACCTCATCCACTGATTCAATTGCTTGTTTAATCACTTTAAATCACAATAGCAGTATTTTATGTATTTTTTTGCATGACCCCTTCTCTCCCCATTGCAACATTGTTTCAGCTTTCTGAACTCACATCACAGCATTTCGTTCATTAGAGGGTCTGGATTTTGGCTAACTGGTCCATTTTAACACTCTTCCTGCCATAATGTTGAAAATCGGCTGCTGGGTTTGGGATTCTCATTATGTGCCATGTACCAGTTTGGGTCAAGCTTACATCTCTGTGTTTGACAGTTCTTATAAGGTGTTTATGCTCTGCTCAGCTTTTCCTAGAACTTGGTGCTGTGCATTATGGACAAACATCTTGTACCAAAGGAAACTGAACTTCATCTTGTAGCAAAGGAAATTGTACTGGGAACGTTTTTTTGTTTTTTTTTTTCCACTGGCAGTGTTGCAAACCTAAGCTGTGGTGCCAAATTTTATTTACGAAATATTAATATTTTTATTTGGTTACTATTCAAAACAAGCCAAAATTGTTCACTCTTTGCCGCGTCGTGTCATAAACCTAAACATATAACATCATATCTGAGGAGTTTCTGCAGATTATCTACCAGCATTGCTGTACTGGATTTAAGGAGGAACTTGTTTACAAAATTACAGTTAAGGAAGATCTGATTGTTATCATTTGGGGGAAAACCCTGTTTTCACTGATGAAAGATTGACCTAAAATAGTTCTGAATCTGCTTTTTTGAGCTTCATCAGATTGATTAGCAGCAGCAGCCACAACTTCTTCTTTCAGATTAGTGCTGAAGTTGTTCCTTCCTCTTTGTACTGGCTGTGTTACTGAACAAACTGTTTCAGAAGAAGACTAAATCAGTCACTGATTCCTAGAGGGAATAAAAAGGGTGAACTATTTTTTTTTTTCAATTTGCCTTGTTTTTATCTAATAAATACACCCTGTAAGAACCAGATCATCATATAGCCATTTTCTGATCAAGTGGAAAGGGAATGTGTAGATAGATAGTTTTTTTTCTATCTGAATGAGCGCTAGATAATTTCTTTCAAAACTATTAGAACGTTTAGGCTATTGGTTGCCAGATGTTTGGATAAATCAGGGACATCAGAGCTCCTCAGGTGTTTTGGTCTACTTTAAAAATGATCTCCGAAGATAATATAATTTACAATCTTCAGATAGAAGCTCATAGTACTAGAATAAAGCTAAAAATACCACATCTGAATTATTGAACAGCACGGTGTAGATTTAATACTACTGATATAATGAAATCCTGCATCTTACAGATCTGATGAGCCATCTCAAATGGCTGTATTTTGCTATGGAAACAATAGATGCATAGAGAAATATCACTAATATTCCAAAAAGATTTATTTTTTTAGTATTTTGTGTTTTCTTATTTTACTTTCTGGTTTATTTATGACGCAAAGCAACCGAACGAATGAAAATCTGTAAAAATTAGCAAACATTCATCAGAATACCAGTCAACACACTTTACTTGATATTCTGCTGAGAACACTGTTTTATTTGTGTCGGCGTGTCGGTGGAAAGCTTACTGTATGCTGTCTCTCTCTTTCTTGGATACCATTTTTCTCTCAGTTACCCTTCCTGGTGCGCTTCTCGCCCCGGTTTCTTCCACATCTGCAACACGCCGCTCCTCTTTCAACTCCTCCTCCTCCTCGACCTCCATGCAGACCTCATACCGACTGCCGAATCCCCTGCCACCCCTCCCTGTCCGCAAGGGTGTCCGAGGTCGCCGTCCCAAATCCCAGACCATTGCTTTGTTGAAAGCCGCGGCTGAGGCCGCCGCAGCAGCAGCAGTGAATGGAGCGCCTCAGAGCCCAGTGACTGAGACCTTACTGGCCCCCAGACCACACAAGAAGAGAGGGCCCAAGCCGAAAGGCAAGGTGAGATGTCACAAGATACCTAATCAATCATGCAGTGGAAAAATAATCCCGTCATGTTTCTTATGCGCTCTTGCAGAGATCAAAGGCTCAGCATCTTAAATGTACAGGTGCTTGTGTTATCTGCAGTGCTGTTCATGCGTACAGGAGTGAAAGCATATCAATAATAATCTCAGAAGTGCTTTTTGCTCTAGAAGAGGCCTCTGATGGGGCAATCGCCGGGTTCCTCACCAGTCACAACTCCGCCTCCAGAGACCAATCTGAACCCCAGCTGTGTCTCTGTGGACAGCAACCTCAACAACGGCTCAAACGTGATTTGCACAGGTGAATAACAAATAATCCTGATCCCAATCAGCACTATGTTCTTATAGATTTAGTTGTAAATTGATAAAGTTGTGCTTGTTGCACAGTTATCAGAGGTTTTTAACCTTTACTTAAAAAAACCCTAAGAAAAACAAACATGATTTAATTCATATTAAAAATATTGCCAAAACACTTACAGAAAAACTGAACTGTTGGTGTGCATGCATAGAAATAATGGTACACCTCAGACTGATCTGGAAATCAATGACACCTTTTTATATTTTGTCTCAAAAAAACAAAGTAAAATCCCTTCAAGAAGAGTGTCAATGATTTTATATAAAAAAATGTACGACAGATGAAAAGTTTCTGGCCCTTCTGTGGTATCGCTAACTCCAGGTGGAGACCCTCAGTGAGTAAACAATCTGATTGTCCTCAGGTCGCTGCAAACTCAAACACAAATTCAGAGGCATGCTGGTGTCTCAAGCAGCAGCCGCCACCTTGGTTTCATTATTTAACACTACAATAGATCTAAAACTTAATTGTAGCCTACGCACGGCTGATAGATTGATTTGTCTGTTAAAACGTTCCACCACTTTATATTTAACAAAAACCATCATACAGTTCAACTCCACATTAGGACTAATCATAGGTGTGAAAGTCTAAGGATCTTTCTTGTGACTTCCACAGTAAAATATCAGCCAGATTAAGGCAACCAGTAAACAAATAAAACAATGTGGGCTTTGGTCAGGACTAGAGGTGGAGAGTAATAAGGAAAAAAAAATAAAACAACATTTATTTTATAACATTTATTAACAAATAAATAAATGTTCCTAATTTGGACTGTTGTAAATTGGACAGTTTGGTTTTAATGGCAAAAATGAATGATGGTAAAATAGTGTAAAACCAGGATACACTGCAGTGTTGGGTAAAGAAGAAAAGGTGCTTCATTTGATCTAACAAATAAACCAAAGTCGCATGTTTGCCCAACATAAAGCACTGCCAGTCACCTGGCAAATATGGTATAATCCTCTTAGTTAAGCATGGTGGTGGCTGGCTCATACTGTGGCGACAGCTGCAGAGGGGCAAAGATTATGCAAATGAGGACAGCGTGACTAAAGCTAAATGATAAAAAGAATATATCCCTCCATAGTAATACCGAAATAGAAAATATAAAAAAAACACCTAAAAACATCAACATAGACCCAAAACATCCTTAATTCAAACAACAACAACAACAAAATCCTACATTTCCCCCTTCTTCGATGCTTCTCTTGGTCTGTGTCACTGCAGTGTGTGTCTATGTCAACAAGCACGGCAACTATGGCCCACATCTTGATCGAAAACTGGTCCAGCAGTTGCCGGACCACTTCGGTCCGGCCCCAGTCAACGCGGTGCTTCAGCAGGCCGTCCAGGCCTGCGTGGACTGCACCTACCAGCCCTCAGTGCTGTTGTCCTTTCTACAAAGCCAGTCCCACTCAGGAGGAGAGGTCATTAGAGGTAAAACGCACACACTTTACTTCATCATAGTAAGCTAGATACCGTCTGCCTGTACTGTTACTTCCTTAGCCAAATGTAAATTAGTAAATTAGTTTGTAAGAAAAAAAGGGATGTTATTAAAATGCCTTCAAAAAGCAGTCCTGTCTGTTTTTAACCATAAATTCACGTTGCTCAGGAAAGGCAAAACACGAGTAATAAAAGACCGTGTCTGTGGCAGCAGCTGATGTGAGAACTGTTTCTGTAATCCGAACTGACATGTGTGTCTAACCTGGTTTGGGATCCTGGGATTCAGTCTTCCTCCAGGGAATGCTCCGGGTGGTATTAAGAGGGGGTGGGCTTTAATTTGCGCTGGCTTGGCTTGGTTGGGAGGGGGCGTCATGCAGTGTGGAACGGGCTGAAAACTAATGTCTTATAAAGGGAGGGTGCTAACCCTGTACCATCTGCTGTTTTGTTTAGCTGTGAATGCATATTGTGCATATATGTGTGTGTGTGTGTATGCGGCATGTACACGCAGTAGTAGGTGTTCTCTTCTGCCCTCAGTTTGCTCGGAGCACGGTATCCGCTATGTGAAGCTGCCCTCCGCCTCCAGTGCGTCTTCTGTGCTGCGGTTCTTGGAAAACATGTGCCAACACCTGGAGAGTGACAGTCTTTTCAGCTCGCAGCCCTTTAACCCCTACAGCAACAACACACGCTTCTACAACAGGACCAAATCAGGTGGGGGGGATATGCTTCAGTCTTGAATAAAAAATTGGAATGGTGATGTTTTTATTTTATTTTTTTTATTTTTTTGGCTCAAATCTTACCATAAAATTGCCTTGTCCACATTTTAACAGGTTTCCACCTACCATTAAACATCATGAAATGACAGACCCAGGACTTGAGATCATTCCTCAGTTAATTGTTTGCAAAGCTTTCAGCTAATAGGGCTTTAGGAATCATTATTTCTCATGCAACAATACTGGGCTTGTTTTATTGTGTTAAGTAAAGAATGGTAACAAAATGTGTCTGCGGGCAACAAAGTTAAACGCAGAGTCATCTAAGTTCTGCAGCGTTTTGTGCTCAAATGACTGAGAAAAGGATCAGATATTGGAGACTTAAATGGGAGGAGAAAAGAAAACAGCCAATGTCTAAAGAAAAGCTTGGAAAGGCCTGAAGAAGCTTTAAAGAAATTACCCAGGATTACTTTGAAAGATTGCAGAAAGGTTTTGGCCATTTTTGGAAAGTTGTATCTCAAACTTCTTTAAAAGTACTGAAACTTGCTGGAAGCAGAGGCCTATTGAGTGTAGAGCAACTTTATTTAAGAACAGATGCAGTAAAAACATAAATTCTGCACAATGATGTGTGGTTTTAGAGGATCACCAGCGATGTTCCAGTTCACCCTTAACAAGAACCAGTCAGAAGCTCAGTTGACCCAAGAATTTAACTCGTGTACACGGTTAACCATAAAAGCCTTCTGAACTAATTCCAGAGCTACAACGCAAAATAGTAATCATTCATTATATTTTGTCCGATAGAAAGTTTTCGTCAACAGAAAGCAAAATTCAGAGAAAATAAAATTGCGTCCATTTTTAAAACATTATGAGGCTGGTGTTCCTCTTTAATAAAATCCAGATTGTGTTTAAGCGTATCAGCTGATGAAAATGTTAACCATGTTAATAAAAAAAGTTAATGTTAAAGTGAAGAAAAGCCACCACCGTCGGGTTTAACGTGAGAGGAGAGGCATACAGTATCAATACCGGGTCTTCACAAAGACAAGCTGTCTATGCATAATGGGCACTCAGACACAAACACACAGCAGCGCACGCCATGGAGGGGGAGCTATTGTGGCTCTGGCTGGCATAAAATGCTAGAAGACAGAAGAGCAACCCCCCCACCATCACCCCCACCACCTCCCACTGCCAATCACATCACTAATGCACACAATTTATTTTTTTATTTATTTTCTGAGGTTCATGAAATATTTGCCTGGTCTTCTCTTGAAACAGAACCACAGTCTGTCACTGAGAACGGCGTTTCCAATGACAACCCCACCAAGGACCCCACACCGACCCCTCGACCCCCCCACAACACACTGGACTACAGAGCGGCAAAGAGGGAGCGACCCTGTTATCCTGGACACACACAAACACCACCGCCCCTTCGACGAGTCAGTTCCAACCCCACCGAGCTCGGCTCCGTAAATACACACAGACGAGTGGAAGGTTGGTTTTTAAAATGCAAATATCAGCTCCTTTAAAAAGATGCAACTGTTTCGAATTGTTGGGGGTCACTTTGTAGCTGTTTTTTCTCTGCTCGGTTAGGAGTTTTCTTCAATCCAAGGGTACACCCACTGAGCTATATAATACACTGGAGTGCTAATCACCGTCTGTTTGAACGAGTCGCTTTGAAGCCACCAGCCGCCATATTGGTACTCCCTATTTCCCCCCAGTAACTAGGGAATATGTGCGCTACAGAATCGAATAACGAGTATTTTCTCATGTTCAGGGGGGGCTTAAGACTTTTAAAATGTCAAATGCCATATACCTTTATGTTATGTTCTAAAACTATCAAGTACTGAGAAAGTCATGTGCTGAAATATTTTCCATTTTATTCATTTAAATATATATATTTAACATTTATAAATATATAAATAACAATATACAAAAACATATATTTACATATGTATACGTATATATACATATATACATACTTATATATACATATATATTTAATATGAATAACATGTAAAATATTTCAGCACCTAATTTCCTAGTAGTTGATAGTGTTAGTACATCCACTGTCTGTAGAATTACCTGTGAAACGTTTTCACTCAGCCAGAAAACTGCTTGTTGTTGCAACCAAATCCAATGGGATTCTGTGAGAGTAGGGAGTAGCAAGATGGCGGCCAGTGACTTCAGTTTTTCGGCAAAATCAGCACTCCTGTGTATTATATAGCTCAGTGGGTACAGCAAGTCAGACAGATTGCTGCAGTTTAAGCAAGAATAAGGCAGCAAAATCTTGATGTAAACAGTGTGCTATCCCCCTTGTCCTCTTTCACCCTTTACACCTGTTTTCATTCGGATTAAATCTGCAAAATATCCAAACAAATTTCAAAACACCACTGTGTCAGACTTCATACTCTTTAGTAAAAGTAAGCGGGGGTATCAGTTTGACTTGGCTTTTCTCTGTCTTGGTCTCTTATTCCACAGCAGCTAGCTCAACAACAGGTCCAGATCACGTGAAACAGGGCAGAGAGACGTCAGGGAGCAACGCCGCCTCCTGGTCAGTCGATGATGTCATAAGGTTTGTCCAAGAGGCGGATCCACAAACTCTTGGTCCACATGTCGACCTGTTCAGGAAGCACGTGAGTATTTCTGATAAATCAACAGATACCCGGATACTTGCTTTAGGTGCTGACATGTACCCCCAGAAACCCAAACTTTACTTTGAGCATATTCTTTCTTTCAGCTATAAAGTAACTGGTTGCACATTAATTTATACCCCTGCTCTCTATGTTTTGTACAAACCTCTTTTTGCCAGTGGCACAGAGCTTAATATTTTTCCGTAAAATTTTACAAGGTCAAGGATGCTGATCTAGATCTATAGAGTGATCTATGACTACTGCTCTTTTCAGTCTCTTAAAGGGGCCAAGTCTCATAGTGTGACCAAAAAATCCACAAAAAATCTTCAAATAAAAGAATATACTCCAAGCATTCATCCTGATAGTGTTTACTTAGTCCTTTATTTTGTCTGAAAAGACCTTGGCACTGGGCAGGAGCAGCAGACATGAGCATTGTTGCGCCATCTGCTGGCAGTATCGCAGAGCTATCAGAAAGCAGGATGACCCAGCTACTCACACTAAACCCTGCGCACGTCTGTGAAGTGTGCACCTGGTGGAAGTGCACTTAAGAGTTTGAGTACGCAGGTTACAAGCGTCCAAAGCAGGAGGAGTGGGACAGTACGGGTTATATCATGGACTTGTGCCTCTGTGTCATAACTGCGACACAAAAAATGATGGGACCCTCACCGTTTTTGCAATCCTTACTGCTAAAAATTATTAAAATTGCAACAAGCAATCATTTTGAGGGGCATAAATTGCAGGATGCCCCTCAAAAGAGGATTGAGCAGAGCTCAACTTTATTTACCTCGATCATCGGTAGTACTGCAAATTGGATTTTTTTTGTATGTTCTGAAGTGTCCAGTAACACAAACACTTTGAACTTTAAAAGTGAGTGTATTTCTGTCACGAGATCACGTGTAATCCCGAGCCTGCTGACGATGTGCCAACCTCCCTGCAGGAGATCGACGGCAAGGCCCTGATGTTGCTGCGCAGTGACGTCATAATGAAGTACATGGGTCTGAAGCTGGGCCCGGCTCTGAAACTGTGTCATCACATCGAGAAGCTGAGACAGACCAAACATTAGATGATGATGATGATGATGATGATGATGATGATGATGATGATGATGATGATGATGATGATGATGATGGGACTGTTTTCTCACTGGCACACTTATAACTCTGCAGGAATGTAGTCCAGTGTAAATCCAGTAAAGACACTGTGGTCATATTCTGGTACTTATAAAGAAATAATGGGTTTTAGAAACAGGAACAATAGTTGCCATTTGAAGATCGTATAAATGGGTGGAAATCAAATGAAAAAGCGAAATTCTTCTGACTTTTATTGATGTTCTTTAATGACAATATTAAGTAGATTTTCAAGCAGAATTTTGATTTTCAGTGTAGGAAAATTTATATAAAACACAATTATAGAAAACTAAATACATTTCAAATCGAAAACTTTAATCTCCATTTTTAAGATCATTATTTTTTTTAAATACTATCACTTTTCATGAGCACAGTAAGTGTAGGAAGTTAACAAAAGCACAGTATCAGTATCAGACATCTGATTACAGGCATCAGTTTTGTTTTGTTTGTGTACTTTTATGCCTTATTATGAATAAAAGAAGGCCATTATTTCTGAGTCCCAATAAGTCCTACTTTTAGCTGGTAAAACCTGGTAAGAAGGCTGGAAATGCTGCCCAAAGGTAAATTTGCCATTTTTATCCTGGCAATGAGGTTAGCAGATAGTTAAATATTATGCATGCTACGCAATGTATGGTCAAGAGGGAGTGAACAACGAGAGCACCTCAGTTATAGGAATTAAAAGGGTTCAGTCCCAAAAATGTTGGAGAAGTCTTGTTTGCTGAAGTCAATCGTTACAGAATAGTTTTATTGACAAAGATTATGTATTAAGATGAGCAGAGTGGAAGCTGATTTGAGTCAGAAAGTGGCAGTCTTGTATAAAAATGCCTTCCTGAGTTACAGAAGTGCAATGGTCTGCATGCTGGATGACATTCATGCTGCTCAGCCTCGTCCTGACTGCTGACAGTCATGGAGTCAAACACACACACACACACACACACACACACACACACACACACACACACACACACACACACACACACACACACACACACACACGCACACACTCAAAACCAACACTTTAAATAACTGGAAAACTCCTTCAGTGTTTTAATATTAACATAAAACGACATCATTTATAGTGAAGTCTGGTTGCTGTACAGGTACTACATAATGGAGAAATAGTTTTGTATAAAGGTTTAATTAACCGGTAGGTCTTGTTTTTATCGTTTTTTTTTACTGTAACAAAGTGTACCTGCCTATACCGAGTGTAACTATTATTATTTTTTAGCCTGAATAGTGTTTTTTGTGACCATCAAATATCTACCTGCAGAGTAATAATGGTGTTTGAGTAAATATTCTCCTGTTTCAAAGTGTTGATCTGTTTTTGACGGCAGAAAAACTTATTTTCTGAACATTTCAGAACCATTCTCGAACCAAATCGTGTCTGCATTTCACGCTGTTCACTCTCCTGTAGTGGTAACAAGTTGATACTTGAAGCCGTGTTGCTTTAATGTGAAACTCAGGTTTTAGTGGGGGTTTTCTCTTAGAAAATGTTTTACATCATGACGTTGTGTTCATAACGTTTCTTTTAATGCCTATGTATTGCTCTGTAGCATTTTCTCTGTATCGACACAATTTTTCTACTGTATCACGAGTTTGTTTAACATGTCTGCTATGCATTCACACAATTAAACATTTGTTTGCATTGCCTAGTTTCCTGTGAGGCCAGGATGGCGGCTGCTAGCAGTGCTTAGTTCAGTGTTTTCCAACATCAGCTCTCAACTCTCCCTTGTGGTGAGCTATGCAATGTTAAACTAGCCAATATACATAAAGAGATGAATTTTTGACCCAATTTAGGGAATAATACCATCACACATTTCATTTAACCTCAAGAGAGAAGCCAGGGACGAAAACAGCAACCAATGCAGACGGAACAGATCTGCACCAGGGAGGAAAATTACTTTTGGCTGACCAGCATACTAGACAAACTGTCTAGAAATGACCAGGCACACACACACTGAAAAGGAAAATTAAAAAATCCCAACTAGCATTAGCATAAAATATACAAACAAAATCACGCCATATAGCAGTTCGTTTTGTTACTGCAGGCAGATCATTTCAGTGAAATGATAAAACTATCTCCCATTGGCTGATGCTGTTGTCCATTCAGTGTCTCTGACATACTCATCCTACTGAATGAAAACACCACAATCTGAATGGTTGATCACTTTAAAAATAACCAATCATGGATTATTTACAGTCTGGTCCATAAATATTGGGATATCAACACAATTCTAATCTTTTTGGCTCCATACACCACCACAATGGATTTGAAATGAAACAAACAAGATGTGCTTTATCTGCAGACTTTCAGCTTTAATTTGAGGGTATTTACATCCAAATCAGATGAACGGTGTAGGAATTACAACGGTGTGTATCACTGAGGATAGGGTTTAAGTCAAAACAAGAGAATCTCTTGAAGTAACAGGACATCAGCTGAAGTAGACACCTGTATTGTACAAGTTGTTGATGAGACGTTGATCCTCCCATTTGCACCCAGAATCTAATCCGGAATCTCAGTTTATGCGGAAAATATAGCTTTCTCTTTATTCTTTATTGAGATATATGATCATGTTGTCATTGCAAATATTCTTTAAAACTTTTCCAATGTTAGTCTTTCCAACACAACATTATTTAGAGCTTTTTTACTGACATATTCAGTATCTAACTTAGAAAGGAGGCAGCATGGATTGCTTTGCTATATTTGACAAATTGAAAACTAGTGAAAGGAGAAAAAAAGTGGTAAATATCAAAGCATTTTTATGTCTGAGTGGTCTTGTCAAAGTCCAGACCGAAATCCAGTTTAAAATATGTGCAAAGGTTGAAAACAAATACTGTTCACAGATGGTCTCCATTTAAATCTGACTTAAAAACATTTTAGCTTCTAGATACTGTATGCAAAGCTGGCAGGCCTATGCTAACCCCAAAGAATTGACGTGGAGGAGCTGATAAGTGCATGCCTCACTCTTTAGGTTTGTATTTGTGAAAAAACAACAACAAAAAGCATCAGGAAACATGCATCCCTTTTTCCTTCCACCTCACAGCCGTGCACTGATTTCTGCGAGTCTTTCACATAAAATCCCAATAAATAAATGTCACAGATGTAATGTGGCGAAATATGAAAGAAAAATTGCATGGTATGCTTCTTAAGGCTTTATGAGGGTCTTTAAAAGTTGAAGTAGACATCTGTATACCTTTGTTTTAATCAACCCACTCTGTGCCATCAGCCGGGCGTTGCTGCGATCGGAGGCAGGTGGGGGTTGAGATTCAGCCCTGCCAATAATAGATGCAGCAATTATAAACATAATTTACAGGGTAAGAACAACAACATAAAAAACAACACAAAGAAATCGCTACACACAAAGACGGTAAGTGAAATACTCCACTTATTTGTATTTATTCTAACAGAACAGGATGTATTTATTTAAATTGTATCTTTTTAACTTTAAAAAATCTCTACTGAAATGTTTTCTTTTGCAATAAAGATATATGTGACTCTTCCTGGCCAGCCTGATTGATAAAGCAGCTTAGATTCTGTGTGAGAGTCATGGAGAGAGTTATGGGAGCTCCTGGGATGAACCAGCTGAAGACTGTGCGGGGCAGATATGTGCGGGATGCTCTGGTGCAGTACTTGCTCAGCGATTCCCAGCCCTAAATATAAGCTATCAACATACGAATGTTGACAATTTTAAAAATGTCTCCACATTTGATATGTGCACATTACAGATTATTACAGACAGAAAGCTAAACCTAAATAACACAGTTGGATATATCATTTTTGGTTTAGTATGATATGGTAAACACAATTGGGAACCATGAAGCAACTGAAAAGAAAGTAAATTCTATTATAGGGCCAGACGATGGTTCAATAACAATATATATTGATCGATAGACGTGTGGTTCAATAGAAAAAAGGGTCAATAAAAAGTTCAGAACAAGATCAGGTTTCTTTCCTTTTGCATTCTAGCCTATCGGGTAGGTTAATACTGCAGTCTTTACATCCTCCCAACCAATCACAAACGCAGACCCAGGAAAGCTCTCTCGCCAAGCTTCAAAGAGTTCAGAGAGCACATGTTCTCTTTTCTTTTTTTAAGAATTTTTGGAAAGAAGTTGATTGAATAAAGGGTTGCGTTGAAGTTAGTGTTCTTTATTTAAAAAAAAAAAGGTCATTAAGCAAAATCATAAAATGCCCAGGGCTGCACTTAAAATATTTTGATAATTATCATTATCGATCTACATGATTTCTATTTTCTCAATATACTTTTATTTGCGTATCGTCAAGCCATATTCTATTACACCATAAGTTTTGCTTTCCTCTGCACAGGCCCTTCCTAGAGTAGATTACCTTATATCTCAAAAATACTGGAAAAAAACAGCCGCTTCTCAACTTCACTCTCACTTAACTTACAACAACCTTTATGAACAGTTCCAGTCTGTCTTCCGTTCCCATCATAGCACTGAATCTGCCTTCTTAAAAGTAACCAATGATCTTTTAATAGCAGCTGACTCTGGTCTAATTTCCATCCTCATTCTTCTTTATCTAAGCACAGCCTTCGACACAGTTTCCCACTCTACTCTACTCCATCGACTACACTATTGGCATCACTCATACTCCCCTAGCCTGGTTTTATTCCTACCTTCCTGGCAGCACTCAGTTTGTTCAGATTAAGTCCTATCGTTCCAACTCCTCTCCAGTTACCACCGGTGTTCCCCAAGGCTCTGTCCTGGGACCCCTACTCTTTATCATCTACATTCTCCCTCTTGGCACTATCTTCATGAAATTCAACAAAAATTTTCACTGTTATGCGGATAACACCCAGCTCGATCTTTCTTGTAAGCCAAACTCCCACCTAATTTTCGGTCTTCCTCACAAATCCATGCACAAGCTTCAGGCAGTGCAAAACTCAGCAGCTCGCATCATTTCTAGAACCCCCCCCCCCCTCCTCCTATTTACTTTTAAAGTTATTCACAATCTCTCCCCTCCATATCTTTCTGATTTACTTAAAATTTCAACTCCCTCTTGCATACTTAGATCCTCTTCTAACACTCACCTCGTTGTTCCATCCGCCCGTGTTAGCACCATGGGGAGCAGAGCTTTTTCTCGGTCTGCACCCACACTCTGGAATTCACTCCCCCTCGGGATCTGGAATACCGAGTCTTTATCCTCGTTCAAATCAAAACTCAAAACCCACATGTTCAAGATTTCCTTTTCATTATGATTTTCTGTTACTTTCCTGTGTGCAGTTTGTGTTGTTTCTTTTAATCAGGACGATGTGGCTTTTACCACTTATTGTTTTTACCTGTACAGTGTCCTTGAGTGTTTTAAAAAGGCGCTTGAAATAAAATGTATTATAAATATTATAGATGTATTACTTCATCCAGTAAGAAAATGAAGTTATTTAAGTTGTACTTTATCAGATATTAGCCATCGCCAGTGTATGGTCACATAAGATAAAAATAAATCCAGATGCAAGCATATAAGTAAATTTTTTATGGCAAAAATATAAAAAAAAACCACTTTCAAGCAGCAAAACGGGACCATCTCCCACAAGAGAGCAAGTAAGTCTGTATATGTACATGTCTTCTTTGTAAAATACAGTCAGGAGGGGTGCGTCGGCCTGTCACGAACTGCCCGCACAAGGTCCCCCAGCACTGCAAGGAAAGCTTTGTTGAATGCAACGTTCTGCTCCATCTCCTCTCTGAGCAAGGAGTCCGACCGCTCCGCCGCCTCTCGTGCCAAGGTGGCTGCCTGCTCCGCCGCCTCCCGTGCCAAGGAAGCCTCGTGTTCTCTTGCCTCTCGTGCCTCACGTAAAAGAAGCTGCATGTGTTCTTCCCGCTGCACCCGGTTCAGTGCGTCTTCATTCTGCATCTCCGTGAAAAACGAGGACAGACTCGCGTTTGAGGGCCTCTTCCTCTTAACTAGACAGAAGGCAAAAATGGGACTTGGTTGACAAAAAGACAATTCAGAAGACACTTTGTAGAAACTACTGCTAAAACGTGAGAAAGTGCTATGTGTTATGAAAAAGCAATGCTGTACTTTTATGCAAACGCCCTCTTGTAGAGGAACACACTGCCAACAACCACTCAGCCAGTTAAACCATGTAAAGCTGCTCAAACATCAGCTCACAGCAGCCTCATGTGGAAAACACCAGCAGTGAAATTATCTGCCAGAAGCCAGTGTTTATATACCATTTTTGACACTTTGTCTGTACTTCAGCCATAGATAGGTAATTCAGGACTTCCTTCAAGGCTAAAAACATGGATGTGAAAGGTGCTTGTTGTTTCTTACGAGGGACAGCGTGTTGTGGCGTTGCGCTGGGCTGCTCTGGTGCCGGTCTTGGAGTTGTGGGTGGGGGGGCAGAAGGAACGGCAGAGGGAGCGGCCGAAGGCGGGGAGCTTGGAGGGTCAAGCAGCGATGTGGAAGGAGAACCATCAAACACGGAAAGAAACTCTGGAAAGATACAACACACTATTTTAGAACACAAACAATTGGCCTGGAATTGTACAGCGATTTATCAAATCCCAAGGACTCCAAAGCCATTCATACATTCATTCACACCACTAGCGGAAAGAAAAATCCGAGCCGGGGGCGGGGCAAATGACTGGGCCCTTTAAAACCTCATTTTACAACATACACATGTCCGCAACAGCGGGGCTAACAAGCTTTGGCACCACAGACAGCGATTATGTGATTTGAAGTCCATCAAATGGATATGAAGTAAAAATCAAAAGCACAACAAAGACATTAGGCTACATGGTCACTAATGAAATAACGCAAATTAAAAGCAGTTCAGCACTACGGATAGCGACCGCATCATCTTGATCCCACGTTAACTTTCAACTCGCCTAAGTCCCCATAGTAAAACACAGACGTATCCACAGAAATGTCTGAATCTTGGCTAAATGGTGATACAAACCACTACAAACACTGTTAAAACTATAAGAAAATATTGAATAAAAAAAAGCAAACAAAATCCAGAAATGCCATGACTCCAACTAGGTCACAGCCGATTACCCTACAGCTGTTATAACCTAGGGCTGGACGATATATTAAATAAAAGCATATCAATAAAATGGAAGTCATATTTACCAACATTTTACCAAAACTATAAGTCTTAAAAAGAGAACATGTGCTCTCTGAACTTATTGACGCTTGGTGAAAGAGCTGTCCTGGGTCTGCGTTTGTGATTGGTTGGGAAGGTGTAATAACTGTAGTATAAACCTACATTATAGGCTTTATTGCAAAAGGAAAACTTTTCTTCTATTGAACCACAAAATTATCATCCAGACCTATTATGACCCCACATAGCGCCTCAGTCGAACCCAATGAGGTAAAGCGCTCAACTGGTTTAAATCCTACTTAAAGGACAGGGAATTTTTTGTATCAGTAGATAACTTTACATCAAAGATGACAAAAATCACATGCGGGGTTCCCCAAGGGTCCATCCTGGGTCCCCTCCTTTTCAATATCTACATGCTCCCTCTTGCTCAGATAATAAAAAACAACAACATCAGCTACCATAACTATGCAGACGACACACAGCTTTACATCACCATGTCACCAGGTTCAAGCACTGAGTAAATGCCTAGAAGAAATCAATACGTGGATGTGCCAAAATTTTCTTCAGTTGAATAAAAACAAAACAGAAGTAATAATCCTTGGACCAATAGAGGAGAGATCAAAAGTTAGCACACAGCTTCAGTCGCTTCAGTTTGGAACCACTGGGAGTAGTAATGGACTCAGACCTGAACCTTCAAAAGCATCTAAAGACAGTTACAAGGTCGGCTTTCTATCACCTGAAGAATATTTCCAGGATTAAAGGACTAATGTCTCAGCAGGATCTGGAAAAACTAATCCATGCGTTTATTTTTAGTCAAATAGATTACTGCAACGGTGTTTTCACAGGTTTGCCTAAAAAGTGGATCAGACAGCTGCAGCTGATCCAGAACACTGCTGCCCGCGTCCTCACTAAGACTAAGAAAGTAGAGCACATCACACCAGTTCTAAAGTCCTTACACTGGCTTCCTGTATCTCAGAGAATAGACTTTAAAATACTTCTGTTAGTCTATAAATCCCTAAATGGCTTAGCTCCTAAATACATCACAGACTTGTTATCAGTGTATCAACCCTCCAGACCACTAAGGTCTTCTGGCTCCAGCCTACTCTGCATACCTAGAACCAGAACTAAACAAGGAGAAGCAGCATTTAGTTCCTATGTTCCACTTATCTGGAAAAACTTCCAGAAAATTGTAAAAGTGCGGAAAGCCTGAGTTCCTTTAAATCAAGATTAAAAACACATTTGTTTAGGATTGCCTTCAACTGTTCTAGTTAACTGAATCACCACTTTTTTGTTCTAATTTCTATCTACATTTTATTCCTACTTGCTTTTATTCTGTTTTAATTTGCTATATTTTAATCATGTAAAGCACTTTGCATTGTCCCTGTACTGAATTGTGCTATATAAATAAATTTGCCTTGCCTTGCCCTTGCCTTGCTTAAATCCTGCGACGACTATATTGCTGGGCTTATTTCCTGCGTTTAATTTCGTTAGTCTCTGTCTAATATTGTCTCTGCACAGAGCCTATTAGACTTAATGTCGAAGTGTGTGGCAGACACAATTATCTGACATTTATCAACATATGGAATTGCTTCAAAACGGACGTAACATTAACCAAAAGGACAATGCCATATTTTACGGGACGGGTGACAACCTACAGCTAACTGCATAAACACGACATCGGGGGAAAACAACTGTCCTGTTGGGAAATGTTGACTTACTTTCGGCTTCTTTGTTGGGAATCTTCTGATGTATATTGTGTCTGGGGAGGGATCAGAGGTTGCAAACAGGTCATCCACACTAGTAAAGAAAAGGGAAGTAGATTGCTCCTAAATGTTTCTTTTTTTAGTCATTTAACATGGCTCAGAGCTCAGTCCAAGGCAATGTAAAAGCAAAAGCTAGACACAATGAGATGTCAGTGGGACAGATGCTACCGTGTCCAGTTTTCAGCTGCCACTCAGTTTTTATGCTAGGAGAAAGCAGCGGTGCGGTGAGATGTTGAGGGCAACCGGCAAACGACGGAGTGGAGCTTTAGACATATAAGTATTATATCAATTAAGTGGGATGGATTCTTTCAGAAAGCAAAAGAAACAGTACACAGGCACATATTTTTGTACATGTGAGGGGATCCAATCGGATAGCTTTCAAGAATGTGGGCGACACGTCCCCTTCACACATAATTGTTGCAACGCCCATGGCCCCGTTTAAAGGTGGGTGATGACAGGTAAGCTTTGCACATACTCTGACCTCCCTTGGCTGTGCTTGAGGCCCGGCTCTCGAGTCCTACCTCCCTACTACAATACACAACTCTTCAAACAAGGACTAGATGGTTTGACACCAATATGAGAATCAGTCAAAAAGTTTGTAAAACCTTTATTTAAACAGTGAAAGTTAATTAAAAGGGCCAAATTAGCATTTTAGCACCTGAAATACATTAGAACTGGTCCAGGTCAAAAACTACAACACACGGACTGGAACCGGGACTACGGTAGATAGTTTTTGCACTTATGGCACACACAGAAGAAAAGAAAACTCAAAACAGGCTAAACGGTGTGTGTCTGTGTGTGGGCTAGAGGTCTCTGCAATAAAATAGTCTAGTTAAAAAAAGAATAAAATGAACAACTTCAAACTTTTAAAGACTTTATTAATACAGCAGTTCTTTCTTAAACACATTTTCCTGTATTTCCACGATGTGCAAGTCTCTCAGTTTCTGTTATCAACTGCATCAGAAGCTCCTCTCTCACTGCAAAAAAATGCATTAAAAAGGTGCATAGCAACAGAATTTTACTTTTTATTTATTTATATGTCAGTAGCTCCCTCTGGTTGCATACAAAGTTTTTATGAAAGTTCATCACATCCTGCTGGCGTATTAGTTAATTTGGCATTTTACACCTTGTTTTTGCTCAGTTTGTTAGTAAATAAAGCCTTTTCGTGTTTATTTTTAATAAACAGAGGAAGTACGACACTGCACTTGCGCAGGTGGGGGTAAAACAAGGCTATTAGCATCTTGCAGTGAAACAAGGAAGAATGGTCCAAGATCCAGTGAAAAAAAGAAATGTAAAAACATTTTGATTCCAAGAGGGAAAAGACAGGAATGTCGCTGGGAATAGAGTATGGATGTTGGTGTTCACTGAAGCACAAGCTAAAGCTGCCGAGGCTCAGGTGTAACCACAGAGTTGATTGACGTAAATGTTCTGATATGAGGCTCTTAAAGTTGCTGTAGATGGTTGTTTTAGTTAACAACTTTTGGTCTTCGATGCCATCGCAGAGGGTCAGGCTCGGTCTGGCATTATTAAATACTGTTTTATTATTTGAGCAAACCGGAATTATGATTGTTTTGCGATACTGCAGGTAGATGGCGCCACATATGCTTATATTTGGTCATGGCACCCGGTGTTGGGGTTATTTTTATCCACAAAAAGGACCATCAAAACATTATCAGGATGGAGGCTTGGTGTTTATAACCTTATTTTATCGTGATCAAATGGTTTTTGGTCTTTTTTTATAAGCATAGCGTGGCTATATACCTTTAAGTTAATAAATAATTTTTAATCTTTTAGATGATCATTTCTGACGCTCCTCTTTCTTTCAGTCACTCATGTTCCTACCTCTCCTCCATCTGCATTTTATGAAAAATTCTTAAGAACAAAGTTCGTTTTACTTTCCACTAACATGTTTCATAACTTCAGACCCTGCTTCTTCTTACCTACTCCTGCTATGAGCTACCACTTCTGTGTTGATACGACACCCAGACTTAAAAAAAACGTTTCTTTTTAAAGATTTTTGATGGCACCAATGACTTTCAGTCATTAGTAGCTGGGCAGGAGGAAAGAAAAGGCCCAAAGAGAAGGAGAAGATGTGCAGCAAATGGC
Source organism: Fundulus heteroclitus (assembly GCF_011125445.2). Lineage (NCBI taxonomy): Eukaryota > Metazoa > Chordata > Actinopteri > Cyprinodontiformes > Fundulidae > Fundulus > Fundulus heteroclitus. The sequence goes on along the minus strand of NC_046364.1, from coordinate 14,647,308 downwards.
TCGGTAACTAAACCTAGAACAGCTTCAAGGACAAGAACCTCGTCCTGTGGTCCACCTGCGCTACCACCGAGCCACTCCTCATCCCTTTACTGAATGTTCATTACTTTGCTCTGTATTATCAACCAGGAATAATTCTCAGATTGTTGGTGTTTGCTCCCCCCCCCCTCCCCTTTGTTCATTTATCAATGATAACCATCAAACTTATGGATTACAGTCAGATTTATTGAAGTACTTTACACAGTTCACATATTTTTTGCATGTGGAGATTTTTGTAAATTCTGATAACAAAAAACAAAACAAAAAAACAAACAACAGTATTTCTTCCAAAACAGTAATGATAAATTAATTAAATTTAAATGTGAAAGTAATGCACAAAGCAGTGTTGCTAACATATCTCAGAAAGTGTTGCATTTAGAAAGCACTTGATCCCGTCTGAAGGCACTATGCTTCAAGGCTTGAGCTGAGATGGTTTGGCAGCCGTCTTGCTGGTCTGACGGGGATTTCCTTATTGTGTTGAGTTGTCTATCATCAGTTATGATTGGAACCCACATTTCATTAAAAGTAAAACGTGGCACCACCTCACCAGAGACAACGTCCTGTAGAATAGAAATAAGACAAATGGCTCTCTCTCTCTCTTTTTTTTTTTTTTTTTACCCAACCTAAGCCCATCTAAAGTGACATAAACTTTACAATTTTAAGAAAAATGTCAACAGTGCCACGATCTGTGCTTCTGTCTAGCCAAATACGACTTCAATAGAAATCAATATGAAATGAAACAAATACTGCGGTCACACATTTCTATTTAATGCAAGTCTTACTTTCCACCAAGAATTGACAAAACCGGGGGCCCAGGCTGTTGGATGGAGACTCTACATGTTCTTTGAGAACTACCGAGACCAGCAGACCACGTTGGGGACGTCCACGGACAGAAGCGTGCTCTGGTTTTCTGTATGTCTCAGTGCAGGCCTGTAGACAACTGTAAGCATTCAAGAAAACATGAGAGTTAAATGGCGGCATAGTCACAGCAAAATGTGCTATATTGGTCACTTGTCATCCCATTCAGGTCTTGAATTGTTTTGTGAAAATGGCCACAGGTTGAGACTGGGTGCGTTAAGATTTCCATAAACCCACTAGCCATTTCACAGGCTTCAATAAAATAAAAAATACAATTCACATGACTGGGACCCCGTAAGAAGTTGAAAAACCTATTCTTATAAATCAAGAGGCAGCTGGGGAGCCTGATTTAAGTTCAATTAGCTCCAAGTATATTATGTTTTTGTTCAAAGTTAGGCTACTTTCACACTGCAGGTCTTGATTCTCATTCCAGATTTTTTTTGAGGTGGCCATTCATGCTACGATTAAATGCGACCGCCATCATCCTGCTGTCTGAACGCTATCAGCGTGCACTGATAACAGAAGGAGACGTCACTCAGCAGCTCGCCGTTTACGGAAGAAATTATGAATGTAATTGTTTCTTGAAGTGTTCAATAAAGTTTTGTTCAAAAAAAAAAAAAAAAAACATACCATCTTGCAACTCTCATTGTCATTATTACAAAGCTGTTGAGCAATGGGAGCCGACAATATTAAGACCACAAGCGAGGTAAGAAGAAAACAGCACAGCTATTAATAACGGTCTTTTATGGAGCGCTGACTGCTGCTGTGTGTGGATGTGCAGTGACAGACAGGAGAGTGACGTGAAAGACAGATAAAATGCGACATGGCCGTTCAGACTGTGGACACCTTGGAAAATAGCCGATACGTATCCGAATTAGTGCCACATATGGAAGTGGCAAAGATTGGATTTTTTCGAGGGGCAAAAACATTGGATTGGGCCGCATTTCCCTCCAGTGTGAAAGTAGCCTTGTTAGCCTGTAAACGTAAAGCTCAAAAGGTACATGTAACCAAAACTACTTACTGCGGCTAGCTGAAATTCCACCAGGCGCCGGTCTTCTGAAAAGGACCGGCAGCTATCAGAGTCCAGTCTGCACCAGTTAAGGAAGGGTAGCTGGAAATGGTGTCTGACTGGTGAGAGTATGAGCAAAATGATTGGAGGAGCAAAATATCAAACCTGGATGATAATGTACCTGTTAATAAATAAATCTGACTTTAAGTTATACTGTGAAAAGAAAAGTTAAACTTCAGCAGAACAAAATCTTTAAAAAAATGTTAAGTTAATTGATACTTGATAGTAATTGATCAGAACCGTTGACCTATATGGACTGTTTATAAATATCAACCTATATTACTGATTAACAAAAAAACACGCACAATAGTTTATAACAATCACAGACATCTGCATTGACAAACACGTTTTTAGCCTATATTAAGTTATCTTTAATTACTGATCTATTGTCTCATATCATGTACTGTTAAACAATTTAGAGCACATAAGTAATTTTTGAGTTTGAGGATTATGACTAGTCTCAATGTTGAAAAAGATGCCAAAAAAAACAAAAACAGAATGGAGTTAATCCAGCTTTATCATACTGACTTTCATATATCACAAGAACAATGTAGTCTGTGTTTAAAGAGTCTGGGTGTTGTAGTTTTTCAGCTTGACCAGTCCTAATATGGTCCTACTAATTTGACCCTTTTGTTTAATGAACTTTCACATGTCAAATAAAAGGTTTTCACAAATCTCAGAACGTGGGTCGAACGAGTCTCCTAACTAGCGCAGAACAACCCTGCGCAGGTCTGAAGACTCTGGGTGTTTTTAAACTAAAGCGAATCAAAGACGCTCAGGGTTCAGGGTAGTGAAAACAAGAGGCGGACCGTTTCCTGAACCGGAAGTCATCTTCAGCGTCATATGGAGACATGGCAGCAGAGGTAGCATCGTCCTCAGGCAAAAGAAGAAGAAGGCTTCAGGTCGTCTCCTGCTCCTACAAAGTCAGCTTAAAGTCGATCATACCAGTTGCATAAAAGATACAGAAGCGCTCACCCTCATCCATCATGGAGTCCAGCGTCGCGGCGCAGTTTGGTCGGGCTGACTGGCTGCGCTTGGAACCGCATCGAGGCCGGTACCAGAGTAGCCGACAAGGCGAGCCGACTCATAGCCAAGTGTGGGTGATCCAGATCCAGTAAGTAACGAGTCTGTAGAAAGAGTCGTTCCAAGCGTTTGCATTTCCAGCCCCGCACAACAGAGACAGGGACTAAAAACAGCGGTCTGGTCCCAAACTCCAATCCTTGAGGGCCAGTAGCATAGACATATATAAAGATTATATTATATATGTCTATGGCCAGTAGTGCGCTGTTTTCTTATTCTTTGACTTCTTCTTTTGCTTATGGAGTTTATTGGTGGTTAGCAAAAAAAAACTTTAAGGTGCACATTACTGCCACCAACTGGTATGGAGTGTGGTTCATCGTGACTAAAGTTCCTAAATAAGAGTGTTAATCAATTTTGTTTTCTTAAAGAACCGAATAATTTGTATTTGTTTGCTATCTATTATAAATAAACTTTTCTTTAAATGTTTTGAATTCTCTCCTCATGATTCTTCTTTCTTGTTCGTATTGCTCACATTTCAAAATGACATGTTCTATTGATTCCTCCTCCCTACAGTAATGACATCTCCCTGCGCTATGCTTTTTTATTTTAACCAGTGTAGAATTAACTCCTGTGTGTCCAAATCTTAATTTTGTAATTAATCTGTCCACCTCTCTGCCCCATCTTCCATCTCTTGTTTCTCCTACTACCATTTTGATTCTATAAAACCAATAATTCTTTCCTTTCTCCATCCCACCTGTTCTGCCAGTCTTTCTTACACTTTTTGTTTAATGATTCTTTTTGTCTCAGATTTATCTCAGTATTAACTGTAAAACAAATTATATATATATATATATATATATATATATATATATATATATATATATATATATATATATATATAAAATTTACTTTTATCCCAATGTGTGCTGGTACCCATAACATATTTAATTTTAAACCCATCTTTTGTATTCTGAATAAAGAATGTAATGTCTGGCCTACCACCTGAATGATTTATGTCTTAAACTCAATAATACAGACCTTGAATCTCACTGTTTTATTAACTTAATGGTTTTATTTCTTCCACCCACTATGCTGCTGATAAAACTGGTAACATTTCTCCTATACATACAGATAATCCATTTGTGATTAGTTTCTCTATTTTTTAATGTGAAACTTTGATACCACACAAGCTATATTTCTATTTTTTTTTATCTGTGTTTGATGTATAAATCTGAATCTGAATGCAATATTTCTTTATTTACAAGATATAGTTGTTGGGGTTAATGTTACATATAAGTTATCAGCTGCACTTGTGAATTGGACAAATTAAAAGTGGTGTTTCCATGTGGGAAGTACAGCTTTAAACGATGTTTCGTAAGACATACTACAAATAAAACAACAGCTGTACTGGCCGTCGCCATACTGGAATCCTGACCTTTTTTTTTAACTTTATGTATTTTATTTTTTTTATTTTAGAATCCCAAACTCTGTGTTATCTGGTCCGCTGTTAACTCAACTTTGCGCCATTCCAACCTATTAGTTTCAGTTTCTGAGTTAAATGCAATGCAGCAGATCCCGCCTCTGCCTAGCAAACTGAGTTGATACTTGGTACTAATGAAGATGGAGGGAGAAGTTCCTGAATGAAAAGGAACAATAATAAACTAATATTTCTGCGAGACATGGTCATGAACTCTGGTCTTTAGAAGGTTTTTGTCAACACATGTGTCCCTTCTTTTCACATATTAACTGTATTAATGTTTATGGTTTTTAAAATATTTAGTTTTACTTCTATTATTGACTAGGTAAAGGTTGATGGAATAATCAACCTTTGTATCCTTGCATATCTTTTTGAAAAGAAGAAAAAGAGAGAAATAAAGGGTATCGCTGCGGGTATATCAATATTAATCTCGACAGTCTGGCTTAGAAGTTTTAAAGGTAGCGTATCATACTTTTTAATGCTTTCTTTTTCACATAGAAATCATTCAGTTGTGGTGGAACTGCAATACTTTGGACTGAATTTCTCGTTATTGTAGCTCCACAGCCCTTCTTTTGCCCCTGTTCTGAAATGTGTCTGAGCAACTCGTTTTGGTGCTGTCTCTATAAATGCAATGGAGGCACTTCACACCCCACCTTCCTTCAGGTCACAGAGCGTTCCACTCCATCCCATTTTTGTACATGCTGGGGGGATGGTGTAAGGAATTGTGTGGGTTAATGAACCCTAAACTGTATATTTTCAGTTATCCACTTGTACCTTCGGCATCCTTGAACTTGGACTACAACATTATGGCAAAAAATATAAATTGCGGCGGATTTGTGAAATTGGTAAACAGGGAGTCTATGACCTTGTTTAGCAACAGATAATGTGACACTTTACTTTTTTAGCCCTCCGAACAATCTACTGACCTATAAATTGATCATCAATACAGTATTGACCCTTGATGCAATACTGGGATGGTTATCACACATAACTGTCCAAAGAAGGCCCAGCACTTCTGAGACTGTAGAACAACAATTTGCACTACCACAACCTGCCTTCCTTTTCTTTTAAGATCGGGCGGTACATACACATACATATGGTTCCTTATATCCTTTATTTCACTTCCTCAAAAGTTTTTATGTTTATACTTCATCCCTTTATGGTGTGAGTGTATGAAAGCAAAAAACAATTATTTGTCCACACAATCTTGGCCAATAAAGCTGATTCTGAACTGTTTACAGTAGCTTGAACTAAGAAGGGCAAAACACTGCCACCTAGTGTACATGTTCTATCTTTGCTCTAATGGTAGCAAATACTGGAACACGAGGCTTTGTATTGTATGACAAATAAACACTAAGCATTAAAAAAAAAAAAAAAAAATCCAAAATAAATGAAACTGAACTTTATTTAAAACTAAAGGGTTGTCACAGTTTTAAAAAAAATATTTGAAAGGCCAAAATAAAAGCTTCAAAAGAATGATATAAAATTAAGGAGAGAAAAAAATCCCTTTTTTAAAAACTTTTATTGATTTATTTTACAAAAGAAAGAATTTCCAATGATTTTTTTCCTTCAAAAACATATTTACAGGTTTATACAAAAATACAAAAGAGACTGAAATCTGTTAAGTCCTAGCTAGTTTTGAACATGGAACTATGTTGTAACAGTTTTCTTTTTATCATTGCCTACATTTTTTTTCTGCTCAGATATTTTTAGTCTGTTTAGTGATAATCCATACTGTACATATTTGAAGAAAAAATATTGTGTGGTTATTGTTATAATTCAGGGCAGAGCACATCTGCAAGCAGACAAAAGCTGGGAATAAACTTTACAAAGTTTTAGACTCTTCTGTTATTATTCCCAACTGCTCGTGACTTATTCTGTAATGATATTACATAATTAGGAGCTCGCAAGGATGTCTCAATCTGTGTTTCTAATCAAAAGGTTTTAATCAATCTTCCACTGACTTCTGTTCAGATAAAGGAAACAGTCATCAAATATTTCCCCAGTACCGGTATAAGGTACAGTATGGAAAAATCCCACTAAACAGATGGTCAAATATGTTACAGTATTTTCAAATCATCATGTTCATCAATTATGTTCATCCATAATAATGTTTGTTGGAGTAGAAAAAAAAAAATCAACTATGAGTTAAACATAGACAATGACTTTCTGTTCAGGTCAACCAAGCTTTTATAGCGTTTATGCATTGATATTTCATTTCCCATTTCTGTGTCTTTTGTTTATGTCTACATGTCATCCAAAGTCAGTCCAGATGTACACTTTTACTGGTTTCCCCGGGAAAATATTTCTCTCACTTCCACAGCTCCGGGAGACTGGGCCCCAGCACAGAAGCTGTTCAGATTCACCCTCCAGACAGATGCTGCATCCATTTCTTTACAGTCTCTTAAATGCATGATTGTCCAGTGAAGAGATATACAGTACATGATAAACCCCTGTGTGTGTGAGCACAACTATACAGAACAGAATTAGCCAGACAGTTTGTACATCTATAGAACACACTATTCAACTTGACATTTAAACAGAAAATACTAATTTTTTTTTTTCTCGTGGAGAAATCCTGCAGATAAAAATAATGAATAGGTGCTGTCCTTTTTCTTTTCTTCCCCCCCACCCCTCCCCCCACCCCCTTTATTTATTGCATGCGATTGAAAAAAAAACACAACGAATAGAACAGTGGACAGAAACAAGTGCGCTTCAGAAATTTGACGAATGTAAAATTCTAGTAAGTTCACAGCTTTTTATGCTCTCCATCTTACACAGTGTCAGTTCTGCATTAGAGATTCGCTGAGTTTCAAACCGTTGTGTTCTTTCTTTCTATCTATCTATCTATCTATCTATCTATCTATCTATCTATCTATCTATCTATCTATCTATCTATCTATCTATCTATCTATCTATCTATCTATCTATCTATCTGCTTTCTGAGGTATTCACAGAATACAGTGAATGGTTTCAATTGAAGCAAGGTCTCTAAACATAAGAAGTATCTGTGTTGTGTTTGTTCTGGTAGGCAGGTGAGAGGTCAAGCTTTCCAGTGATGAAAGATATCTCTTCGACGGATACATCTGTTTTACCCTTGCAGTGCGGACCATTGACGTTATGTTGTACTTCTGTCCTTTTATTGTCTTCTCTCTGTCTCCCTCTGAGACTGTGTGATATGTGAGGTTTGAAGTGTAATTCAGAAGGGTTTCCACCGGCCATTTGGGTTGAGCTTTCACCTGTCTAACGCTACTGGGTCAGTGCAAATGAAGGAGAGGCAACAAGGAGAGGCGAACAGTACACTGCTAAGAAACAAAAGAAAAGTTATGTGTAATGTTGTCAGTGAGACCTGTTCTTTGCTACACATGGATTGGTTCCCCATAAAAGTTCTCTTCATTTCAATATAGATAAGAGCTTTTCTATTCAGTACAAATATACATGGATTTAATTATAAGATATATCTTTCTTTCTTTTATTCTTGTGAATCACGAAGTGCAAAACGAGGTTGGATCTGTGAAACCATACCAAGTTAACCTCTAGTCCAACAGATTGAAGTCCTTCTTCTAAAGCCTTTTTATTTTACCAGCTGCACTCACTGGTTTGGTTAAATCTGCAATAAAACACACCTTTCTTGCTTTATTGTTAGCAGCTGGGGAGAGCAAGAAAATTTAAGGTCGGCTTTTTATAAGCGTGCGATGTAGTTCAAGTCAAACTTGACAAAGCTTCATGTAAATTTATACGTCCAGGGACTTCTAAACGCCCTGCCACAACCACCTCTGTAGGAGAAAGGCCACTGTGCGATTGTCCAAAATTAGCCTGCATGATCTTCTGTTTTTGACACTCAAATCAAAGAAAAATCTGTTTTGATCATAGTGGCGCAAATGCAACTCAAATCTTTAGCAGTGAAATAATCATTACTCCTGTAATACAAAAGAAGTACAAAATATGTTGACAGAAACCAGGATCAAGGGGTTCTTTCCATACAGGTCATGCAACAAGTTGAAGTCTTACCCTTATGTTCTGAGGCGCATTTTTTTTTTTTTTACAAAAATACATGCATCATGTTAGTATTTGGATATCATTTTTGTTGACAAATATAAGATTGGCTCTTTGTAATATACTTTATGGCAGGTCTGCAGATGTAGATATAATAGAAAACTTGGTGCTGAGTTGAGACTCTTGCTAGTATCGTCCACATCAAACCGACTTTGCTTGTTGGCAGGAATACTGAGTAAAGACTCTAGGAAGTCTGGCTGATTCAGTGGGCACCATAGGTTAAATGAATACAAAATATGGAAAGTATTTTTAAATGACGTAATAAATCAGTCCCCAAGTGACACCCGTGCACCTGCACCATTCAAAACACAAAAAGTAGAAATATTAGTAAGGATAGTATGTGCCTGTATACACACACACACACACACACACACGCACACACACACGCACACACACACTTAGTCCCAATATTATTTCCTCTCATTTTCCGAACATTTAGGAGACACTTTTTTTAATCTTTTTTTTTTTTAAATAAAAAAGCCTGTTCAATCAAAATATTTCTTACACTTTTAAAGAAGGGGATAATTCTTTACTAAATAAAGTATTTAGATATTTTCTCAGCATTTATTATAATCCCTAAATGATTCTCTATCTCACAACAGTCTGCCACTTTTAAGCAATTTTGTTGTAGCTGAGTGCATTTCAGCAACAGTCAGATTTGAAATGTTGCAGGACTCCCTCCACTTGTGACAAAGGAGAAGTGGGGGGTATTTCAAATCCAGAAAACTGGTAAAAGTTCTCATCAGGTCATTTTATGATGATCTATCATCATGAGGGCTCCCATCGGAGTTTTCCGTCTCCCCTTCAGAAATGGCTTGCATGGGCGCTGTGTAGAGGCGGCTACGTGTACTGTAGCGACTGCTGTTGGCAACTGGGGGGATCCGCGACCGTCCCTGTCGAGATGCAGCCGACATAGGAAGGGTTTTGGGGGTGAAACTTTCTGAGTTGGCCCGAGGAAAAAGGCCTGGTATCTGGATTGTGTCCAGACCAGAGATTGGGGGGTCCTGGGGCATAGAAGATTGCTCATCTGCCTGTCTAATAGGACCTTCCTGAAGGGACTCCCCTGGTGTTTTTGGCGTGATGGGGCTCTTCAGAATCTCTGTCGCTGACATCCGGTAGCTGGAATCAGACCTGCTACCTTTCTTTAGCAAAAGAAGTTTAAACTCCTCGTTGGATGTGCTGGATTTCTTTGCACTGCGATAGATTGGAACAGGAGCTCTCTGTGACCCAACAGCATTGGCTAAAGTAGCCGGAAAGTTGAGAGGAGGGGCTGGAGGGACCACACCGGTGGAAACATTGCTAGGGGTTACAGCTGCTGCAGGGCAAAGACGAGACTTAACATTTAGGTCTCCTGAATCTTTGCGGCCTAGGACCTTTCTCTTGGATCTAAATTAAGAAATCACAAAACAGTGAGAAGTAAAAATTACACAGCGTATAAACATCAACAACTTAGAATGAACTTAGAAAATGTAAACATTACACAGCAACAGATACAGCTAAGAAGCAACTATAGGCTGTCACTGCAAACTTTACAATACCTATGTATCATGGCAAAGAGGTCTTCTGTTGTACGACTTTTGTTAGGCGATGTAATGATAATGTCGTCATCCACTTTGGAGTCATCCGTCAGAGGGGAAAGTGAATTGTCACTCGGTGTGGAGTCTGTGGAACACAGCGTTGTTATGATATGGTTGTCTGATCAAGTAGTAAACAAGCAAGTCATAAAACAATGGCAGTTCTTAATATGGGGGATGTGGCCTACTGACCAGGATAGCATCTTCAAAGGGGTAGCCTCAGTGCTCAATAAAGATAATACAAAAAAAAAAAAAAAACGGTCATATTATGGCTCAATTGAGTTTTGAGTGGATGCTAAAAATTATTCAAAAAAACCTTGGTTCTCCACAGAGAACCTCGGTGGCCTGGTTTATTTTCTGGGTAGACAGCATTGGGGCGCATATGTTTTGGTAAAACTTGATCCAGTGCAATGTAAGTTGAGATAGGTTAAAAGCAATTTAGAAAAGATGAGAAGTATGAAAAATATAAAGGAATGCATGAGTATATATCTAATGAAAGTTAATGAGGGAACCCATTCTGTTTGCCTTTTGCAAGGACAACAGGATACTGTTTTTAATCTGTCTTATGAGGAAATAGAGCTGTTTTCACTGTAATAATGTGTTTTGCTTCGAAACCATCACAAGCTAAATGCGTGATCTGTGATCCATTAATGCCAGCACTGCTTCAGTAAGAAACAGAACACAAATTTATATTTGTTTAATTTAGTTTCAAAGCTTACCTTTGCTAAAGTAATCCTCAGTGTCAGGAGTGGTGGAGTCATCCTTGTTCTCCTGGAGTTGGTGCTGATGGGCACTTCTGGTAGCACCTGATATCACTTCCTTCTCTTCTTTCTGCATTTCTTGTCCTCCTTTCCTGGCATCGCTGATTAGGTAAGGATGCGATGTCTCTGTTGTGTTACCAGGCACTTTAACAGGACTAGCCCATTGCCCTGAGTTTAAGTGGGATACCCCAGCAAATTCATACGCTGGAGGAGGAGGGTGGTCCGATCGCATTCCTCCTCGGGAACATGCAGCCCTCTGCGGCTCTTTCACCTGCTCTTCCTCCTCCTCTTCCTCCTCTTCCTCATCTTCATCATCATCCTGGGAGAAGGAGCGCTCCCCCAAAACTCTAAACTCAGAACGTGAATGTGAGGAGTGGGTAAGCCCTCTGAACTCTGTGTGTGAGTGGATATGTGTGTGGAGATCCACAGGTGAAGGGTGCGGAGCACGTGGCACTGGTCTATGCAGGGGTGAACTGTCTTCAGAGAGGTCTGATGAAGGGTCCATCCTTGTTCTGAAGGCAGTCATTGCCCAAAAGGTTCCTGGTCCATACCTGTCCTGCCTAAGAAGCAGACTTTCATAGGATGGAGGTCCATCAGGATGTCGACCAGGTGGAGGTGGCTGTGAACGTTCAGGAGAGTAGACGTGTTCATGACATGGGGGTCTTGGAGGTGGCCTTCGGGGAGGAAGAGGCCTGGTATTAAGAGGGGGAGGAGCCAGAGTAGAAGCACTGGGAACACATTTTGGTCTTGTTACAGTCTCAGCTCCATTTGCTGTGTCCTGGTATGTTGTGGAAGTATTCGGTGGCTCTGAAGATTGGCTAACTGAATGAAGCTGGACTGACCGAATTGTAGATAGAGTTACTGGCAGGACATGTGAGCTTGGATTTGTTAAAGCAGAGCTTGAACTTGGTGGTGGGTTGGTATTGGTTATTTCAGGGACCAATGCTTTTGGTCCCGCAGATAAAACATTTGCAACTCTGTGTTTGCTATGGTGAAGTGTATGTATGTGATACGGTCGGTGGGATAATGTGTGTCTCACATAGCCGCCGTGTAGAACATTGAGATCGAGTTGAGAGGGTGGAGGTGGAAAGTCTGGATCTCTCTTATTGCAAAAGGAAATGGAAGTTCCATCTCGTGGAAATTGTTGCAAGGAAGAGAGAGACGACTTCCTTTCTGGCACTTTCGGCTTTCTCTTGCCAGTTGAAGGGGACAGCGGACCTGGGAAGAACGCTGCCGAAGATGAGGGTAAGGTGGATGTAGGTGTTTCAGATTGGCTGGAATAACCACTTGATGGTGAAGCTAGGCCAGCCAGTTTCTCAGGTGACCCAAGTTTAAAGTCTCCAGATGGGAGAGATGGACTACTTTCCTTGGACTGTGTAGCCTGGGCTACACCCTGGATTTGTGTTTCTGTGGAAGAGGAAGAGCTGTCGGGTGACTTCATACAATCCATAACAGTGGTGCCTGTGGCTGTGCTCGAGTTAGACATTGATGCGTACTCACCGTTGCTAGACTTTAGTTCACTGTTGTGAAGCCACAGGTCTGCATAGTCAGATTGCACAGCACCTTCATCTTTAAATGAATGTGTATCTGCCGAGCTAAAGGACATAGGCTCCACTATGTCCATGGCTCCCCCCAGTCCCATTCCCCATGTTCCCAAAGACTCTGCAACTAGACAAGATGACTGTAATGGTTCTGGAGCTCCTCCATGTTCCAAGTCCAGTTCAAGCTTCAAATCTGTGGAAGACGAGGTAATTTCTTGCTCACTAACCATCTTTGGTTGATCCTTATCTGCTTGTGTGTCTGTTCCAACATCAACACTACTATTGGTCTCCTTTAGTGAGGATGTTCGCTTGGGTGGTGGAGGTTTGATTTTTGATTTTCTTAGCGGACGGCAAGTCCTCCCTAAAGTCATAGTACCTGTTTTGAACTCAAGCGAGGGCCGATGATAACCTCCATGGGATAATTGCGTTGCCAAAGTGTTGGACTGATGACAGCCAGGACCCAGGTCTGCATAGTTACATGTGTATTCTCTGTAAGTCTGATTATACTCCTCATAATTTGCAGACGATGAGTAAAAACCCTCTGTACCAGGTGGGTAATGAGAGCTGGGCTCTTTTTCAGCATTGGTGTTCTGTTTACTGAAACATGTTTGGTCTTTAAGACCTTCTTTTGAGCTGTATTCTTGAAGAAACTGGTGACTTTCACTCAGCTTTTGGTTGTGATCCAGGTCTTGGTCTGGGTCAGTCTGATCTTGGTCTGGGGGGTATGCCCACTCCCCTTCGCTGGCTGTACTGACCCCTGCATCATCAAGCTGGTCTGTGGCTGATGATGTAAAAGAGCTTGATCTGGGGCCTTGACTCTGGGGCCTGAGGTCAGAGTGGTAGGAAGGATCGAGGGAAAATCCCTCATCAATAGCATTGGGCGCTGTGTTAAGTGATAACTCTGAATCACAGTGGGAAGAGCCTGTCAGGGGTGGAGAAGAGGGTGGAGGGATGGTTTCAGACGTTTGTGAGGGGCAAGTGGAACTGGAACCACTCCAGTTGCCACTCGATGACTGGTGGTCTTCCTTGTGATCAACGTGGCTGCCGAGAACTCCTGTAGTAGACACTGAATGAATGGGGCTGCTGAAAGTATCAGAACTGGATGAAATTTCGCAGCTACCCATGTCAGCCTTGCGAGGCAAGCGAGAACGACCCCTCTCCATCCAGCCATGTTCTGGACTCCCACCTCCTCCGCTCCCCCGGTCTCTTTCACTAGACCTCTGCAGTCGTTTCAGGCTTCCAAGTTGCAGGGGCTCAGGGGCTGCCTGATCATCTGTGCTCTCTTCTTCATCTTTCATCATCATCATCTTCATTCTTGGACTTGGTCCTGATGGAATGAAGTCCTCAGCCTCATAAGGTGACAATTCTTCATCTTCGTCATCATCGTCATAGTTGTCATCATCGTCCTCGTCACTGTCCATTAGACGCCCACCCTCTCTTGGTAGGCTGCGTGAGCGCAACCGGCCACCATGCGTGGATGCCGTGGTGTACGTGAAGTCCGACTGGTCACCCAGGGAAGATATGTTACCCGTAGAATGGGACAGAGAGGCAGGGATGCCTTGATGGTTACGCTGAGCTCTAATGCGTCTTCTGGAGGGAGCAGCTGTACCTAAAACGGGGGAAGAGAGAATCATGGGAAGATTTTTTAATACTATCTGTATCAATGCATATAGGACCAAGATGACTGTAAATAGGTAGTTCTGCTATTGCAGCAAAGCAAAGGCATCAATAGATCAAACAATTTCCTACAAATCTTCTCAGCTACAAAATATATATTTTCCCAATTCAAATTTTAAATTGCAGTGACATTCTCCATACTGCTACATGATTTGAAACATACATGCTATAAGGAAATCATCTGTCTGGCAGCCGGAGTCACGAGTGTGATGGAGACGCCCACTAATTGAGAAGTCCTCTTGACAGAGAGAGAGTTGATGCGAATTGGCGTGGATGATCACTGTGCGCTCTCTTGCCACAGGTGATTCATCTGAGTCTGAAATTAAATGAAATAAAGTATATGGACATTTTCTTCAGAATATTGTAGCTACAGATGAGTTAATTTGATCCTAACATCAACCTACATATATCCGTATTAACATACCCATGTCCTGTTGTACCCGCTTGGGTATTCCTGTGATAGTCTTTCTCCTCCTCAGCTTCCTTCTTCTCTGAAGAACCGACTGGGAGTGAACTAGTGAGCAACGGGCACTGGCCTCTCTGTCAAACCCGACTCCTGCTTTGACAACAGAGAAGCCAGTTGACATTTAAAAGTCTGAAGCAGAGTGGCATGGATTGCAGCAAAGGAAAACTTGAACCCAGCTAAATACAATTTTTTATTAGATTATTTGCCAGGATTTCTATTGTGAAATTATTCTTAGCTGTAGAATACATATATTGCTGAAATACACCTTTATTAGTGGGAACAAGAAAATTTGACAAGGGATAAATCTTCTTGGCCTCATGTATTTATAATATGGGAAACATTTAGGTATCACCAAATCTTTCTAGGGAATAAATCGGTATAAGTACCGAACCGTACATATCTCCCCTTAAATTGGTGCTCCCCTTAAATAGTGTAAGTAAAATACATTTGTGGGTTGAGCAGCAGAGTAGAGTACATGGGTTGTTATCATGAAAAAGCTGCTAAATAGCTTTTGCTGGAGGTGGTATGATACTGTGGGGTGGTATCTTCATTTACTGGAAATACAAGGCTTGTCATCGTTGGAGACTGTCTTAACGCAGAAAGATATCAAGATGAAATTCTGCAACCACTGGCTATCGCATATCTTCACTCTTATGCACTAAACTCTATCCTTCGGGAGAAAAATGCTCACATAGACAAAGCTGCGTTTATTAGAGATTACCTCCAGAACATGGTGGAGGGGTGGCTGGAATGGCCTGTTTTCAGTCGTGACCCAAACACCACTGAACATTTAAGGGTGCCTTTTTGTGCCCGAGTGACGAATGCAACTACATTATCTGACTTACGCCAATTGCCTAACCTCGCCTCCAAGATGAATTGCATTCACAAACAGACGTGAGTCCATCTTGTACCGCTCCGGCTTCAGCAGCTTCTTTCCAAACCAAAAGCGGTTCGGGCCAATCAGGTTGCAGTATGGAGATTTAAGGCGGGACATACCGGTGCAAAGAAAGCAGGAGCGGTTGAGCCCACAGCTAAACCAAAATAAACATGGTAGCACAGAAAGACGCAAGCGTAGCTGCTGCTATCACCTCTGTTTTGTAAGAATCCATGATTTCGTCTTTGATAGAAGAACAGCAAGAAGCGCCTTGACTAACTTACCTTCTTGTGGTTTCTCATGATGCATGCTGCTTACATTTTGATTTGAAATCGTGATTGGCTAAAACCAACCTTTGGTAGGCGGGCACTAGGTGTCGCTTCACCCAATCAGCTCAGAGAGTTCTGCTGAAATTTCCTCCTTTCCCCAAATGGATTCAAATGGAGCAGTCCCAGATTGATAAAGTGCAGAACTAGAGTGCTACACATTATCAATCTGGCTGGCCAGGTTTACCAAATGCCAGCTAAGGATTGGGATTCCATCCCACAGCAGTGTGTGCTGTGGGATGGGATGGCTCTCTATGTGCTGCACATTATCCATCTGGGACCGATCTCGTTGAATTTGTATGGGAAAAGGAGCAGAACTCTCTGAGCTGATCGGGTGAAGCAACCCCTAGTGCCCACCTACCAAAGGTTGGTTTTAGCCTATCACGGTTTCAAATTAAAATGTAAGCAGCGGACGTTATGAGAAACCACAAGAAGGTAAGCTTGTCAAGGTGCTTCTTGCTGTTCTTCTATCAAAGACAAAATTGTGGATTCTTACAAAACAGATGTGATAGCAGCAGCTCCGCTTGCGTCCTCCTGCGCTGCCATCTTTGTGTTGGTTCAGCTGTGGGCTCAGCAGCTCTTGCTTTTGTCGTACCAGTATGTCCCACCTTAAACTTCAATACTGGGTGTTTGTGAACACATAAATACCACAGGAATTCGGCTTGCAGGCAAGGTTACAGCTCTTCTCCCTATAGTTTGTGTTAAATAAACAAATTGTAAAATAGCCAACATGTTTTGTTACTTCATGCGTGACAAGTGAATTTCTCTACTGTTAGATCAATAAAGCCAATCATATCTTATCTTAAACTTTAAAGATATAGGTGGTAATCCTGTTCAGAATAACTTTTTGTTATACTTGGTAAAATGGGCCTTCCGTCCTGAATGTAGTCAATACATTATTATGTATTCAGAAAAAGGAGGCTTAAAAGAGTCAATCTCTGTGGGAGCTGCAGGCCTATAAAAACTGCTCTTTGAGCAGTGATTTGTCAGTTTTGTTCCTGCTCTCATTCCCCTCTGTCTCTAAAGTTCCTGGGTACCGCCATATCTATTGGTTCCATATCTATTCGTTGTCCCACATGCTAATCATTCTGACACATTCACGTAACACCAGTGTCCGTGCTTATTCCATGTTAGTTTCCGATTCCAAGTGATAAGTGATTTTGGGTAGTGTAAATCAAATTCGATCAAATTCTTATTTTCCTTGTTAAGTTTACCTGTGACATTAATGGGGATAATGCATGAGGAGACAGCTTGAGAATCGGCATTTGTCTTCTGGTCTGAGGGCGGGATGTTTTCCTTTGACCAGTTGGTCTGTTTATCTTGGGCTGAGGGGGCACTGTGGGTTAAGGCCTTGGCTGTTTGGCCTCCAAGGACCTCACCACTTTCACTTTTCTCTGTCGAGGTAGCCTGGAGGAGACACAAATAAACATTACACGTGTTATAGAACTAGAAAGCTGCAAACTGGTGAACTTTTTTTAAAGGCAAAAGGCAAAAAAATAAGACACACAAACACAATGGTTTAAACAAAACAAATTCTTGATACCTTTCTAATCCATGGAATGAAGATGCAACCTTCAATAGTGTCAAGTGAGTAAAAGCACTCAAACTATGAACACAAAATACAACAAACAAAATTAAATAAAAACATTATACCATGAGTCATCAAAAACAGAAAAAAAAACAAATATCAGTAAATAAAATGATGTAAAATAAAATCAAAATGTGACAAATGAATGAGGAAAAACCTTAATCTTTCAAATATTTAAGAGTAGATGTCCTTTCTAGTTGCTAACTTAATAAACATCTTTCTCACCTTCCTTTCGATTAGTTTTATATCCTCCTCTCTACCAGGCCTCTCTTGTGGCTTAACGAAAAACAATAACAAAAAAACAATGTTTTTTATTTTGCTGACATAGCTAAATTAACACAATATATTCTAACTGTACCTTTATTGGGATTTCTTACCTTTCTTTCTGTGGTCTGGATCTCTGTTTCTTTCACGGTCCTCTCCTTCAGATTTGGAGTAGAAATCAGTGTTACAAAACAGACAAACTAATCACCACAGGTTTGTGGTTGTATTACATCACCCAATTGTAATACAACCACAACTAAACTTACCCAAAATATATAACATCAGCTGTTGAGCATAAATCGTTAAAATATTTCCATCCCACCACTCTTATACAGTGGCAGCCCCTGTGACTTAGTTGCTTTTAACAGAGAGGTACTTGACAGAGCCTCTACAGCTCGGATAAGGAATGGAGTTTAATTTATGTTTGTGAAAAAAAGCTCCTTAATTTAATTGCAGCAATGTTAAACCCATGAATTGTGCAAACAAATACTCCTGGACTTATATATTTACTGTGTAAATTGTGAAGCATGTCACTGTATAGCTCCTCTAATAAAAAGGATGTGTTAATAATTATGAGTCTAGCTTGTTGTACTTTTTTTTGTATGCCAATCAATCTCTACAACAGATCAACATTTAGACTTGATATAAACATAAAAAAGTACCTTTCACTTTTTGACAAATACAAGATTTTATCCTGGATGGCTGTTATTAAAAAAATCTTCACCGGGCTGAAAATATGCTGTAAAAAGGAAAGTAGCCGCATGCAGTATCAAACTCTTCATGATACTCTAATATGTAAAAACACAGACCTTTCTTGGTTGATACTCCAGCTCTCGTTCTCTCTCTGCTCTCTCTTGCTGCATGACAAAATTAGAAAAAAAGTCAGTTTATTAGAATGCATTTTATATTAATCTGTAGTCAAAAATATGACTTTGTATAAGGGCAATAAGGGCAATTACAATTTTCTCTAAGAAATATGTACAATTCAAAATATGCACAAACCCACTATTTACTATTGAAAATGCTTCAAGTTAATTTTATATAAATGTAAGTTGACTGCATTTAAATTTAACTCCAAGGTCTTAGTCATATAAGGTTTGAAATTAAAATTTGCATCAACATTTACTTTTTCTGTCAGTTTTTTCCTTGGCCCAATGATTCTGTGATATGAAGCCTCTTTCCTGGACGAATGCATTGCAAGAAGTATTGCTGTCATCAACTTTTTGAACTCTGTTTTTCTTGAACATTGAACATATCCTTGGCTAAGTGTCTTTGTGTTTAGATGTGTCTATTTGCTTTCTTTGTCTTTCTCACAGAAAGTACTCCTGGGCACATATTCTGTATTTAGCTGTTTATTGACAAAGTAAATAATACACCTATTGCTTTTGTTTAAATCCTGTAAACTCTCTTTTTATCATAAAGAATACAGGTGGCTCACTACTTCTCTGTTTTCTCTTTGTCTCCTTCCATTTATCTTAAATCCCAGTTAATTGATGCAGATGGCTGCTCTTACTAAACCTGATTCTGAAGGATTTCTCTGGCTGTAAAAGGGAATTTTCCTCTGATGAGAAATTGCTCAAAATAGTCAATGCAATTGGTAGGGGAACCTCAGATAACTTTTTACCAACTATTAAGTAGTTAAGTTATTAACGTATTGTATTATAAATTGGATTGAATTGGACTGTATACAGTTGAGTATGAAGAAATCATTAATTGGAATTTAACTTAGATCAAGTTACATTACTTATGATTAATATATGAATAGGACTTCTTTGTCTTCTGAATTCCCCTGAAATGACCTTTGTTGTATTTCTGCTGTATGTATTTTACATACAGCAGAAATCATCTGACTTAGACTGAAATAGAAACCTCCAGGTTGGGGTTGTTCCTGATTATGAGTCTAATAAATCCCAGAGGTACCTCTTAAGAAGCAAGTTCTATTCCTTTTCAGTAAAAGTCTTACCGCTCGCGCAAGCCGACTCCTCTGTTGCCGCCGGATGCTATGCGGGGAGGGAAAGCTGGGCATGGGTGGTGCCACCGAGATGGAGATGGTCACCCTGTTTCTCTCCCGAGTTGAGGAAAGCTGATGCTGTTGTTCGTCTGTGAGTCAAAACACCAACATGAAAACTGATCACCTGTAAAAATGCACAGAATATGTCGCCGCTTGTCTCTTATATTGCTCTCACCTCGATGCAAAGCTCTGAGACTCAGCTGAGCACTTCTGTGGAGCTCCTCCAGACACGGTGGTCTGGTACATGGGTGAAACACATTGTGTTGCTGGTGCCATGGCGCCTGATAGTGCCCCGACAGCTTGCTTTCTATGTCCAGGTTTGACACCGCTAAATGGAGAAGAGGCAGGGACAAAACAGAGAGGGGACACATTAAAGGGGAACACTGTTTCTTTTGGTGATTAGAAGCAGCAAACCATCATTTCCTAATGTGATGACTGAAATGGAATAATCACAGACAAAATAAAATTATTTTTTGTTGTTTTGACAGTCCCCTCCCCTTTACATCATCTTGTATAAATGAATAAATAACTATTGGCTTATCCTTTCTGCCTTACATATCTATTACATATTTACACATAAAGGAATAAGCAATGTTTAAATCCTCAATACATAAAGCGCTAAAATGTAATAATCTCATCACAATGCATTGAGTTTTTTTGTGAGTTTCTCAGGTCCTGCGGATGTCGTCTGCACAGAAAAGATGTAAGTAAACTTTATTTACATAGCACCTTTCACAGGATAAAAACTTCAAAAGTGTTTCACAATAAAAACAACCTCGAAAAATGCTAATTAAAAATATAAAAATACAGAAAGAAGATCAATCAGCATACATACAACACATGTATGTATACATCTTTTCTCGATGTATACATCTTTTCCTGTATTTTTTGCTGGTCAAATAAATGTTGCAAGAACATTAGGTGCCAGCAGGTGTCAGCAAACCCACCCATGAAACCCACACATGCAGATCACTGTGAATATCTGCCCCTCATGTTTGGTTATTATGAACATATATTATTGTAGGAAGACAAAAGCCCCTCTGCCATCTTGAATGTCAGATACATAATAGTCTCCATGGTAGGAAGAAGAGGAAGAGGAGGACTGATTATCCATCCCTCTTATCTTCTCTCAAAACTCCTCTGGCTTTATTTATGAGTCCTGTATGCCCCTCTTTTAACCTGATATTCAACATGCAGTTGTGTCCTTGAAAGCCATGTTGTACATCAGTAGCCAAGCAACCTTTCATTGCTCATCAAGGCTTTCATTTGCTGCCAATTAAATCAGTGAGCTCACATCAACAGCTTTGGGTTGATTGAAACTACAAGGTTAGAGCGGTTCATTTACACAACATAAACAGTTACACGCTGCCTGCCCTAAAGAGTGTCACGTTCACATTTCTTTTACATCCAGCTACAATATATATATATATATATATATATATATATATATATATATATATATATATATATATATATACAGGGGTTGGACAATGAAACTGAAACACCTGGTTTTAGACCACAATCATTTATTAGTATGGTGTAGGGCCTCCTTTTGCGGCCAATACAGCGTCAATTCGTCTTGGGAATGACATATACAAGTCCTGCACAGTGGTCAGAGGGATTTTAAGCCATTCTTCTTTCAGGATAGTGGCCAGGTCACAACGTGATGCTGGTGGAGGAAAATGTTTCCTGACTCGCTCCTCCAAAACACCCCAAAGTGGCTCAATAATATTTAGATCTGGTGACTGTGCAGGCCATGGGAGATGTTCAACTTCACTTTCATGTTCATCAAACCAATCTTTCACCAGTCTTGCTGTGTGTATTGGTGCATTGTCATCCTGATACACGGCACCTCCTTCGGGATACAATATTTGAACCGTTGGATGCACATGGTCCTCCAGAATGGTTCGGTAGTCCTTGGCAGTGACGCGCTCATCTAGCACAAGTATGGGGCCAAGGGAATGCCATGACATGGCAGCACAAACCATCACTGATCCACCCCCATGCTTCACTCTGGGCATGCAACAGTCTGGGTGGTACGCTTCTTTGGGGCTTCTCCACACCGTAACTCTCTCGGATGTGGGGAAAACAGTAAAGGTGGACCCATCAGAGAACAATACATGTTTCACATTGTCCACAGCCCAAGAGTTGCGCTCCTTGCACCATTGAAACCGACGTTCGGCATTGGCACGAGTGACCAACGGTTTGGCAATAGCAGCCCGGCCGTGGATATTGACCCTGTGGAGCTCCCGACGGACAGCTTTGGTGGAAACAGGAGAGTTGAGGTGCACATTTAATTCTGCCGTGATTTGGGGAGTCGTGGTTTTATGTTTTTTGGATACAATCCGGGTTAGCACCCGAACATCCCTTTCAGACAGCTTCCTCTTGCGTCCACAGTTAATCCTGTTGGATGTGGTTCGTCCTTCTTGGTGGTATGCTGACATTACCCTGGATACCGTGGCTCTTGATACATCACAAAGACTTGCTGTCTTGGTCACAGATACGCCAGCAAGACATGCACCAACAATTTGTCCTCTTTTGAACTCTGGTATGTCACCCATAATGTTGTGTGCATTACAATATTTTGTGCAAAACTGTGCTCTTACCCTGCTAATTGGACCTTCACACTCTGCTCTTATTGGTTCAATGTGCAATTAATGAAGATTGGCCACCAGGCTGGTCCAATTTAGTCATGAAACCTCCCACACTAAAATGAGAGGTGTTTCAGTTTCATTGTCCAACCCCTGTATATATATAAAACAAAGTAAGGGACAGTTACTTTAACCAATTGTTTCCCTTTGTAAGATGCCATTCTTGTGGAATTTTGGCAAAATTCCACAAGTATAATTTTAGATTTGGTAGGATCAAGTCATTAGAGGGCATTTTTAGCATTAAAAAATAACACTTTGATATTTGGTTTAATTTTAATGTATTTGTCAAGTAGCTCGTGACATGTTTTTTTATGGCACAGTGGAGTTATTGTGATTCTTCTTTTTCAATGACATAAATTTAAAAGTGAGATGCTTCAAAAACTGCTATCCTATTTGCTTCATTTATAAGTTTTCCCTGAATGCATCTTTTTACCAACAGGCAAAAATCTAGAGAATATCACACATCATATTAATCACTGTATCAGTGACAAAAAAGGTGTTATTCCAAAATATAAAAGCATTTGTAATAGATTTTACAGATGATTCGTAACAATTGTAATGTTGCCGGGTGGAATTTTGAGCCTGCTTTATCCAGAAATGTAAGGTGTGGATTTAGCAGCTGCCTGGTAAAAATTACTTTCAGTTTGAAATCAACACTCTCCATAGTAAGGATTGAGAAGCCATTTTTAGTGGTGGGATATAGAAAGCAATATCTACTAAATAATTAATCAGTTTCATTTATATCTAATCCCGTGGTGCTAAAAACAGGTCAGAGTAAGATACAAACAATAAATCTTTAACAAAACCCTGGCAAAAACTGGCTTGCCTATTCCCAACTCTATCTATCCTGCACTTCATCCTCCGTCTCAGCATTTAATATTTAGACACAACAGACCACAGATCTATGCCGATTTAATGGAGTCCCTTTCCTCTTTTCTACCTATCATCTTATTGCTGTGTGCCTCTAACTGTTTCCCCCATCCTTGTGTTTGCAGGTGCAGTGTCAGCAGCTTACACTGTCATCATTAAGACTTGCTCTGAGCTCCAGCGGCAGCACACAGAAAGGAACAGCGAAGAAAATAACCAGATTTAAAACTGAAAAGAGAATATTGTAGGGCTCAGTTGCTATTGTATGAACTGAAAATGTATTTTTGAGCCAAAAATGGACGACAGCACTCGAGACAGACAATTGATTGACATCTTTAAATTCATGCAAGAAAATATGCAGCCATTATAGAAAATGGTCTCTGTGCTTTAGCAATATAAAGATCAAAGCTTTGAGAGGAACAAACACAAAAGAAACACATGAGCAAAGCAGCCGAAGTACATACTAGAGGAGAGGAACGGAGGTATAAAGATGGAGACAGATGCAGTTACTGTTTAATATATTAGCTTCAATCTACAATATGCTTGACTGCGTCAAAAAATCTGTTTATCAGTAACTAAAGCTTCGGACCAATTACACAAAACTGGCACAGTAATACAGCACTCTTAATGCTTTCCTGCAGTTATAACCCGTCTACTTTCTCTAGCTGTTTATCAAATTATTCCATCATTTCATATTTATTCTTATTCTGTACATCATCTTGCCGTTCTTCAGTCATTCCAGACTCAGTCACAAGGCTTGGTTTATTTATTTTTGACCACTGATCATTTACCCCACGTTATCTCTGTGAAAGTGTTTCTCTAAACGTGCTTAAATGTTCATACCTTTAAAACTGCAGTAGGTGAAAACTCGAAGGGCCATTGAATGTTATGTTCATCTGAAACTATTAAATCATTTGTGCAAGGTGTGTTGACACCGAGTCTCATACTACCACTAAACACAGGTAGTAAATAACATATCTTCCCGAGAACACAGCGTAATACAAAGAATGCAAACAAAAGTGGATTGTTGATAACATTTAGGTCTTAAAAATAGTAAAAAAATTACTGTATACATTTCTAAAAGATTTTTTTTAACTGATTCAAACAGTCAGAGATTTCACCAGTCAATCTTGACTATAGCTAACTATAGCTTGTTGGAGCTGCTTTTTTTTTAAAAAAAGCAACAAATTAACTATATTTTTCAGTGAACATTATTTTTTTCCATTAAAGATTTTGATTCTGTACATACAGCGGGTTACACTACAAGACAATGAAATTGCAGCAGATGTAGAGAACATCATATTGATGCTCAGACCATTTCCAAATCCTAATTGAGCTTCCGCAAACTTTCCATTTTCAAATTAAATGGCGGATTAATATCAATACGTCACCAAACTGCACGCCCTTATAGTAAGGAGGGTTTAAATTTAACACAAATGTATCTTCTTTAAATTTGTATTCTGTAACATTAGTATGCCTGTTGCCTTGTTTTTCAGCTTTCTTATAAAATGTATTTCTGGCAACACCTTGAGATTTTCTAATCAAGTGTTTTGCTGTTAGAACGTTTCTTTTTGATGTGCCCTCTTTCGTGCTAGTTTGGATTCTGTCCATAAATACTGACGTTTAACGTGGTCACAGAGAATGAAAGTGGCAAAGACGGAGATTGCATTTACTTTGCTTCAACAGCCTTGGCATTACAAATTAAATCATGGCACGATGCTCAGCTCACAGCAAGTCAGTCGGTGCAGCTCCTTAGTTTTATTTAGAAGACGAACTGTAGTTTATGACGAGTTGTGCCATCTAACTATAAAAAGATCACAACCGTGTACCATCCTCCATGACAACTGCAATGAGAACACAGATTTACCATTGCCTATTCTCTTTCTGGCACAGCTATATGATCCCCCCCAGTACAGATATGAGTGAATGTAAGTCATTAGTGGAGAATGTATTAGGGTGTATCTGGGTCAGGCAGCACACTCCCTATGGCAGTAGCTGCAGAATCTTGTCATAGCAGTCAGCTGTTATATAAGAAACACTAGCTGGCTGCAAAGGAAACCCTGCAGTACTCGGCTTCGGCCACATGTGTATGGGCTTTTTCCCCCCAAGGCATACCTTTATCTCTACATGTTGGTGTTTTTAATTGCAAATGCAGTTTCAGTGTTATCAACAATGCACCACCTTAAAGGTTCATTCAGCAGACACTAAAGACTTCAATAGTAGAATACATGATCTCAGAGGGTCTCATCTGTATCTCAATGTTCTTCTCTGATTCGTCACATGCTCTATATGTGTGTTTACGCCACGTGGCACACGTTGATGCGCTTCTGAGTGACTCTGTGTTGCCTTATTTTAAGACAAAAACAAAACACGATGACAATGACAATCTTATTAATTATCCACTAGAAATACTGCTGGACAGAAACATCTCGATACGTTGTGGACCTAAAATATCAATAGATTTTTACCCCCTGATTTACAGATTTACCTTTCATTTGAACAATTATAAGGATTTCTGGTAAAACATATAAAATGCAAGGAAATCATATTGCAGCAGCATAATCTCACGCTGGATTGAAAGGAAAAAAAACTGAAAAAAAATTCAAAATATAATCAGTCAATTTGAATTTATTCAGTGGAAAATTATGTCCCACTGAATAAATGTTCAGTAAATAAACAGTTCCTATAAAATAACTGTAATGTCAGTGTTCTTTGGGATTCCTACTTTTTTAAGTGAATTAGATTGTCTAGGAACCTTTAAACAGTAATCCACGACTTCCTGTTTTCCTGAGGTGTAAACATGACGTGGACATGACATTATAGTAAGGCAGATTAGTGTTAGAATCTGGAAGTCATGAAATAGCTGCTTATCTAAACTCCTTCAATGATTCAAAAAAATATTTTCAATAGCTGGAGCTGTGACAAATAAGACTTGACCAGGAGCCAAATTTATCTTCCAATGACTCACAGTCAGGAGGACTCTGGGAGGTCGCAAACAACAACAACAAAAAAGCTGCAGACATTTTGGAGCACCCAAGACTCCAACAGCAATTTATACTAAGGCTTTTGTAATCATTATCAACCAGGGTGTCAATAACTGTGGATTGTGCTGCATATATGGCTCTATATTAAACACCTAGCTATGAAAAAAACAACAACAATCTATTATATTTAATCTCTCAAGACTTTTTTTTTAAAATAAATCTTAAGAGTCGGTACAAATTTGCTTGACCATGCACCCCCTTTGGAAATGTTTAAAAAGTGCCGATCATATTTTGTGGCATATTTTTAATCATGGTTCAATTTATAAAACCTTAATGTTAGGGAATGACACGAAGGGCTGCTGTGATAAACCTCCTCTAATACTTCATCCACACAGAATCAGTCATATAACAGAGTAACAACAAAGCGGCATCTCCCACAATATAAAGGTATTTGACATTCCAACACTAACGTGAACTAAGGAAGGATTAAAATGTTACAATATAGACGGTACCTTTGGACTGCACAGGGGCACAGCCCAGACCAAGGCAAGCCAACGCCATGATTAGAAGCCGTCCGCTCTCTCTGTCCCACAATTTCTGTTTTCTACGCAGCCCCTCCTTTCTTCCTGCAGAATCCCTTTCATCTGTTGCTCAGCACCATTGCCTCCTGTACTCCCGCAGAACTTGCGAAAGCATTCCCGTGCAAGTCCAGCATCCAAACTAACAGCATCTGCAGACACAGACCCTACCCCTTTGCCTCCTCACCCACCCACCTGATTCCGTTCCCCATTCATCGAGTCCATCATTAAAATAAAACATGTTTTTTGTTTTCCCCTTTATCTACACGATCCTTTTTTATGGTTACATCGTGCTTTGGTGGGAAGACAAACCTATACTGCCTCACAAACTCAATTTTTTTTGTATTTTCATCTTATTTGTCCCACTAGTCCCCCCATCCCTCCCCCCCGTCTGCGTGGGTCAGATGGTAGAATCCTGCCTGTGCATGGCCTGTCACTGACCGTAATCTCTTTATGATGCAGTAATATGCGAAGGGAGGAGGCGATTCAGCCTCAAAGTATTAATGTATTAATCCACCACATGCTGGGAATATGTATCGCATGCTCCAGCCTTCTACTGCTGCCACCTGAGAGTGATGACCTTAGAGTGGGTTTATGCAAAACATAAAATGATTCAGAGTTACAGCTGCTGCTGATCTTTAAAACAAAAAGGATGAAGAAATTAGAAGAAGAAGAAGAAGAAAAAGAAGGAACACAATTCTAAAGACTATGACCTATAAAGATTTTTCAGTGTTGCAATCAAGGAAACTTTGTTTCGGTTTACTCCGGGTGAAGGTATAAATTCCCATGTGGTTGCAAAATAAACAGCATGAAACAAACATCGAGAGGCAGGGAGAGTGTAAGAGCACCCTGCCTGGTAATCTGCTGTAATCTGGAGCTCTGGCAGCTCACTGACTTTGGAGCAGAGCTGCCAGAGCCCGGCGGTCCGCTCGAGGAGCTTTCAGCCTCCCGCCATGCCCAAAAAAACGACACAGACCAGCCAAGTCTGCACACACATGGGTTTGCACGCTTCACCGCGGCGGTCAGAATCAGCAGGCAGGAGAGAAGATCACTGTGAATTTTAAATGTGCATATGCTCCTTGTGGTTTGTCTCATTTATTTACAGCAGATTTCCTCAACAGGACTGCAGGGAGTTTGTTAATAGCTTGTAGCCCCTGGGGTTGTTTGTCAGGTTATAATGTCTTATGAAACAGCAATGCTGGATCACAGACATTTTAAGCACGCATAACCTGTGACTCCTTGAAAGGATTTGATGGTTTTATTATTGTGACTTTACATGTAACTTATACAGTTTTTCATCTGCTTGTACGGTTAATGTAACAGTTTTAAGCTGCATTCATTTTTTTTCCTAATCTTTTGATTAGATGCTGCCGATAAGAAACTGATGAAACATCTTGTGGTATCTATTCCCTCAACACATACCCTCCATAATAAAATGAACGAATCATTCTTGCTGACTGA
This sequence comes from Fundulus heteroclitus, assembly GCF_011125445.2. Classification (NCBI taxonomy): domain Eukaryota; kingdom Metazoa; phylum Chordata; class Actinopteri; order Cyprinodontiformes; family Fundulidae; genus Fundulus; species Fundulus heteroclitus. Next base: position 14,619,169 of record NC_046364.1, on the reverse strand, counting down.
TCCCTGGTGGCTCCTTTTTTCGTTCTGCCATCCTCTGCACCACATTCATGTTAAACACTGTGTGGCCATTCTTATTAGGCTGTGAGAGCTTTCTTTAATGTGAGTCACAGAATACGACAGCGAAACTAAAAGGCTTATTTATAGCCCCCTTTGTGTCACAGTGACTCTGAGTCAAAGTAAAATATTACCAGGACAACAGGATTATTTTCTGAAGCTGTTCTCCATGTTCCCTTAACTTAAATATTCCTTAGAAAAAAACGCCTCCTCTACTGCCCCTTGGTGGTGCAAAGGGACAACAACAGAATCTAAAACAATGCTGTACTTGTGGATTGACAGAAACGGTGCAATCGAGATATTTGTAAGTTCAGGAGCAGTTTTTCAGTCTGGAGACGTGCGTCCAATTAAATTTGTTTGCAAACCCATAGAGTAGCAGCAGGGGATGCCGGAAAGGAACAAGCCCATTTCTTTCTCAGTAAATGTGTGTCTGAAGTGACTTTCAGCACACAATTCACTAAACATGTCAGTGACAGCACTGTTAATCCACACAGACAAAGAAAAAAAAAACCTCTATACACCTGGTTATGTGTAATAATGTTTAACGGCACATGAAATAAGTATTGAACACACACAGAGAGAATGAGCTGTAAGCCAAGAAAATATCGGAAATCTGTCCGTATCTAGGAAATCTTGCCTCCTATCAACACCAATGAATATTAGCTTGTTTAGGCCTAACCGATGGCCCAGAAGCATTTCATGAAAGTAACGAGAACTTTCAAGAACGTTCAGACCTCTTCAGATAATTTCTGAACTAAAAATTAAACAAAAGAGTTTCCTAACAGGCAAGGAGTACTCCTAAGGCCTAGAATTAGCAGGTACAGTTTTCTTTCCGAATTGTAAAGGAGGAACACTCAACAACAGTGTTCTCATGGCCAACTCACTGCACAAGACTCCAGTGCTGAAGTGAAAGCATGTTGAAGCTCATTTTACGCTTGCTGGGGAAAAAAAAATCAGTCAAATATTGGGGGAATATTGTGTAATCAGAGGAGACCAGAGATCAGAGTCACTGCACACACAAGATTTGAAGGAGGAACAACACCAAGTGACTTGTTTTAACTAGATAAGGAAACCAACAAAATGGGCTGGGTTGGGTCTGGCCCGCTAGTAAAAGCTAAATAAATGGCAAGTAAGCTAACTCTATGCTAAGTTAATAAATTGCTAACCTGAAAATCAATAGAAAGACAGCAAAACTCACTATTCAAACTCACAACTCACAACAGAGGCACGAGATGGAGAAGCCTTTTTTCCATACAGCGGCAGAGCTGCCGACATGTCAGTTGCTCCAAGTGACATCACAAAAACTTCTGAACCAATAGCAATGCTGATTCGAAATTCAATGCAAGACACCTTGCGTTGAAACTTGGGAGGACGCCACAATGACGGTTTTAGACACAAAAGCAGGATTTTAACAAATATGCAGTAAATTGTCAAAATAATCCCTAGGAAATGTAAACAGCCCAGTGAGACAACCACATTAATAGTTTATTAGCAAAAAAAAAAAAGCTGATTTGGGGCTGAGTTACTCTTTAAAGAGACTGCATCAAAAGGAGCTGCTTCTAGACACACATCAGAACAGGGGCAAAAGAGGGGCGGAGGGACAACAATAATGAGTAATTCAGACCAAAGCATTGCAGTTCCACTTTATATAGACCACAACTGAATGATTTCAATGTGAAAAGGAGGCATTAGAAAGCAAGATATGTCCCATTTAAAACAGACTGTATTCAGTAGCTAGAATTAAAGGAAAAAATACAGCTGAAAATGAAAGACAGCAACAATAAAAACAGAAAAACCATCTAGTAAAGTTTTCTACATTGTCCAAAGTTGTGTATGCACTAAGAATACAAAATGTAAGAAGAGACTGTGAGGGGACACTGTAATTACTCTATTTAGGTGACACATGGGAAGTTAGATACACTGGTAAACCAATTATTGATTTAAAAATTAAAATAATATTGGTGCACCAGTCTGTGTGTGAAGAGTTCAGGCCAGTTTACCAAATAAGGAAGAACAAATACAGTAGTGTAATGGGGCAGTCTTGATGAGAATCAGAAGATAAAACAAGGGTGGCTTTTCCATTATAGTAATCATCCCAAAAACACAGCCAAATGAACTCTACCGGTTCCAAATAAAGAAAGCAAAACTGCTTTATAGCTCCTTAGACTGAATGTCAATTTTCCAACTATCCAGTGAAAAATCCATGAAAATGACTGAAAATCACAGAGCATATAAGTTGTCCTCCATTATTTGAAGGCAGTGGCAGAAATCAAAATCTAACCTCAGCAATAAATGCTACATGTTTCTTCATACAGGAGAAACCTTTTAGTTCTCATTAGTCATATATTCTTGCTATTGTTGTTTTTTTGGGCTGACTGGGTTCCACCCTCTATGCTGCTCCACGTTGTTAATTGGAGTGAGCAGATACACCAGCCGTTATCAGAATTACCTCCACTCATTCCACCTGTTACCACACCTTTAAATACTTGTCTTCCACAGCCACTCTCGGCAAGATTATCTTCGAGCTTTGAGTGAGTAGCTTGCGAAGTGTTTAGTGAGCATCGCCTGTTCTGACCGCGTTGTCTGTTTCTGGATTCCCTGTTTGCTTTGCCCTTGCTGGGTACCTCATACCACCTTTTAACTCTGGACATGACCTGGACTGTCTTTTGACCTGGGCCACGTTCACACTGCAGGTCTTGATGCTGAATTCCAAGTTTTCACTGAAACCAGATTTTTTTGAGGTGTCCGATCATGCTACTATTAAATGCGACCGGAATAAGATGTCTGTCTGAACCGTTCAAGACCGCAATCGGATTTTTTGGGGGGATGAAAAGATCTGAATTGGGCTATTCACACGGCTGGCTGCCTTCTCTGTTTATGACTCCTGCCCGTCTCACAAATCTGTTTTCTACTCCAGCCTATTCTGCCTCCTACTGTGAGACGCCTGTTCCATTCTGGACATTTTCCTGTCTGCACCTGGTTTTGTTTTATTGTTTTATTATTTTAATAAATCCTGTAAGCGTAACACTGTGTCCGGCTTGAGTATCCGGTTTCCAGTGTATGAGCGTTACAGTCATTACCAAAAACAGCTTTTCTACTAAGCCCCCAATCCCCCAAAAAGTGTGTGTTTTTGTCCCCTATAGCGAGTCGACTTTGGTAGTCTACTGATTAGCATCAATACCATCATGCAAAACAGATATGGTGCAATGCAGTTATAAATAAAAAAAAAAAAAGATTCATTTTCTTGGCAGAAACCTAATGAAAAGCACAAAGAATGCTTCTCCTCATGGCTAAGAAGCTCAAAATCGTAAAAAATTATGGTCATCCTAACATTTACCATAGTACTGTAGGTGTATTTTTTACATTATCTCCAAAACCTATAATCTGAGATCACCACTGTACGGACCAGCATCAGGTGAGTGGGAAGATATGCCACTGTCATAGCGATACTGACAGCAGTGAATGTGTGTGTGTGTGTGTGTTGTGTTGTGTGTGTGTGTGTGTGTGTGTGTGTGTGTGGGGGGGGGGGGTTGCTGATCGAACCATCTTCCACCAGCATTATCATTACTCCACCCCTGTATTTGTTAAAGTATACATGTTTGTAAAAGCTTTAGCCATGTTGGTGGAATGGCACAAGACAAGCCATCGCCCATGTTATTTTTAACTGCGTGTCTCCATGGAAACCGCCGCATATGCAGGGAAGGGGTGATCTCCTGCTGAGCGTGTGTTTTGGAAGACTCCTACCACTGGACATGGTGTGATTGTCTGCAAGTCTGCGGCTGTATGTGTCTGTCTGGGTTTGTTTTGGAGGGAATCTTATTTCTCAGTTAAGCCATGCAGAAGAACTGTTATTTCTACTGGTATGCTACATGCCTGCACGTCTACTGAACTGTCGCATCCCAGAGCATGAGAAATGGACAGCTGAATGTATAGAGACAGGGAGAAGAGGGCTGAGACATTTGCTTCTGAGGCAAAAAGGTGAAAAGTTTTAAACTTCTTTAAAATGTAAGTTGGTGTGTTTTAACGATCCTTTCATTTTTGCTTTCACATATGGGTCATTGTTTGTTTTTGTTAAAGAAATTGTCATGCCTTCTACCCCTTTGCCTTAGAAATAATGATGGTTGATAATCAATGCTTCAAGCGGAAAAAAATATCATATTTTTCAGACTATAAGGCTCACTAAAAATTCTTAAATTTCTTCAGAAATTTATTGTGCGCCTTATATGTGATTACCGATGTGCTTACTGACCAATTTTATGTGGTACAATTTATTTAAAAAATCTGTTTAAATGTGTAAGTTTGGTAAGCAATGAAGCCACTTTGCTCATTGGATATTCGGAGCATTACGGTACACTTTGTCACTACCTGATCGGACCCCTGAGCTGTCTACAAGACTGCCTGACTGTAATATCTGAACAAGAAGTGCATTCATGTAAAGGCCCCCACATTCTTGGGCGTAGTTCACTCTGCAGAGGTCCACGCGTACTCGAGGCGTACTCAAGGTGGCCTCTGCGCGAACTCTGCGCATATAGGTACGTGGTGTCACATTACAAACTTCTCGGCAGCAAGAAGTTTTTACATCGAACTGTTTTATCTGAGACACCGAGCTTGATACGCTGAGCTGCTCCAAGCAGGCGATCGCAAGGACGCGCAGCATCACAGTCCCTCTCTATTCTCACTGACAAGTGGGAGCCAGCTGGAAAAGAAACGGCTATAGGTGCTCTGCTAGCTAATCACACATTTCACCATCCATTCCGCCGCTTTGTCCCACTGGCAAAAAGTGTGGGAATTGTAGGACTTTGCCACAAGAAATGTAGGAAATAGTACACTCGACAATGAAGGGTAAAACGTCTGCAGAGTTTCTGCGTGGAGTCCGCCAAGCTCACTGTATGCACACACTGTACGCCCAAGTATGTGTGAGCCTTTAGGCAGCCTGTGCCCAGAGTATGGGCTAGCAACAATAAACCAAGTAAGGTAATTCAATATAAAAGCTATAAGTTTATTTTGGCCTTATGTTAGAAACAGGGCAGTGTAGTCCAACTACTCTGTCCTCCCCAAAGAAATGGGTAGCTCTCCTGCTCAGGAGACAGTTGTGTATGTGAAAGGGTGAAGTGATATTACACACTTGGGAAGAATATTTAGGGCGCCCTATCATTCAGTGCGCCTTATGTGTGGACAAAGACACAGAAAGACACGTTAATTAACAGTGAGCCCTATAATCTGGTGCAGTTTATGGTCCAACTGGCACCCCCCCTCCTCTTTTTTTTTGGGGGGGGGGGGCAACAAGAGTAAATAATAACTACATATTTAAAATAAAAATATGTAAAGCAAATATTTGCTCAAGAAATAGATCTCTCCAGTCTCTCCTCCATGAGCTCAACATGTAACTGAGTAGTGAAGAAAAGGTACCTAACCTACAGGTGATACTTTAACAAAGTCATGAGTTGATGAATGGAAAAAAAAAATTGGCAACAGGAATGTTAAAAAAAAAAAAAACAGTTTTTCACTAAAGCAACACTAAACTTCTTTGAACAAATGAAAAACCTAAAAAAATATAAATGCAAAAGCTACAAAGACATGAGAACCGATTCGATGTTCAGCCTGTTACATCTGTACTAATTCAACAATGTTGTACTCTGAACAGCAATGTTTAAGTCTGTTCATCTAAAATAATATGCAAACATTCAGTAGACTTTGAGGATCTTTGGTTTTAATGAGCTCCTCCTAATGAATCTTCTTCAGGAAAACAAAACCTATCATGATCACATTGTTCAGTTTCCTCTAGAAAGTCAGACATTTATGATGTCTTTAGGGGTTTTCATCAAACAAAAACATGTGAAAACATGACAAAATTAAGTGTTATTCTAAGAGTCCTAGTTCTGTGTTACACTGCCCATTGTTGCATTTTATTCATTGTACTTTTGTTTTCCCATTTCTCAATAGCAAGTGTTGTACATCAAGGCCATGGGTTTCTGATGAGGCAATTTTTTAAATCAACAAATGGACTACAATCTGTACACTATGGAGAGGTCGGCAGGCTGGGGATGCTGGTAGAAGTCACAGTACTTCTACCAGCATCCCCTGGTATGCTGAGGAGTAAAATGTAGAAGTGCTGGTACTGCGTAGTGGTCCATAATGGCCCACTTAAAGCACTTTTGATAATAATAATTAATAATTTACTGTATGTGCTCTTATATACTGGTCACACAAAGTCTAATTTTATCCCACAGTTTGGCTATGAATCAGGCTTAACACTTGATAAGCGGATTGTTAAAGTCACTATCTCAGCGGGTTATTGACTCTAACTTCCAATACAGTCTCAGTGTTACACCATAGAGGGCAGGACAACATCTCATGTACTACTTTAAGGGTTTTATAATTTACTGCTGGAGGATTTGTTATCATAGTCACTATACATCATTAACCAATGTTCTCAGCAACACATATATTTGAAGTTATTACAACTATCTGTTGTCTAAGTGATTCATAAATAGTTTAGAAACAATCACACAACCTTTGAAGCAATGGCTGATGGGAATTTTAGGCTGGTAATTTTCTGACTTCCTGCAGGCTGCAGCAGCTACTTTTGCTGGATTGCTAAAGCTATCTTAAACAATCAGGCACATGGATAGATTCAACATAAACGTTGTCATTTTTCATTTCTCGCATCTTCTGTATCTTGCTACAGGTCACCTGCCTGCTGCTGTATTTTTAAGCTTGGTCGTCTGGTCTAAATTCCTTAAAGGTATAAAGCCACGTTCTATGCCCATACCAAAAAAATCCAGTAGATTATGATAAAATAAAGCCATATACTCCGAGCGTCCATCCACATAGGCTTTTTGATTATTTATGAGCCTAAATTGAACCCCAGCAACAGGCACAATGAGTTGACATAAACAGACATCTATCGGAAGTACTGCAGAACTATTAGAAAGCCAGATGGTCGCCATTGGCGCAGCTACTAGATAAGTCCTGACCAAGCTGACCGGGCTGTAATGCCTTGCAAAAACACAACAGAAACATCTTCTCGCACCTCCTTACACTTGATCTTACTTAGACTTTTCTTTTTTTCGCAACTACGCTGGGAATTCAACACTCGCTCGCCTCCATTGCTTCGGCTTGTTGACCAATTGTACGCATGCACAGCGATGTAACCTCAGTCACATGATGTTGTAATGGTAAATATACACAGAAAAGGCTATAGTTACTAAAAATTTAGCAAAAACAAAGCTTAAAATACTACGCCAGCAGGACATGATAATCTTTCAGAAAAATGTTCACTAACGTGAATATGTACGGTTACAAACATACACACTGATCTCTCTGGTATCCCACATCATTGAAATATGTATGTAGCCCCAAATAAACCCAAAATGGAATTGGAATGATCACAATTCAGACATATTTTATAAGAGAATAGATGTGATACTAACTTTATTTCGTAGTATATATTTACTGTGTATACACTTTTCCTGCAGTTTTTATTCGGGTGGTGCCCCAGCACCCCTATTGACAAGCTGTCACTGATATTGGATATTAATTTTAATAATGACAAAATTGTGGGTATTATAACTACACCAGATATTCAAGAAAATACATTTTAAAATGTTCAGCAAAATCTGATAATAATGTAATTTCTGATAAGTGATTTAGATTATCCTGAGCAGTATCTCTGTAGTTAGGCTGTTTTAGCTTAGGCTGCTGTAGGACACACTGACCACTTTCCTTCACTTTGCTACATACTCCTACTACTCTCCCATTTTGCATTATTTGCAGTTATTTTACGTTTTTTACTTTATGTTATCTCTCTCTCTCTTAGCTTTGACACCTTCCAGGAGGGGGGCATTGGTTGAGCTACTGCTGCCAGCAACTTCATGTTCTACTATAGATGATGCAGTTGGCCCTGTCTGTCAGCATTTAGCCCTGTTTCTCTTGTAGACATAGTTATTGGGTGAGGTTTTACTGCGATAAAGTGTATGTGCAGTAAAATCCTCTAAATTTAAAACTTGCTCAAAGCTTATCTGCTTGGCTGCGGTTCTTTCCTAGATGAAGCCACTTTTACTCTTCTTTCGCATAGAAAGCACATCGGTATCAGTGCTGCTCTGCTCTTTTTGTGTGTCTCTGCTCTGCTCTGTCTTCTCAACTCCCCAGAAGTTAGTTCCTGGGAGTTTTCCTCTCCAATGCCACTACATGCATGCTCGGTATAAGGGATTGTTGCAAAGTCAATAACACAATGCAAGAGACTGTACACTGTCGCTATATGCTCATTGAGGAGTGAATGGTGCAAGTCAATGACTCGATACATCCTGCTGGGTTTCCTTGAAAACTTTGTAACCAAAACTTTGTAACCAATATGTCTGTATGATTAGATTTTTAAGTTTTTCCTCATTTTTGTTGTTGTGGACCAAGTTGCACAACATCCATTATTCCAGGCTCAAACTCAAGGCTCTGTTCATTCAACTTTGACTGTTGGTTATTTATTTTTTAGTGTGTCTCTCCTCTTTTATGTGATAATTAATAATCAAATATAAAGGGGTTTTTGCACCACAAATTATTTAAAAAAAGTTCTGTATTCTTTTTCTCATTTCTGAATGTCTCAAACTGCCATTTTAATTGGTGTAAAAAAATTTGCCCAAGGTAAATAGACACTGAGCTGCACTTAACCTATACAATATTAGAAATATTAACAGAATATTCAATAATGTTGGTTAATTTCATGACATAAAACTGGAAAAGACCTTTAAAACGTTCTGTAAAATAAAATCAATTTCTCATGAGAAGCAAATTAGGGCTACTTGGCATCTATTTGTACCTAAAATTACTACAATTGCACATGGGCATATCACATCAGACACATATGATTAGACACCATTACTCAGTATTTTAAAGGAGGTTTGTCCCGTTTTAAACCTCAGTCATTTAGTCTGGTGCTCCTGGTTTTTGAAGTGAGAGTGGAAACCATGGTGAGATCAAAATAACTGTCTGAGGCCTTCAGAAAGATGATTGTTGGAGTTGATGAGTCTGGTAAGATATTTTTAAAGGACTGAACACATCCATGCCACTGTATAGAAAATTATGTGGAGGACTTTCAAAACTATTGGTATGCTCAGATCTGGCCATCTAAGCAAGTTCACCTCAAAAGCAGGCCGCAAGATGCTAAAAGAAATCCCCCAAACACCCCAAAATAGCATCTAGGACCAAAACCGGTAATTGATGCTTGCTGTAATTGATGTAAAAATGCATGCCTCTACAATCAGAATGAGTCTGCATGGGAGTCGTGCCAGAAGGAAAATTTTGCTTTCTAAGAAAAACATTAAGAGTGGACTGAAATTTGCCAGAGAACCATGAGTATAATGGGTTTGTAATGATCTACAGACAAATGAGTCAAAAATTTATTATTTGGATGCCAAAACAGAGGACACCCCAGCCCATACCAAACAGCCTTTCCTGGAAAAGAACCTCAATGTTACACAACAGGACCTGCACAGTTAACAACCACAGAATCCCCCACTAGTTCTACCGTGTATCAGCGGGGACTTGGGATAAATTGTGATACTGTATGTACAAAAATTAACACTGAAGCAGCACTGGACCCTCAAATGTCAAAATGACCCAAAAGCTACCAGTAAACTGGCTGAGAACTAAGAAACCGTGAGTCCTGTGCCAGGCCTTGATCTCACTGAGATGCTGTGAGGTGACTTGAAACAGAGTTTCAAGCCACAAGTTAGGAAGTTTGCAAGTTAGGAAACCTTGCAAACAAATCACAGCTGGCAGTGAGGCATGGGGCAAACATTCCTCCAATCATAGTAAGAAATGTAATAGTTATAAGAAGCATATCAATGAAGTTAAAAAGGCATGTAAGGCTAGCTATAATAGGTAAGGTGTCCTTTTTGCCCAGTTAGAAACTGCATTTTTGTTGATAACTTCTGTTTGATTAGCAAAATAAGGATAACACAAATAATTAACTTTCTTTTCAAACGGAAACAAAATATTCATTGAGATTTATTTCCTTCACATCCGTATATACAGATAATGCTGGTTGATAAAACCTGCAATAGTATAACTATTTAGGGACACAGTAACGCTAACCATTTGGCACCTGGCATAATCGTCAGTTACCAAAACTAATTATGTTTAAGTCATTGGATCAAGTCATTTACAGTGATTTAGACTTTGCTCTGTTGTCGGGCTGAGGTTCGAGCTGGATGAGGACATTCTTCTATAGTTTTACAAGCCATCCGGCAGAAATGAGAGAACGTAGTTGTTTCTATGGAAACAACTTAAAGATTAAAGCTGTGAAGAGTGAGCCAGAGCGATTCCCATAAAGCCTTCTGCCTGGGGATGTCAGGAGAAGAAAGAGAAGAGAAACAGATAGAGTGTGATGTGGGTTGTTTGCAGAGTTTGGTGTCTTCTTTGGTCATTTTATGGTGGGTGATCTGCAGAGAGGCAAAGCCAAAGCTGACAGAAACACACAACATAGTTCTTCTTGCTTTAGGAGTTGTTGCGTTGACTTTAATTCCTTCACTGAAAGCCATGAAATACATAAACCTTAATTCTGACATAGGTTTAACCATAACCCTCAAAAACACGATAAGAAATGTGATTTTTTTCCCCCCCTATTTTATTGCTTAAGCTGTTTCATTTAGATTACTTTAAAATTATGAGGCTAACATTAAAAAAGAGAGGGCCCATTGGCAAAAAAAAACTTTCTTTGCTTAAAACTAATCATTCATTCATTCTGTTTTTAAGGGTGCAGCTGGTTGTGAGTCCATCACGTCGCTAACATAGAGACACATGTGAGAAACAACAATGCACATGTTTAGCCACTACCCAGATACATTAATAAGCCTCAATTAACCCTACCTGTATATTTTTTGGACCGTGTTAAAAAAAAAAACAGACCCTCGACCCCGTGAAATACACACATTTGTGGAGCGAATGCAGACTCTACAAAGACAGGCCCCAGATGGGACCTGCAGCTTCTTGCTTCTGCTTGGAATCAGTAGCTATTAAAGCCATACACAAAAAGCATCAAGTGGAGAAACCAAAATGACAAGAAATATTTGATTATGCATTACTGGCCAATGTGCTGTAAATATGCAGTACAACAAGAAACATCAGAACATGCTGTGGATTCAGGAAAACAGAAGTTAAACACAAAGCTACATCCTACTAACTGTCAAATTATAAAAACTACAGGCAACTACAGTTATTATATTATAAACAGAATATGAAAACAAAACATTTTAATTACTGTGGAAAAAAATAACCTGCCAAGAAACATGAAGAGATGACAAATCAAATATACCAGAAGTCCAGTTGTCTTGTTGCCTTTCCTATATATGAGCTACACATACAATAATAATAAAAAAAGATGTTGAAAAGACATATTTTGTAGGATTATTTGAAAGCGGATCACGACTAGTGCTGCATTTAAGATACACGTATGGAAATGATACCTCGAAATCCTAAAATGTAGTTGTTTACCCTGAGCAAAAGCATCTTTTGTTCTCCAAAGGGTGGCCAATAAATATATGTACAAAATATGTAAGCATGATTTGAGCCCAAAAAATGTCAAAAAAGGTCCGCACACACAGTCACACAAGTCTTTAGTTACACCAAGATATCTTTCTGCCATTCTCTCTCTGATTTGATCAATTTGCATGTGTTCTCTTTTTGGGATTCAATGTATGCGTTTCATCCATCCATGTCCTCCATGCTCTCTCGTCTTCCCCTCTCACTCCCTTCCTCCCCCCTGCCCCTCCCCCTGGGTGATGCCAGTGCTGTTGTCAGGCTGGAGCTAAAAGCAGCCAATCGTGTGGTTCTGTGCTGAAGAGCTCTGGGGTGATGTTAGGCAGTTTCATGCTCATACGATGAGCTTTGCCAAATGTAGGTCATGCTTCTCCTCCCGCTCTGTCTCTCTCTTACTCTCACTTTTACTCACACAGGCACAAGCACAAACCTCTTCACCCCGTCAGTGATGCTCGCACGTGCACACGCACGCACGCACACACAGAAGGACGAGATAAAGAAGCATGTATTTTCATCACATAAGCACACAAAGGTTGCCACAGACAGACAAATGTTTGCTTATACAAACAGAAATAAATGCATCCCACTGCACATTCCCTCAGTCTCAAACAATGAAGGTAACGTTGCTCTGTGAACACTCTCAACTGTTTGCTAACAAATGATGGATTTGTTGTCCTTTGGATGGAGGTTTAACAAAATTATGGGTTACTTCTATAATAGGGTAGGGAAATTAATCTGATAAATAAAATGATTGACATTCCACCCCCCCCCCACCCACCACAAAAATACTACTGCCTTCTGCTGAACTTTTGTTGAACTGCCTCAGACTGTGGAGCAGAACAGCTAAGGATAAACTTTGATTTATTATTACCATTATATTTTAGATAGTCTGCATCAAACAAACTTTTCGAGCTTAATCTCACTCTTTCCAAAAGCTTTTTTCCCCCTGCCACAACTGTAAATTTAAAAAACAATTTCAGATAATTATTTCATAAGATATTTTAATAAGTCTGCTTCGTGTTTGAATACGGACTGTGAAGAACCAAGGCTCTTTGAGCCAAAGCACCACTTTGAAAGGACGTTTTATTATTCACTGGAAGCATTGCACATTCCTTCTTTATTATTTTCTAAGATTATTTTTTGCTACAGATTTCCCTGTGCTCTCAGTCGCTACGGTTACTCTCTTCAACTCTCCGACTGACAAATTAAATTGCTACTGGTTCATCAAGACAGAAACGCTATCAAAGACAAGATCTAAAACTTATTTGGTAATGTTTTGCACCGAAAGCTTGAGATACTACAAACCCCACAAAGCTGCAATCAGTGAACAAACAAGATAACATTGGAAATTTGAGTCTTCTGCTTCTATGCTACTGTCACACTGTATCCTATCCTGCCATGTATGTTGTCCTAAAACACATGTGATGTTGGACTAAATGTGAGGGACAGGGGCATTTTTTGGTGCATCATGCCCAGTCATGTCAAGGTCACGTGTGTCATAACCAATTGGGTGGAATTCTGCATGCATCATGACCGGTATATTGCTTTTTTTGTGACGTCACTCTCAAAGGAATCAACCGACCATCTGGGAATTAAATCTCAATGCTTCATGAGAGTCCTCAAATGGTCTAATATTTACTGGCCAAATGAATTAGTTTCCCTTTTCACTTTTACACATCACTGTCCTCTAGTGAGTAAAGTGCCTGCATACCATGCTGTGAGATTTAGTGATGTTGGTACGTTATGTCCGTCCGTCCGTCCGTCCGTCTTCTTCCGCTTATCCGGGGTCGGGTCGCGGGGGTAGCAGCTTCAGTAGGGAGGCCCAGACGTCCCTCTCCCCGGCCACCTGGGCCAGCTTCACTGAGACGTTATGTCTCAGTGAAGTTTATTTTGTAGCAGCAGTGCATATGTGCGTTATACAAGATATGTGAGGACTATGGTGCACATATGACAGAAATTTTTTGATGTGCAAAAAGTTTGTGGCAGATTAAAGGTATAGTGGACAATCTTATCTATTGGTTGTCCCATATGCCAATCATTGTGTCGTGTTCACCCAAGTAAGATGCTCTTGCACATATGCAGTTATTCAAAAAGTGACTTGGGAGTTCCTTTCCTACGTTTCTGAAAGAAACTTCCACTATGCCTTCAAATAATCTATGCCACAGTGCTAAATAAGTGCAAATGACTGTTTTGGTTTTTACAATTTCCAACTGAAAAATCTGAAGTGATTGCATTTATGGACAAATATTAAAAAAATTATTAATTAACATAAACAATTTTGTAGCATAATAATAATGCCATAAATGCTTTAATTCAGATGTCTCTGACCAGTAGTTTGGTGTTTTGCACAGCAGTCACCAGCTCATCTGGCTAAACTTTACTAAAATGATTGATAAAACTTGATGAAATATAAATTACTAAAAGAGCTTCACAGTAGCACAGTTGGCAGCACTGTTGCCTTGGAGCAAGGAGTTCCTGCGTTTGAATTGAGGTCGGGTGTTTCTGCATAGAGTTTCTCTCCAGGTACTCTGGCCTTCTTCCACAGTCCAATAACATGGCTGTAAGGTGCATTGGTCTGTCTAAATTTCTTTTAAGTATCAGTGTGTGTGTTTGTGTGTGTGTGTGTAGATGGTTATTTGTGCTGTGTGTCTCAGTGTTGCAACCTAGCAACCTTGCAGCACAGCTGAGGAAGACCTCTGTAGATGGGCACCAGCAACCTACCCCCCCCCCCCCTTACCCTGCAAAGGACAAGCAGGTATGAAAGATGGATTGATGGATGCTTAAAATGCATTGTGTAAAGTATATGTTTGATAAATATTCTATTTTACTTTCCAAGTGCATTAGGAGCACCAGTTAATGATACGTTTAATATTGTAAGTATCAACTCAAATAATTGGTCTGTGCTAATGTCTCGAAATGAGATTATTTTTTTCAAGATGCAAACTTCTTGTGTGATGACATTTTGCTTACTTTGATTACTCTCATGAGGTCTCTTTTAAACTGAATTGTCATTACACCACAAATTAACAAATACGAAACCTCCACAAAACACACACACACACACACACACATACACACACACACACACACACACACAGAGTGAGCTCCTCGTCAGAGAGAGCATCATTTCAATGTCCCTGAGTTGCCACAGCTAAGGTTGACCTATTTTTGTCCAGACATCTCCCTCTCTCTCCTTTTCAGTCTGTCTCTCTGGTTCACTCAGAGCAGCCCCATAATTCACCCTGCTTAATAATTCACCACAGGTTTAAAAGCCTCTGTTCGCTAAACAAAAGACTTGAGGAAACAACTGTTTTATCAGACACATTTAGTCAAGCAGCAAAAATAGAACAATGTGAAACAATAACAAAGCACAGTGTATCTAAGGAAATATGTATTAGGGACAACAAAGGCACAATAATATAAGGTATCAATTTCCCAGTACTATCACCAGGTGACATTTTCCCCTTTCCAGGGAGTACCAAAATGAGACACCGCACTGGAATTAAAATGTTTCCATTAGTAGGTTGTTGTTGTAAAACCACAGATTATTTGCAAGTCTGTGCACACAGTAGTACACCCCGACGTGATTGGATGGCTAGATTCGGGCAAGAACCAATAAGGGCAGCAGGAGTAGGAAAGCTGGCACAAACAGTACTCTTGGGCTGATGCTGGCACACCCAGTTGCCTTGAGTATATATGTGTGGATTAAAGATGGCCCCTGTGTATAGATGCCTCGGCACTACACTTGCTCATACCTTTATCCCAACCTGCCCCCCCCCCTTTCTCTACGTAACAAGTTGGCTGTACATGCTTCCAGTCCCTACACACACACACACAAATATATATATATATATATATATATATATATATATATATATATATATGTATGTATATGTCAAATGACAAATCTGCTTCTTTGTTTAGTAAAAAGCCAATAGTTTGCATCCAATATTTAAATAAAACTGTCAACTCCATTACGACCGCTACACGTCACAATTGAAATATTCCCAGTTTTATATATTTGTACTAGGGTTTGTTCAAAATATTCTCTCATTCCAAGAAGTTGGTGTTTGGCTAAAGTAGCAGCAGCTTGCCAGATGCCGAGATAATTTCAAGAAATATTAAATAACTGCTATTCAAGGAACGATTTTCTAGATCAACTAAGATATAAGACAGTATAAATGCTTTTCATCAGATCAGAAACCTGTTTAACCAGTAGTGTATTTGTAACACATAGCAGATTATGAACTGGGCTGATGGTTTGTTGATTTTCAGCAGGGGCGATAGCATTACGTCTTTGGGAAATAAGCTGTTTTTAAGTCTGTTTGTATTTGATTTAATGTGAATCATTTCCCTGATGGAAGTGGGATAAACACTGCCGGTACTGGATCCGGCCCTTTTCTGGCCTTTTCATAGATGACAAATGATGACATAATGACAAATCTGCTTCCTTGTTTAGTAAAAAGCCAATAGTTTGCATCCAATATGCAAACTATTGCATATAGAACCATATTTTTGGTGGCCGATGTACTCATCCATACTTGATGGAATAAAAAATCCTCCGAGTCGATGTATAAGCAACAGAGAACTTTTTGGATGCTGTTAAAAGGATGAATGAAAAGTTTGTTCTGTATCCGGCTCTATTATATCCCCTTTTTTATTGCAAGAACTCGTACATCTTGCACATGCTCTCCTTGAGCTCAAAGGAACTCAGAGCAGAGCAAGACGGAGTAACCATGGATGTAGTAGGCACTGCTTTTCACAGACTCATGGAGACGGCCTAGAACGGGGCGGACACGTACAGGAGCGGAGGAAGGGGAATTTGGGGGTTATGGGAGAAGCGTTTTTGCTGATGGAAATGTGGACTTTGAGATGGACTTTATATTTCAATCTCCCTAACTCAAAAGTATAACATTACAGGTTTTGTGGACTCTGTTTGCTTCATGTATGTTAACAGCCACCATTCCACCAGGTTTTGTGAAGCTGATGACAAGCACTGTGGAATTCCCAGTACCAGAGCAGTGTGGGTCTTTAACTACCATGCTAAATATTAATGCAGTAATATTAATCAACCTTTACTTGTATGCCACAGAACAGTAAAATACCCAGTCATAATGCCCCAGAACACTGTGAATTCCACCCTATTAACCCCTGTATACATGCACTAATCAGAACCACAACAAAGATGACACATAATTCAAAGAGATAAAAGAACTTGATGTCTGACAAAATCACCATAATTTCCACATATAGCACATACTTTTCAAAATTTCAGCATGCATGGCGAGATAGGAAACAGCAGTGAGTAGCTTAACTGAAAAGCATTAAGGTGCCTATACCAATGGCTTCTGCAGTTAAAAGTGAAAACTATATTATTTCCATTTGGGACAACTGTCATGATTCTTGAGTTTTTCTTTATGTTTCCGTTTCTTCCTCTCATGTTTATGTTTTCTAGTTGTTGCCATTTTAATTAATCCATTTGTAGATTGGGTTCTTACTTAATTACTGTGTTCATTATGTATTATTCTCTGTTGGATTCCTTCCCTATGCTTCTCTCAGTTCAGATCCTGTTCATTTTCTCCTCCCCTCATCTCCTCTGCCTTCATTAGTATCAGCTGTTTCTCATCTCCACCTGGCTGTGTTCATGCTTGTTTCTGCTATGCCTTTCTCCACACTTCTCTCTGCATATAATCTCTCTGGTTTACTGCTCATTTCCTCTTTTCCTTATTATGTTTTTTGAACAATTGTGTCACAGTATTCGCTGTGGAACTTCTACACAAGGCCATGGACTTCCAGCTACAATTTCATGAATCCACCATTTTTATGTTTTTTTGTTTTGATTTTATAGTCCAAGCTCAAGAATGCCAAAAATGACTTGCTCTCAGATAAACTTCAGAACAGGGACAAAAGAGGGGCTGTTGGGCAACAATAACGAGGAATTCAGACCAAAGCATTGCAGTTCCACTTTATATAGACCATAACTGAATGAGTCAAATGTGAAAATAAAAACATTATAAAGCATGATGTGTCCCCTTTAAAATCCCACTTTGTCTACATTTGGGTGTTTCACAGAACCTAAACATCATGACAGCAGCTCTGTCATCGGTTCACCTCCATTCAACATTTTGCTACGATGAGATCACCGACAGAGCAGGAGTGTGTGATGTTTTAGTCTGATCAATGTGACAGAGAAAGTGAGTCTCCTCGAAGGACCCAGGCCTTATTGCTCTTCTCTTACGAGCTGCCCCTTCATGTACATGGCATACCCTGTCACTCAGTGTCATACTCACACACAAACATACACAACACTCTGCTATGGTTGCACTTTCTCACCCTTCCACCTTCTTTTGTTATTGTCTTGCACTTCCACCCTTCAAACTATTATTCACTAAATTTGTTAGTATGGCACCAGCAAGGGTGGCATTTGATTGGAGTGGAGACAAACACAGTTCTGTAAAATAAGTAAATACAAACAGAAAATTGTGATTTCATTTATTAAGGCAAAAAACTACCTAACCCAACCTGTTCCAATGAGTAAACATGATTACACACCTTGTTACAGCATGAATAAACTGTGATTAACCCTTTTCTTTATTCAATTTCCCAAGCTACATCAGCCCTGATTATTGCCTGACCTGTGGAAACATGAAAAAAGCTATAAGACAGAAAAAAAACACGTGAGGATCTGATTTAACGAATTTCCGATGTTCATGGCATATGTCATTCTAAAAAGGGTTACAAAGCCTTTTAGATATGATTAATCTATCCTTAGTAGATGGACATGTACCACAGGCCTTGAAAGTAGTTGTTATCAAAACTTTACTTATTAACCCTCTTTTGATCAAGATGTCTTAATAAATTATCTATATCTAATCTTCTTTTCTTATCTAACATTTTTGAGAAAGTAGTTGCTAATCAACTATGTGAACATTTACAAAGTAATGACCTACTTGAGGAGTTTCAGTCAGGCTTCAGAGCTCATCATAGCACTGAAACAGCTCTGGTGAAGGTCACTAATGATATTCTCATGGCCTCAGACAGTGGACTTGTGTCTGTACTTAGATCTCAGTGCTGCATTTGTTACAGTTGGTCACAATATTCTTCTAGACAGACTTGAACATTATGTCAGGATTAATGGAAAATAATTGGGCTGGTTTAAATCTTCTTCTTCTGTCTGACAGATTCCAGTTTGTTCATGTTAATGATAAATCTTCTTCAAACTCTAGTGTCACTTGTGAAGTACCACAGGGTTAATTCCTTGGACCAATTCTCTTTACTATACATAAGCTTCCGATTGGTAAAATTATCAGACAGCATGGGATTCATTTCAACTGTTACTGTATGCTGATGCCACTCAGCTATATTTATCCATAAATCCTGATGAATCGAATCAATTACTTCAACTACAGGCATGTCTTGATCACATCAAAACCTGGAGTACTTTAATCGCCTGCTTTTAAATTCTGACAAGACAGAAGTTGTAATCTTTGGACCAGACTCCTCAAAAAATGTAATTTCTTAATCAATAAGTCTCCAGGGTTTCCTTTTATTCACCTACGTAATATTGACAAAATTAGAAATATTTTGTCCCGGAGTGACACTGAAAAACTAGTTCACGCATTTGTTACTTCAAGGCTGGACTATTGTTAATTGTTTACTATCAGGAAGTCCACGAAAGGTAGTTCGAAGCCTTCAGCTGATCCAAAATGCTGCAGCGAGAGTTTTGATGAAAATCAACAAGAGGGATCATATTTTTCCTATTTTAGCTTCCCTTCATTAACTTCCTGTTGAATCAAGAATACAATTTAAAATTCTCCTTATCACATATAAAGCTCTTAATAATCATGCTCAGTCACATATTAGAGATCTGATTACCTCAAATGTTCCTAACAGAGCACTTTGCTCTTAGACTGCAGCTCTACTGGTGGTTTCTAGAGTCTCTAAAAGTAGAATGGGAGGCAGATCCTTTAGTTATGTGAATTGGCATTATAAAAATAAAACTGAATTGAAATGTATTTCATTTTCATCTGATAGATCAAACATAGACATACGTTCTGGTTGAAAAGAATACTAAAAAGTAAAATTTTTGATTTTCACTTTTTACTGCATGATAAACATTATAAGCAGCTGTATTACCAGGAGTTCTAAGTTCGAACCTCCTGCAGATCCTGCTTCTCATACCAAAGCACATTACTTAATGAGATAAGTGTCAGTTGTATCCAATCTGTTTACCGTGAAGTTAAGCAAGGTATTTTCACTATATCTGTTTAAAGGATTTGAAACCTTTGCTCCCACTGCTTGTTTCTCAGTCTTTTTTGGGACCCAATATTGAACTTACAAGCCTCTTCTCTTGCTTAAAACATGACAATAAGCCCTTGTCCTTGCTTTAAAAAGGAACAAAACTCAGGGTATAAGTACGAATCATTAAAACTAATAACATTATATTGCGTTTCTTTTGCATCCCATTTTTGTTACTATGTAAGTGTGCTGCAGGGAAGGAGTTTGCAAGTGGGTTTGCAGGTAGCTTACAACCAAAGAAACCAAGGAAAGAAACTACATCTTAATTCATCCCATTACTTCTAATACTTCTTTCAGACCAACGTACGGGTAAGGATAGCCAAAAATACACCACAGATACTGTCTCCTATTTACATTAGTGATGATTTCCTCAGCCTAAGAGCTTAAACCAAATCATGATTGAATAAAAGAGGAACACCAACGCTACATTGCTTTGTAAGGAGCCTCAATTACCAGTGTTGTCTTAATTAAGGCACTGCTTTAGTTAAAATGTCTGACAAATTTTACTTTTTGACAGCTGATACAGGAACATGGTATTGACAGCAACTGTATTGAAATTTCCCTACATTATGTGAGGGAAGAGAACAGGATGTAATTAAATAGATGTAAACATGCTGGTTATTGCTAGGCTACATCTGTTAAGTGATGACAAAATCTAAATGCTACTTAGCAAACTGATTATATGACACCATATACAGAATATTATTACCCTCTATTTCTTGGTTGGTTTAAATTTTTCAAAGTTCTCTAATGTTATTGATAATAGTTTTGCTACTTGTCATATGAAGATGTCATGTCACTGTGAGCTTTTAGGAAATTGAATAAATTCTCAGAGTGGTGAAAGGTAAGATCTAGTCAGATATACACTGTATACAATCAGTTTCAGCAGATTTTACATATTTAAAACAACTCCAAATAAAAGTGCTCTTATCAGTGGGATGCAACCCATATGTTAACAGATATTGGCAGTTTACAGTTTCACAGGAAAGGTTGTTAAGTTCTTGTTTTGTCCAGCAAAGGGCTACCTGAAGTGATTAAAACTTTTTGTCTTTTGCCTGCCGTTGACTTTAGACATCTGGACAGGGTTCAGTGCATTTCAGGTGCAGCACATTTCAAAATAACGGGCTGTCACGCTGGCAGTTAAAACAATTATGTTGTGATTAGGCTGTCACGCTGTTTGCCAAGCTGTGTAAATGCTGTTGGTGAAGAGAGTTACCTGCTTATTTGCACACACATGCGAGAAACCTGTCTGTTGAAGGACCTCGAGTCAGTGCAATGAAAACATGTTATTTTGACAGTTACAGGCATGTGCGCTTGTTTAGGTGTGTGTATTCTGATTAATTTATGTCCCGAGCATACCTAGCTTTTGCGCAAAGTTCATTGACGGACATCTGGGCTCAATTTCTGCAGGGTTTACTGTATTAATATCTATAAACTAACCCATTCAAATCTGCCCTAATTGTTGTATGTCTTCTGGCAGCAATGTACAAGCACTCCCATCCCCTCCCGGCAGCTGCACACCTGACCCAAATAATAGGATGTTGCTGAAGGTCTTACTAAACTTTTCCAGGCAGGCAGACAAAAAACACCAAATGCTGAGCTAACATAATTTTGGACTACATGGTAAACTAACATTAAGACATGGATATTTGAGAGCAACATAAAAAGGTCACTAAAGCTCCTGTATCTGTGAAAGTGAAGTCGTACACCTCTCGGAAAACATTAGCTAACACTCACATTGTGATTTTCACCAGGTTCTGATTACTGTATAAAAAACTATTCTGAGCTCTTTTAATGTTTTCAATAGAAAGGTTGACAGTTTTACTTCCCAACATATTTCCGCCACTCAAATACATCACATTTACGTGGAGAGCACACGCACACTTGGGTCAGTTCGCCACATTCGGAAGAAGTTTAGCCTGACAAGCATTTATATGCATGTTGATCGGATTATCAATTGGCATAAACCACCCGTCTCATTCGGAATACAATTTCATTCCGATTGAGCTTAATGCGATCACGATATTACGATTGGCCCTTTATTCCGATTCCTTTTGTTCATGTAAACATAGCTATTGATCCACTTTAAAAATTGCAAACTGAACAGATTGTTGGTCACATTAACAGAAAACATGGAGTATATAATAATCATCTTAGTGTAAATTCAAGCCGACTTCTATAAATGTGTTTATACACATGAAAACACGTTCTCACAACTGAATGTGAATGAAATGAATGTTCAGTTGAATGAAAAACTTTCTCACAACTGAATGAAAAACGTTCTCACAACTGAGCAACTGTTAGACACAAGAAAGGTGTAGGAGAACAAACTAAAATGGCATATGACAACTAACAGGACACCTTAACCATAACACAGATTTTAATGCATCTAAAATACAAGAATACATCCAATTCATTGGATTATAAACACATTTGGGTGGTATACATATTTACTGTAGTCAGTCAATTTGGTGTTAATAGCATTCACTTAAATTCCACCTCATCGGTGGATTATATGGAACAAGAAATCATCCTGACAGCTTATAGACCCAGCTGTGGTGTGATATAAAATGGTGTTCAATGTGGTTATTACTAATCATCTGCAATTATGGAAGTAACATCTTTGGACAAAAATTCACTCTGACAACAGCAAAACACCAGACTGGCAGAAAAAGCACTGTACTTTTTTACTAAAAAGAATGGCTTTGTGGAGCAAGCTTGATTTAATTACAAAAAGCCTGTTTTTATGCAAAGGCTCTTATTGTGCTGTAATGAGCAGCTATAAAGAGAACAAAATGTATAATGCATCATCTCCCCTTTTATCTGGAAGATGAGAGGAGAGCCAGTTTCAGTGGGACATCCAAGTGTTGGTCATATATTTATGCATGTTTTGTTCTTATTGTTTTTTCTGGTTTGGCATACATATACTTTGAGTACGGTGTGTGCTTGCATGTAATAAAATGGACAATTAACAAACTTTCATACATGTTTGAATGGAGAGGAAAATTGTGAAAAGATGCATTACATTGAAATGTACCGGCTGGTTATCATTTACGATAACGAGCAATATACTTGTGTGAGATCAGTGCTATCATGGCTGTGACCACGCCGCTGCGATAAACATCAGATGGTGTAGATGTGCTGGACAAAGATTGAGCTGGGGCAGTATCATCCTCAGGATCTCTGCTTCTGATCCAGGGCAAACCATATGGCTCAGCTTCACTTTAACAACCGTGGATTAAATGTGTTGTTTGCATGGCCTAAAGCAGCATTTCTCAGTGGTGGCCCAGGCAGGTTTTAGACGAGTCAAACACCACTGACTCAAATGATTAAATTATGTCCTCACCAGGTCATCAAGTTAATCAGAAACTTTTTAATGATCCATTAGCATAAATCATGTGTTGAAAGAATGAAACATTTAAAATATGAAATGCATTAGGTTCTTAGGATCTTTTGTAAAATAACACATAGACTTAAGTATATCCCTTCACTGCATACCCATCAGTTATTATTATGAAGAAAATAGTCTTATTTTCATTTTGGGATTATTATTGCTTTAATTAACCATACTATTCCTACAGAAAAGTTATCACCATGTGTTTTCTTTCAGTTTATTAACTAGTAAATGTATTCACGCAGGCCTGTGCAGCATGTACCTCGTTATCACACCAATGACTGTTTTAGATAGGCAATAGACCGCCACAATTATCCAAAGATTAAGGTGGTTTAAAAAAAAATGTGTGGATGTATTCATTTATATTGTTAGACTTTGAGTTTTTAAGTCTTTTTTCATGGTCACGGCTTTATAACTGAGCATAATTAGTATATGATGAAGCAAATTCACAAACCACTACAGAACCCATGTGGTATATATATTTTAATTTGACATCTGACTTTTGACTACATAGAAACAAAATAACTCCATAATCTTGCAAATCAAAGCTAAATTATTCCGGCTTTAGAAAAGTGATCCTTTTGCTATTCCTATTATAAAAAGCAATGTGTCGCAGATCTATTCCTGCCACACTATCCTCCCACTTCGCTGATGATGGGCTGACGTCAAATTTTATTTTATTATATTCTTTTATTCTGTAAATTGTTGATATTTATCTTACAATTTGCACAGTGTCTAAGACATTTGATAAAGAAAGTGATTTGTAACAGTAAACTTGTATTTCTTTAATGAGAATCAACTGTAAATGGGGGTATGTTATTAATTTGACACAGAAAGCTCTGCATGCTGACTCAATGATCAGTTATTAGAAATCAACTTATGAGACACTGATAGAAGTGAAAAAGAAAACGGAATTATGACTTTTGTCTGTCAGGTTATTAATCTGTTATCTCCTTTCATCTGTGGGGACTTTGCCTCAGAGGACTAATCTGCTGGGTGAAGCTCAATCACACATGCACACACAATAGAGCGTAGGAGTCCTCAGTAAGATACACGATTGGTTAATTGTAATTTCTTGCTACTGTAATTATTTGACTGTGCAGTGATAATTACTTGATCATAGAATGGGAGCAGGATCTGTCAGGACACTGTAATTATTTTTTACATGTTAGATCTAGAGTATTATTACCAGATTTTTAGTAATGTAAATGCTTATTTCTCTTGTTTTCTGCCATACAGAATCACCCTGGCCCAGGTTGAAATATCTCAACTAGATTTAGGTGGATGGGTTTTTGTAAAACATTTAAACCTTCCTCAAATAAAACCCCTGGCATGGGGTATTATTATCTGCCTGCAAAGGCTTGAGATGTAATTCAGAGCAGGTCAAAGGTTTCTAAAACATTTACACTTTTACTTTTTTTAGATTATTGATTAATACATATCTCTCATTGTTATATTCATTGAGCAGGATTTCTGGATTGGTTTATACAATTAATAAACACACTCTTTGGAAAGTGTCTCTAAGAGTGCGGAAAAGTTGACCATCTTTCCAGGAGCTGCATAGATATCTTTATGTTCTGTCTGGGTCATATTCATCAAGTTGTTCAGTTTTCTCTATTCTCTATTATGTTTTTTAAACAAATATGTCACAATATTTGCTGCAAACCTGCTAACCAGATTCCTGAATCAGTCCAAGCTGAAGGATACCAATGCGACAGGTGGATACGTGAAAAATGTTTGGTTGTTGGGTGTATTAATCCACCCAATTCATTACACCTTCCCCCAGCATACTACAAAAATGGTTGAACAGGGTGGAGTAGAATGCTCTGCGACCTGCAACAGGGTGTTAAGTAAATCATTTGCATTTAAAGAGACAGCACCAGAACAGGGGCAAAAGACAGGCTGTGGTGCAATAACAGCGAGGGATTCGGACTAAAGCGTTGCAGTTCCACTTTATAGAGACTACAACTGAATGATTTAAATGTAAAAAAGAAGGCATTATAAAGCATGATATGTCCCCTTAAGCTACAGCCCACTTGGGTTATGCAGCAAGATAGTGAATGGCAGACGCCAGCAAGTTCACCTCGAAATGGTTCAAATAAAACAGAAATAGTGTTTGTGGCTCACCTTGTAAAAATCATGACCTAAATTTAGATAAGATGCTGTGCCGTGACCTTAAAAAGCATGCTCAAAAACCTTCCATTAGTCCCTTTTCCAAGGACTTTCAGCCATTACCCGGCATTTTGAAAGCCCTCTGCACATTTCAACACAAGCTTACCAAAGTAATTTCAATTTCCCAGGTACTCAGTTTCGTGGATAAAAGATCCTGAGCCCCTTTTCCATTGCCACTGAAAAGTCCGAGGCTCAAAAGCCCGAGGCTTTGCAAATCATGGGTAGCGTTTCCATGCACCTTTACCCAACTAATTTCACTTTCCCCGCGCTTTACTTTCCCAGGGCTTGGTCCATCAAGCCACTCAATACTTTGGGCTGTTTTTTCTGGGATTCTTGAGGGAGTGGGGTTGCGTGCAGTAAGAAAAACTGTCCGCCACAAGGGTGGGCTAAGGAGCAGCAAAAAGATTGGGCATTTACAAACCTATCAATTATATAACCTTAATTTATAACAAAACGTTGTTTCAAGATTATTTTAGGCGAGAAAGTACGCCTCCAAACTTCCTCTGTGTCCTCCAGGTCATCAGGTTTATGAACCAATTTGAATTCTGCTCGAACTTATCGAGAGCGGAGAAGAAATGCTGACAGGCTGGGAAGACCATTCCATATGCCATCCCTATATAAAACGTTTACTAAATTAGTGGAGAATATCTGCACTTAGAAGATACGTAATTCAAAAATCCTGGATGGGTGTTTTTCGCCGTTTTCAGTAAATTATAAAATGTTTTGCTACATTTTGTGTGTGTTTCTGTGTGTGTATGCGCACTGAGCAGACTCATTTTCCGTGGCAGAGAAAGGGAAGGAGACCTGCTCAGTGCTTGTACCCTTTAACCCAGGGGTCACCAACATGGTGCCTTCTTGCTGCCACCCGCTGATCCGGAGTGGTACTTCAGTTTTTCATGACAACGTCCCATACATCAAACTCGAAAAACCCAAAAGCCTTGGAGTTTGGTTTACCGGGTTTGGTTTACAAAGACAGCTCGCCTCACTGGCTGTCAGCTGACTGGTCAAAAGTTTGGCCTCTATTTTTACGACTTCACACAGTTGCTAGGTGACAGAAGTCTACTTTATGCAATATACATATTTAAGGCTTCCTGTTACTGCCATCTGCTAGACTAAAAGTGTAGTGCAGTCTTCTTCACAACTTCCCTATTTGTCACTAGGTCATCAATAGCAGTGGGATCAGAAAGCATAGTAACACTCCCAGGATTAATTTTACCTGGGTAAAAAACAAAACAAAAAAACAGGCATCTAAATCCCTGGACTTTCCCTGGAAGGGGTCTAATGTGGCTGAATTATGCAAAGACTGGGCAAAAATTGCTTACAGAAGATGTGAGACTGATTAGCTGTGTTTTTATCAAAAATTTGTTGATATTCTGCTAATGACGAAAAAACGCTAGTTTGCAATTGTGGTGTTTCCATTAAACAAGAAATGCACTTAAAATCACACGTGAATAAGTTTTATCATACAAGAACTCATGAAAAATAAAACATGGAGGTAACATGCTGCATCCTCCTTCTACTTCCCATCATCTAATTCGTCTTTTTCGGCAATAGTAACATCCGGTTGTTGATCACCTGACTTGTTTGATGTGCAAAAATAAATTCCATAACAGTTTTGCAAGATACACCAATATTCACATGGTCGAAAAACCACCTCATCCTGGTGCAACAACTTTTTATTGAAAAAACGTGAATTTGTTTGAAATTGGCATGCTTCCCTTAAGTACATTTGATTTTGTAATTACAATTTACATACTACGGGGGACCGACCCACCCCTCTAGAGCTCTCTTCCCCAAAATTTAAGACTCTTTACCTTCCTTTAAATCATTATTCAAAACCTACCTCTTTGCCTATCCACCATAATCCGCCTCTCCACTTGCAGCTATTTGTCTATGTTGTCTGTGTCTCTCTTTCCTTTTAAGTATTTGAGTGTCCTAAAAAGAGCTATATAAGTTTGATATATTATTATTATTATTATTATTATTATTATTATTATTATTATTATTATAATTTGGCAATTTATGGTCAATGGAAATGCAGCTACTGACAGTGATAGTAAATGGTGTGTGGCTACAACTCTTAGAAGTTGGATTGCATTGGCTTTTCCACTCAAGTGAAAGAATAATTTGAAATCCGCTTTCTGTATTAACTCTGACTATATTTATCCAATATTATAAATTAATTGATCTAAAACAATTTCAGTGTGAGGAAAAAAAAATCAATAACACAAAACGTCTGAGGGCTGAATACTTTTTCAGAGGACTATCTGTTAAACTAACAATTTTTAAAGCTTTTGTCTTTCTTGTAAACTGAACGGCACAGCACAATGATATTTATTTTCCTTTTCCTTCATATCCTTGAGTATGCTCTTCTGATCTCTCCCATCCTCTTCTCTCTTCCTTAACAGCTGTGCATCCCTGTAGCTATCATGTTTAACACTACACTGCATCTCTGACCTGCCATCCTTAAGGACTCATCATGGAGGACACAGGGCTTGCCTGGAAAACCCATGTAATCCCACAATCTTTATTTCGTCGTGCATATGTCAACCATGGAAATGTAACTTCTTGATACTAGTGTTTTTACAGCAAATGTTATTCTCTATGTGAATGAAAATAGTTTCCTTTGGTATATGTGTGAGTATATTTGGATCTATTTGTTTGTGATGCAGAAAAAGGTCTAGGCTTTAGTAGGGTCTCAGATTCAATTGATCGTGACAGGTATGTAGCTAATTAGTGAAGCCCTGGGTCAGCTGTCCTCACCTTTCACAAGCCTGCTGTGAAATTGGATTAATTTAACTCGTCTTAATACACGAAATGATCAGCACACTTCATACAAAGGTAAACTTTATAATAAGCAACAATTTGTTCCATCCATTTGGAAAAAAAAATACATTTAAATATTCTTTATCGTTTCCAGAAACTTTGCATTTGCTAAAAAGTGTTTTGCCTTCTGAATCACACACCTCTGGCACAGGATGGTGATCCTGTTGGCTTAAAGATTGGGTTTGCTTGTAGTCCAATTAGTTTGGCTGGTCTTTATGGCCTGCTAAGGTTCTTAACAAAGACAATCTGTTTCAAAGAAACTCCTTAAGAGCAGCTCGGTCCTTAAAACAAGCAGCAGGCAGCCTCTGATAAGCTTTTTTCTAACTCCATCTGTTTCCATTTTACGTCGATAGTCTCCGAAGTCCATCCACTATCTCTTCCATTAAAAATCATCTCATTTGCTTGGCCAAAAATTTTTTCATAGACAATCATAATTCCCATGGTCCAATAAATCTCAAACTTTATTGATATAATTGGCCTAAAAAGGGGCTGTTTGATTTATATTTCAAGATAATTTCACCACACTCATATCATCCCAGGCGACATAGTGAGACAATGCAAAAAAGTGGGCCCTGTGTGCATTGTTTGTGGGTCTGGGAGGTGACACAGACACTGGAGGGAAAGGAACCAAAAGCTGGGCCACAAGTCCAGCCTTATTCTGAGGCTAAAGAACCAATCACACAAGTCTCTTCTGCCAAGCCAGTATCTCTGCAATTAGAGCCTTGGTTCACAAGACGGAAGACCTCATATTACAGCTTTATGAGAATTGCGAAGTTTGTGACTATTGTCAAATTCTTATCACTGAAACTTGGTCACCCCCTGCAGTCTAAAGTCTACCATAATCATTCCAGTACTAAAGAAGTCACCCAATATTAGCTTGAATGATTACTGCCTTGTGGTCCTCACTCTGGTAATCATGAAGTGCTACCAGAGACCATTTCTTCAGCGATGCCATCACCGCTGCGCTCTCCTCTGCGATGAGTCATTTGAAGCAGAATCAGAGCTACACTTGAATACTTTTGTATATTATAGTTCAGCTTTTAATACAATCATCCCAGACATTCTTGCTGCCAAATTGGACAACCTCCTCCAACCAGTGCCTGGATAAAGGAACTTTTAACCCACTAGCCCCACATCATGAGACTTTGCCCCCACATCTCCTCCACATGCACATTGAATACTGCATGGCTACCTACAAGGTTGTGTGCTGACCTCCCTCCTGTACTGTCCTGACACACATGTGTGGTATAATATGCAGAGCAAACTCTTCTGACAGCTTCAATGCTTTAAAAAGGCATACTATGCAACATTTTTCAGTTAATTAATGTGTTTCATACCGTTTTGGATGATTAAATTAGTCATTTCAGGTTGAACAAAGGTTTTCTCGGCTGCCCTGGTGGTCTGTGGGGGAAATACCGTACTTGCAATTGCAAGAGCTCTCGGCCCGCACTCACAGGCTCAGAAGTCTCGTGCAAGACCGCGAGAACTCCATGTGTTTTTGCCCTGCTATTCACTATATGCACGCGCAAAAGCAACAACAAAGAACCGCGTGTTAACGTCAAATAAACTTGCAAGCATATCGAGGTTTTTTTTTAATTATTATTATTATTATTATTATTATTATTATTATTATTATTATTTTATTTTATTTTTTTTATGTTGGCGAGTCGGTAGCGTGAGTTTGGCGAGGCGGCCGCCTCGCCAAGATAGCGCTGCGGGAAACCCTGATGTTCATACTTTCACTGTGTTAGTCATTGTTTGTACTGCCATTTTTTCGACTTTTTGTTGCGTTCACCTGTCTGCTAAGCTAAAAACAACCGCGCCTGGCTTGACGGAGAAACCAGAACAGCTGAGCATCTTTACGACAGTGCACTTTTACTTTCGCCCTCTGGGGGGAGCCTCGCTGGAAAATCAACCCCGGTTGCATAGTATACCTTTAAGGTGTGATGAATTTAGGACCAAAAATAAAATATGTTTAGATAACATAATCCTCATAGAAAAGAAAGATTCTATTTGGTGCTTGTGAATTAAAAAAACAACATTTAATATATTGTTGAACATTACCTACAGGAAAATCCCCTCACTGTCAAGACACAAACAGACCAAGAACTACTGCTGACTACGGGCCTTCCTTTTTGGTCTCCAGCCATCTGTCAAACATTTTGGGTGATGATGATGGGGTCTCCAGACAGATGACAGCAGTTCAGATGGTTCAGAGAAGCATGTCACTGGAGGATGGCACACGTACACACGTCGGCAAGGCATTTATGCATGGACAAACACTACTGGCTCCAAACAGAGTCTCAGTCAAAGACTATCAAATTTTACTTGACAACAGAACTGCAGCCCAGCACGGTTGTCACTGCTTGATTTCCATGTGCAAGTCTGTTAAACAAAAGCTGTCTATCATCCGCTTGCATAACCTTAAAGCACACTATCTGAAGACCATGAGCACACTTAAAAAAATCCAGCTTTAGAAATCTACTACTAGTAGATGGTAGTTTTAGCAACAAGAACTGTTTCTTTGTATTATTCACTTTTCGATATAAAATAAATACAAACATGGGCAGCTCTGCTCCCTTTAAGTAAAGTAAAATCAAAGTAAAGTAAAATCAAACTATTTGATCAGTGGAGTGAATTCAAAGACATTTTGCTGTGTTAAATAAAAAATATTTTTAATGTTAAAAGTTTCACCTCTTGAAGAACAGATGTAAATAAATATAGTGACATGAGCAAAAAAAAATTTTGCTACTTTTAAACTTAGTAGTTTACATTTAAAATAAGCCATCCGCAGAAAGCTGCTATCAACAATCTATATCAATATAGAAGTTCTGTCCGCCCTGTTTTACTGCAGGCAGCAACAACACCAAAAACATGTGCACATAAAAGAGATTTCAAAATGATGACATGCAGAGTTCAGATTGTTGTGTTTCTATGTGTATTTCCATGTGCATGTGTGTTTATGCTTGTTTAACAGAACTTGAACTATCTGACACTATTGGAGAACCGATCTAAATGTGTGCAGATCATATATGTGTATGCTAGCGCTGCAGTATACAAAGTGGTGGAATCACTTTAGCCAAAATTAGCACAGAGGTAATTAGGGAATGGGAACAGACAATGTGCAGTTATGATGTTACTCACCATGACATAAGAGACTCGGCGGACCTCAATAAAGTACTTTGCTTGTGTGTGAGTCTAGCAAAGCTTCAGCCGGTTTGCCCTGCACAAACAGTAATAACTAAAAGCAAAGGTGTCGCATCCTCCTTCTTTTGTCTTGCTCACATGTTGTGCCCAAACCTGTCTGTGACAACATGAGAGGACATGTGCTGACCATATGTTTTTGTTTGCTTTTAATAGGTTATGTTCACATGTTTTTATCCTTTTCTGAAAATACATAAATAAAAATGTGTCCAAATTTGCTATGTTTTTTTTTATTTTTTTTATACCAGTTAACATATTTTTTTATTGTGAATGCCTGGTATATAAGCAAATAGAAAACCAAACAAATAAATAAAATAAAGACAAAAGCATGACAGATACATCAATGAATAAATAATGGACCATTTCTCATTGATTCTAAATTTAAAATGCAGTCAAAAAAAATCCTTGTTTTTAAATACTGTCCACACTCACTTCATACGTGGGATTGAAATGTCCGTTAAAGGATTTCTCCTCATTTGCAAAAATCTGAACTGTTGCAGCCCTCTAATTACTTCAAATCAGCATACTGCTTCTTACCAGAAGAGAAGCTATCTCCCCTTGATTCCTTGGTTCTTCACATGCATGTAGAAACCATTTAATGAAAGGTTGCTTTGTGCCGGTGAAAGCAGCTTACCAAATGCACACAAACATCATTGTTTTTATTTGCTAACACTG